>NC_060144.1:597636303-597956002 GCF_021461385.2 Schistocerca piceifrons
AAACAAACTGCCTACTTTCATCTTTCTGCGGTGGCGTTTCGATGTTTTCATAAACTACCTCCGTGTGCGCCTCCTGGATATCCTGTGGCTCTTTCAAGTGCGAGGTGGATCGCCTAAGCGTGTAGCAATTGCTTGCGCCAGTTGTTCTGCTACTGAACTCCGCCTCCGGCAAATCACTAACTACACGCGGTACCTCCGCACGTGTGACTTGCGGTTCACAGCTGCCCTGACGTTCTAACGGTCTCGTTTCCAGCATGCGTGCTTCATTATCACGTCGGTTCACATCTCCTGTGACAGATACTGTGTCCCGTTGCCGTACTTCCGAGCTTACCTCTTCCGTGGATACCATCTGAATATCGGCTCCAGTTTGTCCTGTATTTGTAGAGTTCTGTCGACTGACAGTGCCTCTACCCTGCTCTCGATTTGTCGTTTAAATCCGGCAAATTCTTCCATCAGTGGTGCCTCTCCGGCTTCCTCCTTCCTGCTCGACACGGTTTCTTCATTCTTTTTAACTCGTGTCTGCAGCTAATTTATAACAGTTTTGCCGACCTTGGTCGTGTTCTCTGTGACCTCCTCCGTTTCTCTCGCTATTCCCTTGGCTCTCCGCGCAATTAATTTCGCCTCATTGGCGGTTCTTTACGCTTCGCTTATCTCTCGCTCTAACTTCTCGCGCAATGCTTTTACTTCATCCTTCACACCGCATGTTTCACGTTTTATGATGGCAAGCTGCGCCCGGGTTTCCTTTCTCCACTCCTGTATGCTGCTTTGTGTTTCTTCACTGATTCTTTCCCGACTAGCTTGCCTCTCCTTTCTACACGTTTCAATTCTTTCCTGCATCACTTTCGTACTAGCGTCTGTCTTCTGCATCATACGCTCCAAGAATCCAGCGATACCTGACCCGTCAACCGCCAAGTCTCACCTTTCCGCATGATAACTACTGTCATGACTTGCAGGTGATCCCCCGCTCATTCTTTCGTCCCCTGTCGAGTAAGGTCCAAACCCTGCTCGGTACGACAGTGTCGGACTATTCCGTTCCGGTCCTCCTGTACGTAACCCATTCATGCTTCTCGTGGGCGACGTTTGCCCGCGCGGTGACGCACTGCCGAACTCGCGCGTGAGTATCACCAGTTCAATGGGCCTGATTGCACCTCTCGGACTCGCCAATGGCCCACCAACCCCTGCATCATGCTCCATGTTGTCCGGTGACGCCATGCGCTCTGTTCGTTCCCGAAAATAGCTGTTTTCTCTTTCGAATTCAGCTGCCGCTAATTCGTGTAAGCTGTCGCTGCTTCCTCTAATGACTGCCATTCTGTCAACCCCTGTTGCGCCCTGAACTGTCTCTATTAAGCGCGCCTTAGCCCTCGTAATCATCTATGTTTCCTTACCCACTAACAAAACTTTACACACAAAATACACATTATAATCATTAACTCCCTATATCTCTACAATATTCACAAACAGGTTACGCAACAAATCCCACAAATCTTCCCGATCTCTGCGGATCCTATTCCTAACAAATTACTCTCATTATTTCCCTAATCCAAAATATTTATTCAATCTGTGACAAAACACAGAACACGAAACAACACAGTAATCCCAACAACAACAAATTAACGACGCGCCAGCAATACATAGAAACAATGAAACAAGTACACAGCATAAATACACAAATATAAAGAATTTACAGCGCACAAATAACTGCCGCCGTGATCACTGATCAGAAGATTACAGCTGTCTACATATCCTAGGCAGGGGCAGTCACGTGGAAGGGGTTTCTTTCAATAAAATGCTGATTAGGGACCGTAGGCAGGTCAGCCAAATGTCGGGGGTTTTAACAAGAATGCTTTTACTTGTTCACTTTGCCTACTAGATCGGGTCGCTGGCTCTGCCTGAAGGCCTGTTATGAGACCCAACCTGTTAATTAAAGCTGCCCCTTTACTAATTTTGATTAATATTTAATAATTAAATAGTGTTCAGGGAACTGATCACTACTAAACGAACAAGGATAGCATTGAACACATTTATTTAACAATAATCTTCCTAACATCAAAGTGAACAGAGACATACCTTTATAATTGATAAAACGAAGCTAGTAATGGCAAAGGCCCTTAAATTCCAGAACTAACTCTTAAGATCAGATAACGCATCTGTAGTTGTTATTTTCTACTCTCTCACCTTGTCAGACGGCATAAAATACGTCAGACAAACCTACTTCAATTCCCAAATTTTCAGTAAGAGCGTGGCTGGAAAACTGAGCTCTGGTAATCACAGGCGTCCGTAATATCGGAGTAAACGCTGAAGCTGAGCATCACGTTACCAAATGCAGCGTCGTGGACAGGTCAGCAAGCTGCAGATGGCGTCTGCGTCGCCGAGGAGCCTCAATTGCAACAAAATGAATTTATTTTCGCGAACAGGCTTCCTGTTCATAAACTCCTGTTCAAAAGCTAATTCTACTTTCTTTCCAATCGTCTCGCACTCGTTAATAGTCCGCAGCTCGTGGTCGTGCGGTAGCGTTCTCGCTTCCCGCGCCCGGGTTACCGAGTTCGATTCCCGGTGGGTTTAGGGATTTTATCTGCCTCGTGATGACTGGGTGTTGTGTGATGTCCTTAGGTTAGTTAGGTTTAAGTAGTTCTAAGTTCTAGGGGACTGATGACCATAGATGTTAAGTGCCATAATGCTCAGAGCCATTTGAACTCGTTAAGACGGAACTCACCAGCCCAAAGGCGGAATCCAGTAACGTCTTTAATAAAGTGTGGCACAAGGAAATTGCTCTGCTCCTGTCTGCTTCCTGTGAGACAGTATTCCCAAGCGACATTTCGTCTAATTTAACGCCAGTGAGTCACTCAAATGTAAAATAAAAATCCATCACTGCCTTTCGTATTCTAGCCAAACTCGAGCAGACCAACCTGAATTCCAGCGCCGGCTGTCCCCGCGAGTAGTGCGCCTGAGTATATGTCACGACACGCTGCATTGTTGCCAAATTTATTCGAGATGGCGGCGCTGACGTCATCCAAGATGGCAGCATGCAGACTTGGTAACAGTGCATGACGTCATCCAAAATGGCGGATTTTGGCTGGAAAATAGGCCAATCGTGCTACGTCCACTAGCCTAACCCTCAAGATAAAATGGCGGTACGTTTGAATTTTGGTGGGGAAAATAGACTGATCGGGCTACGTCCACTAACCTAAACCTCTAGAAAAAATAGGCGCGAAATTCAAATTCCAACAGGATAATGCATGCAAAACCTTACTTTTCTTTATTATTATTCATTATCATTGACCTGCCTCCAATAGAAAATTCCCTCGAAATTCAAATTCCAGCACGACAGTGGTTGCTAAACCGTTCTTGTCTATATTATTATTTATTATTATTCATTATCATTCATCATTTATTATCATTATTATTTATTATTATTGGCCTACCTCCACTAGAAAATGGCGCCAAATTCCAACACGATAATGTCTCGAAAACTGTACTTCTATTTATTATTATCTTTTATTATTTATTCAAGATGTCCGATTTTCTCGTCGAGAAAGCCATTCGCCTTACATCCATAACAAAAAACTATCACAAGTTCAAATCCCAACACTATAATCGATCACATGTACGAACTTTCGCCGTCACTTACCTTTTTCCCCTGGTAACCTACCTGAATCGCGTCAAATAATAAAGTACACTTATACTAACCTAAGTCACGTCCTTTGATTTTACAGAGGGTAAAGGGACTGATGTCTTTATTTTGAGCAGTACGGTCATCACTTGTTCTCCAACACAATCGGTACACACCGTCGAGGTCCTAGTGCAGTTGCCCCGACGTCCACGCTGCAACTGAATTAGTTGAAATCGTTGCCGCACCTGGCCCTGGCCCTCAGGCGCCACGGTCGCCGAGCGAGTGGCTGTGCAGCCCCGCGCGCCACGGGTGTATAAGGGAGCTCTGGCACCGCCGGCCGGGTCCCCAGTTTTTCCCTCTCCTTTTCGTCCTGTGAATTTTTCGTTCATTCCTGTCGTCATGTCAGCCCCCACCACGACTGCCATTGCGTACACGTCGCCCTCCACCGCGACCACCACCATTACATGGTATGCCCAGTCTCCCCCCTCTTTCCATCCCTCCTCTTCTCACTCTCCCTTCACCCTCGCCTTCGCCTTCACCGTCACCATCTGCGGCGTCCACGCCAGGACCTGCCACTTCCCGCCACCTCCCTATAGCTCCCGTTCCTCATGTCACCACCCACCCTTCTGCCGCCGTTAAACGGCCTAGTTGCACCACCACCTCCTCCGCTCCCAAAAAGGCCCCGCCCCATCCTCCTTCCCCCCCAGGATGCAATGGATGTCTCCCTGCCTGGCCCTGCTCCCTCCTCCTCCTCCTCCTCCTCCTCCTCCTCCTCCCCCCCCCTCTCCCCCCCTCTTTATACAAATACCTCCTTTCCCATCCCGATCCTTCCCTTCTCGAGGCCCGGAACCTCTCCCTCCTACTCCGCCAACAGTTCTCTGGTGCCCCCATCTCACTCCTCACTCCCAGACGGGATTCAGTTCTCATCTCCTCCCCCAGCCCCACCCTCCATACTGGCATCCTCTCTCGCCTCCCCATCACCCGGTTTGGCCCCAAAGCCTCCCTCACCCCTGCTCCTTCTCCATCTCCTACCCGCCAACCCCAACCTCCGCGTCGCCCGCCGACCCTCACCACCGTGATCGCTCGGCTTAGTCCAACAATCACGGAGGAGGAGGTGTTGCCGGAGCTCAAGGCGCATCCCTCGCTGGAGGTGCAGGCGGTCCGCCACATTTTTAACTCGGCTGGCCCCACCCGCTTTATGCGGGTTTTCTCCGAGGACGCCCCCTCCATTGACCGTCTCCTGAAGGAGGGTGCCCTCCTCTTCAACCAGCGCTATAAGGTCGACCCCTCCCGTTCCCCTCCTCAGTCCCTGCGCTGCCAGAGGTGTCTGCGCTATAACGCGCACCCAACACCCAAGTGCCGCGAGGCCCCCACCTGCCCGCATTGTCGGTAAGTGCACTTCCTCCGGCAGTGCACTAACCTTCAATCCCCTCCCTCCTGTAATACCTGCAATCTCCCCCATCCCACGTACTCCCAAAAGTGTAAAGCCCGACCCCCGCCAACCACTCCTGAACTCACCGTCCCTGTCCGTCCTCTGGACGCCCCCACCCATGCTGGCAATTGTCTTCGTCCCCCCCCCCCCCCCCCACTGCTGAGGACATCATCCGGTTCCTCACCATTGTCCTGCAAAACGTCCACCCTTTCCAGCGCCCTCACACCCTCCAACAGGTCTCCCTCGCCGCCCATTCCGTCTTCCACCTAAAAATGTATGCCACCTACTCCGACAACCAGGCCCATTTCACCTTCTCCCGTCTCAACACCCTCGTCTAAATCCCTGTCACGGCGCGACAGCACCGTATCCTGTTCAACAACACCTGTTCCCTTCCCGCCAACAAGAACGTCTTCATGCACACCCTTGCCACCCACTGTGTGGATGCCTTCCTCCTCAATGAAACCTTCCTCCAACCCTACCACACCGTCCACAGTTCGTCCTACCTTCTCCACCACTCCGATAATCCCCTCTCGATTGTGCTCAGCGGAGTTGCCATTGGCCACCACCGCCAGATTCAGATTTGGCTCCAACCTCTCCTTCCCGACCCCAACGAACACCTGATCCTCAGTCTCTTCTTCCCCGGCCTTACCGTCACCTGCGCCACCGTCTATTTCCGCCATAACGCCCCTATTCCTTTCGACTTCCTCTCCCACATTGATTGTACCTTCTCCTCCTACACGATCGCTGCCGACCTCAACATCCATAGTCGCTCCCCCACCCAGCTACAGCGGTGGCATCGGTTTCTCTCCACCCTACAAGGCGATCTCGTCCCCATTCCCCAGCACACCTGTCCCGAATCCAACTCCACTCCCGATGTCATCCTCTCCTCCCCCAACCTCCTTGGCCGCATAGCGGTGGATGTCCCGGACCCCATTGGTAGCGACCATCTCCCTGTCCTCCTCACCATTTCAGACGGTCTTCGCCCCCGCCCCAACCCTCGTAATGATCCTCCCCTGAAGTACGTCCATGACTGTTCCCATGCCGACTGGAATGCCTACCAGGATGCCCTCTCCACCCGGGTCGAAGGCCTCCCCTTCACCTACCACCACCCTGATGATGTTACCCACGCCGCCTCCTTTCTCCAGCAGACCTTGTCTGAGGCCATGGAGACCCACGTCCCTACTGTCGCCACCCACCCCCACCGCCCTACCTTACCCCCACAGGCCGTCCACCTCCTCGGTGAATCCTGCCTTCTCTACCGTGCCTTCCTCCACATGCATGACCCGGACACACTACGCCTCCAGCGGCAACTCCAGCGAAACATCCGAAACTTGCTCGCGGCTAAGAAACGCCGGGACTGGCGACAGACATGCACCCGTTTAAATGCTACCCTACCTATAAACTCGTCCAACTACTGGTCAGCCTTCCGTCGCCTTACCGGTACTGAACCCTCCCTCTACTACCCTCTTCTCCATGATGATCACCCTTTTCCTGACACCCTTAGTAAGGTCAATCACTTTGCCTCCTACCTTTCCGATGTCTTCTCCATCCCCGACGATCCCCAGTTCGATTACTCCCTCTTCCCGAATGTCCGCAATCGGACTGACACCTCTGTCCCTCCCCTCACACGTGGTTTCCAGTACTTGGACAACATTGCGCACACGGAACTCAATGAACCGCACCGTCCTAACTCAGTGCGGTCCAAAACACATGTTAAGGCCGCATTCCATTGCTTGCCGGCCTATTTGCGACACATTTACACCTTCACGTCTGTTGTCAGAATAGCCGAGAGCGAGTTCACACACACACACACACACACACACACACACACACACACACACACACACACACACACACCGTCCACAAACATCCCAGCGCTTCTCTCCCCTCACAATCTAAAACGATCATCATACTATGTAAAACAAAAAAATAAGAGCCCAGTCATCCTCTCCGAAATTGTTAAGTGCCCCCAGAAATAGTTAACGCTCGCTTTCGTGTTTTCTCAGCTTATTTGTAAATTCAAATTCTTACCCTAACAGAACTTGTTCACGAAAATAATATTGAATGCGCTCCTAACCTCCTACCTTTCCAGCTCTCAACATACGCAAATGTTCTCAACCCTCCTATATCCCAGAACAACCGATTAATCATTCTTATTCCTTCTTATCGAATTTACAGGCCTAGTTTCCTAAGGACACGTTATCGAAGTACCATCCCGCTTTTATTTCTGAAGCTTTCTGTGCTTACTTTTACGGAGATCGCTAAATTACCTCCACAGCCTCCTCAATTTACACACACACACACACACACACACACACACACCGTCATCCTCTCTACTCATCACATAACATAAGCAATAGTACCTTTACAATCCATTATATACAAACCCTACACAATGTAAGCCACAGTAACTTTACAATACTGACTAAATGCCCCAATGCTCTCCATTCCTAAGGAAGCGCTGTGAACCTGCTCTTTCTTTCTACACACGTGACACTAAGTGGTAATCAGGGCTTCTACATCAACGGACAAAAGTCCCTCTCAGAATTGTTCCACAATTCCGGCGATCGCTTCCCCTCAACACAAATGCGTTACTTTCCCTTCTTCCTTGCCTTCTCGCTTTTTTTTATACAAACATCTCCAGACTCATAGACTACAAGAACACACCAAAATTTTTCGAGGTACAGCATCCTGTAAACCACTAACTAGAAACAGACCAAAAAATGATATTCGCACTCTCGAATACCGAAGTCGTTGATGTCATTATACTTACATTTAAATGTTACGATCGCGGTCTCAATTGATTGGCATTCGACAATGAGCTAAATATCGGAAATACACTCTCTTGACCCCTGTTTCTCTGGAAATATCTCTACCGTCCTTACCACTTCCTCTCTACTCATCACAAATTTGTCACATAACTAACCATCCACCGTAGATTTGGTTGTCATCCTAAATAGTACCGAACTTTGAACCGGAATAGAACGATTTTCGTAGTACTGACCAACATCATAACGTATGTGTAGGATCAATTCTGTTAAGAAACTTCCAATTAAACTTTCATATTAATGTGCTTAGGACTAATGTTCTTTCAGAGAGTTAATATTTAATACTGTTGCGTATAGGATTAGTTCACTTTTTTATATTGGCGAGATGCGTTAACCATTACTCTGTTTTTATGTCGTCGAGTTGAAAACTGTAAAATCTGTAATTTTTGTGCTAACATTTGCGACATCAAACTTGTCATTTCAACTTACACAGTTGTTCTCAGTTCTAGAAAACGCGCCCGCATTACATTCTTCATTAGTGATTTTTTAAATGTGAAATTTAAAACTCCAGCTTTCCTTTTGGTGTCTCCTATTGTTGGACCAGGCTGTTGGACGAGTGACTGACTAGAAGACTTCGACCCGCTAAGTAATTTTATGTAGGACGAGAACTTTCACGGGTTCTTGGCAGAATCCTTCACTAAGATGTGACGTTGGAAGAACTTGTCTATACTGAAATTTAGCCTTGTGTCGTTAACTCAGAATGGGACGAATCAACAAAAAAATTATCTTTGGAAAGGGCTTCTGATATGTGGAGCATTTTTCAGTTGTACGACCAGTGTTTCTAGAACTAATCAAATTGCTACTCCAGATCACTACAGTAATTTGAAGCAGAAAAATCAGCATATTTCTTTCTCCTCCAGTGTCCTTTTTATGGAATTTATAATCTATTTTCAGTTCAGATCACGAATTAAAGCACGTCATAAAATTTAGGCGCTTAAAACATATAAAATAAAGGTGACTCTATGAAGTTAACTTTTTAAATGTAATTTTCAAATAGCTTATTACTTTACACTAGCTGAAATAGGTTTTGCCAACCAATTGAGGTGAGTACTTCAGAACATAATTATACTCAGTTTCTTCCGATAAATTTAAATTTTCTGTTCTTTGCTTTGCTAAGACAACCTCGTTACGAAAACTAGAACTGTCAAGTACCGTAATTTGTAGGACCATTATGGCATGGGCTAAGCGAAATAGGATATTTTCTTGTTTCATTAAATTGGTGGTTTTTGGAAAGGAACTATAGCGTGGTGGCTGTTGATGTGAAGTAAATGCCTCCCTTAGCTCTTGGTTGTGATGACACTGATCTGTAGGATAGCGGGAGTTCTAGGTTAGGTTGGAAGGTGATAATTTGCTTGTGAGAAGGCGAAGCCACCGTTTATGAATGCCATGTAATTTGTGGTAACACACTGACCTTTAGCGTAGTTCTTAATGTATTTTGGCATATTTGATGCACCTTTAGTCAGAAAAACAAAAACTGCAAAGTAAATTCAGAAAACCCGTACTACATTATGTACAAGTCTCCAGCCAGTATTTCGAAGCATATTGTTTATATTCGATACATAACTGTTACCGGAGAGATTAGGGCTTCAAAGTTTGCGAAAGAGCATAAATGGGAGAGCGAAGACCTCTCCCACTTTGCTGCTTTCAGAAGTGTAAGTGTCAATAGTTGAACACTGTGAATAACATAGCAATCAGTAATAGCTGAAAAGTTTAATAATCGTCGTGGCTTTCCAGATGCAGTTACCACACCGATCGCTGATATCGCTAAGTATCCATCCACATCTAAGAGAGAGAATCGTGAAGATTCGAGACATACATCGAGGACATGAGACACGTGGTTCTTAGAACGAAGTACGAACGTCGGTCCACAGTGACACTATAAAGCGTGTAAACGATAACTACTTACGATATATATATACTAAGCTGGTATCTATTCTTTCGGACATGTCCGAAAGAACAGATACCATCTTAGTATATATATAGTTAAGGCTCACCGGCCACTTGACCATCTTCTTCTTCTGTGCGAATGCACAAACAGAGCCCGAACTCTTACGGGAATCGGCAACGCTCCGCGAGTAAAGAGTATAATGGGCGGGGGCACTACGAATGTAGTGCGGGACAATACGTTGAGAATGTGGGTTTCGCGGGAGGCGTGCCAGGGATAAATCCCCGCAGTCCCGCTATCCTCTGTGCCCTCGGTGGTTCAGATGGATAGAGCGTCTGCCATGTAAGCAGGAGATCCCGGGTTCGAGTCCCGGTCGGGGCGCACATTTTCATCTGTCCCCGTTGACGTGCAACTAAGGGTGTTCATTTCATTGTACTTACGATGTACCACAGTGACACAGGGCAAGTCGGTACGGACAATTCGGTACAGGACAATTGTAGTTCATCAACTTCGGGAAAACCGAATTGGCCTACAAAAACCATGGAATCTACAGCGCAGGCACGGTGCGCGAGATTTTCCTACCTCTCTCGCTCTCTTCGCACAAACTACGAGGAGCATTAAATAACTCACTTTTTTATCGGCCAGTTTCGGATAAAGAAATGAGGAATTTGTTGTGGGACATCGTAGAATATTCCCTCTTCAGTTCCTGAATTTCCGATTGAGGGCGGCTCTATACGCAGCCCTCAAAATGGCGTCTGTAGTGGAGGTGCGTTTGAAGCAGTGAGCTGAGTTTCTTTTGATGGAATACCAGAGCACCGCAGATATTCGTAGGCGTCTTTAGAACGTCTACGGAGACCTGGCAATGAACAAAAGCAAGGCGACCTGCACGATCTCGCACGTGCCGGACGGCAGCTTACAGCCGCGACTCCTGCAGTGTTGGAACGTGCGGACACTCTCAGCGGAGGTGACTGGCGGCTCACAAACACACACACACACACACACACACACACACACACACACACACCTCACTGGGCAACTGGGCATCTCCGTCGGGGGTGCTGACACTCTCGTCCACCAGTTGGGGTACTCGAGGAATGTCTGCCCGCTGGCCTTCTCTCCGCCTAACAGGAGCCCATAAAGACGACGGAGGACCATTTGTGCGGAGTTACTTGAGGGTTACGAGGCCCAATAAGGAATGCACTCCGCGGGAAAAACTACGTGGATGGTGGGGAGACTGTTGATGCGGCAAGAGTTCGGCTGAGATGACGTTGATCAGTAGAGTGGCAGCACGCGGGTGTACAGGCACTCCCTCTAAGGCGGCGCAATGCGGTCGCATTTTACGGTTTGGAACCCTGTATAAAACCAAAGTATTGCAGTACTCGTAGAACGCCCCTCAAATTAGCCCTATTTAAAAAAGAATTGGAATTTTTGTCGGAAATTTAATGTGGTTTAATTTTGTAGTGGGATTCGTTTTCGTTAGATGCCGCAACTTGAGAGTTACTCAAGAAAAACGTACAAAAGTGACCACCGGTCAGGATTTTTAGGAGACTGTTCGTGGCACTCTCTTCTACCACTACAAAAATTTGTGATTATTTCAATTCTTTCCCATATTCAACTCTTTTTATTGTCTTCACTCTTACGCCACCGGCTTAGTCGTGCGCTTACAAACTTTGAAATTTATGTTTATCTAAATTTTACTTCACAATTTTGTGAATTTTAACAGCATAAAATCGTTTTGTTTGTCTGGCCTTCTTACTACGAAATTACTATTGATGTAAGGGCTATGTTTTGATCAAATTGTAAGCTTAATTAGTTTCTGCATTTCGTTTGCAGTAATCTTTTTTTTCCCCTTCCATTAGGCCCATGAGAATTCGAATCAGCAATGTTAACGAAACAGTCGACTAAGCCGGTGGCGTAATAGCTCGGTCAATGAAGACCAAAAGAGGTCGAATGTGGGAAATAATATGTATAGCCGCAATTTTTTTGTGCAGCAGTGGAAGGAGTTTCATGGAAAACATGTTAAAAATCCTTGTCGGTGAGAGGGTTGAGACATAACATCTAGGACCTTTCCGCTTATTTAAAATTTGTTGCTAACAGATTCTTTCTCACATTAATTAATCATAAAGCTAACAACACGTCAACGGCAACCCTAATCATAGCCAAATATGGGCAGTGTAAGTAGCGCTATAGTTTTGGATCTGTTATGATGAAATAAACCTGTACAATGTATTCCTTATATCTCAAGTAGACACTGTAATTGGTAGGAATCTTTGAAATCATACAATTTTCTTAAAATCACTAAAATACAGTTTCGATCGTTGTATATGACACATACTTTAAATATATTCTTTGAAACTAGAGAAAATAATAAAAAAATGTGAATCTTACCATGAAACTGCAAGACATTATCCTGTGTGCCAGCTCATTTTCGATAGACTATTATTATTATTATCATCATCATCATCGATATGAACATTTTTATTAAAGCTAGGAAGAAGTTATCTACGATATTTTACGAATAAGTCACTAAAATGTAAATATGTATTGCTATATTTACATATCTATTTTCATTGTGAATGAGACTGGTTTGTAACGAGATTCATATTTTATTTTTCGATTCATACAATGTCATTTGCTGTTCAGACATCTGTAAATATTTATTGTATTTCTTGTCATTGTAGCAAAAATTGTGCGCCTAGTTTTGCTCAAATTTCCGAGGTGGCCTCTGTGTCGACCTGTCTTCAGATTATGAAATCGATTCTTAAAGGCACATACTGTGCCAACTTAGTACAGTTGTACCATGGCTTGTCTTATCGCTGGATTGAATTCAGGACAGAAATTAACAACGTTGCAACTCAAAATAATGCATGGAACGATTAATGTGGGCATTATTAGCCACCTGGCCCGTCTTTGTTATACCAGGACTTCAAGTATCTGATGCCCATTTCAGGGTGGAGATGGGTCTGAAGGTCACTAGGTCACTTTTGTACGTTTCTCTGGAATAGCTCGAAAGCCGCTGCCTGCAGCGAAAACGTATTCCAGTACAAAATTAAACTGCTTTAAGTTTCCCTCAATGAAGGTCCAGTTAATTTTTTTCTTTAAGACTAATAGTTGGCGCGCAGAGCGAGAGAATACTGTAATCCTTGAGCAGTGCCCTTGCGCTGTAGCTTGGAACAATTTGAGATTGTTTCCCGACTTGACGGACCACAAATCCCGTATCTGAAATTGTTCGTCTCGACTTCCTCTACACCGCTGCTTTATGCTGAACACAACTATCGTTTATATCGCGTATAGAGAGATGAAGGCTCTCGAAACGAATTGTGGCCAAATACAGGGCGTTTCACAGTATTTTGACGATATCAAATTTGAATAGAGCGCGCTAAAAATAAGACACAGCGACGGTGGCTCGTCTGTTAGTAGCGCGGAGTGTCAATTTTCATTCCGTATATAGATCAGTAACCATGTCGCATTGGTCGAGGCAACACCGTGCGTTCGCAGCGGAGTGCTATTTCCGCTACGGCAGATCTGTCGTGCGCGTGCGACGTGCCTTTCAAAAGCGTTTCAGTATTCAGTCGCGATATCCAATTCCTGCTCACGGAACAATATTTTAATTGTGATTCTTGAGTTTCTCCCGGCGTATTTGATAATCAAAATATCCACGGGTGTGCTGCCGGTCTATAGCGCCCGTTGGACACTATAGACTGGCAGCACAACCGTGGATATTTTGATTAATATTTTAATTGGGTAAGAAACGTCCGTACAATTGCCAGTGCATCAAATCGAAAGTCAACCGGTCCTCGGAAAAGAATCCGAACTCCCGGGGACATCCAACATTTTGTTACAGTCAAGTGCCAGTTGTTAGTTACGAAAACTTGGTTCCAACAAGAAGGCGCGGCATGCGGCACATGCAACAAGCCCTTGCCCAGTTCTACGCGAAGAGTTTGATAATGCCATAATTTCCAAACGCGCTTGCTTCGAATAGCACCTCGCTCATCTGATTTAACCGTACCAGATTATTATCTCGGGGTTATTCAAAGACGAGAGTTTACTCCGACCGCACGAGAAGTTTGCAACAGTTAAAAGGTCGAATTCACGATGAAATTCCCAGAATTCCTTCAGCAGCTAGGAAAAGTGTGTTCAAAAAGTGGGTGAAACGCGCCGCGAATTATAGTTAATTGTTCAAACGGCTCTAAGCACTATGGGACTTGACATCTGAGGTCATCAGTCCCCTAGACTTAGAACTACTTAAACCTAACTAACCTAAGGACATCACACACATCCATGTCCGAGGCAGGATTCGAACCTGCGACCGTTACAGCAGCGCGGTTCCGGACTGAAGTGCCTAGAACCGCTCGGCCACAGCAGCCGGCGGTCGTCAGTTGTCCGATGTACCATTTCGTAAGCAAACTTGAATAGATGCTGTGTAACATGTTCAATTTTTATCGCATTTAGTTTGAATAACACACAAATTACAAATCGTCAAAGCATTGTGGAAAACCCTGTAGTAGTAAACCTCCTACCCTCCGCCTCCCCTCCCCCCACCATTAGAATACAGGATTTATTTGACTCCCTAATTGTTTCTTTACGACGTAAAGGTAAAATAACGCTGTACCACAAGAGTTAATTTACAGTTACTTATTTATGAGTTGCACTCGATAACTTCTATTCGATAATTCGTTATTTTATGCCTTTAGTTACAGATGTCAACTGGTCAACTGGTGAGTTTAATATTCATGGAGACGAGGAGCAACGAAAGCTTTGTTGGCTAAACTAGTACAGGATGATCACATAGGTGGGAATCATCTGAAATGGCCCTTGCAGTCAGCAAGGTGAGGTAGAATTTTTTTTGAATGAAGTAATTCCACTTTAGTATGTCAAAGCATTACTTATTGTGACTGCAGTTTCGACACTTGGTCACTTTTAAGCATCCTGAAAGCCGTCAGTCACCAAATAAAATAGACGCAATCACAAAACAGACAAACTTTGGAAAATGAAAATTCCAAGGCTACTTACGTGGGACGTTGTAACCCACTTAATAAAATAAAGCTACGACATGCTGGAACATAGTTGTCATCAGTGTAAAAGCAAACTAACACATGTTCCATTCACCGTGCAAGCCTACGTTAGAATGCTGGTGAAATAATACCTGATATGATAAAGACTTAAGTCAATATCTCGTGTAGCAGGCATGGTAGACGTCAGACAATAGCAGCAAAGATGCAAACATACAAAGCTCATGAGCCATACAGCGCAAAGACGCTAGGGTCTACAAGGCCGATACGTTTGTAAAAAGTGTGTGCGGAGAAATGAAGGAAGTGACAGAAATATGTGCCAAATGATACCGAGTGTGTAAATTAAAAGTAGCTAAAAATATGAAGTGGCTATCAGGTCAAAGCAATACCCACTAGGGTGTAAAATCTCAAGTATAGACGAAAGCAGCGAATCACAGACGCAAGCAATCAGAGTGTGCTGAAATGCAAGTAACACACAAATGTAGGAAAAAAGGATGTTAAGTAGTAATAAGCGTAGCATGGTCAAGAATATTTGGCAGAATTAACTTGCGCCATAGGGTAGTGGGGTTTCGGGTCAGGAGTTCACTACACTCGGCTGGCGGCTACACGGGTAGCGGAGGCTGTGTGGCGTGGACTGGGCGGTTTTTTAGGCTAGAAGGCCTCGGGAAAGTACGGGGTGGGCTGCAATCTCAAAGGGTGCATGGCAAATACAGGACGTGCTTCGATCAAGGAACAGTCGGAATTGTAGTTGTAAATTGTAGTTCTGCAGGGAAAGCCCCTGAGCTTCAAGCGCTAATAGAAAGCACAGAAGCTGAAATCGTTATAGGTACAGAAAGTGGCTAAAGCCGGAAATAAGTTCTGCAGAAATTTTTACGAAGTCTCAGACGGTGTTCAGGAAAGATAGATTAGGCAGAATTGGTGGTGGAGTGTTTGTGTCTGTCAGTAGTGGTTTATCTTGTAGTGAAGTCGAAGTAGATACTCCGTGCAAATTGGTATGGGTGGAGGTTATACTTAACAGCCGAACTAAGTTAATAATTGGCTCCTTCTACCGACCCCCAGGCTCCGATGATATAATTGCTGAAAAGTTCAGAGAAAATTTGAGTCTCGTAACAAATAAATACCCCAGTCATACGGTTATAGTTGGTGGGGACTTCAACCTTCCCACGATATGTTGACAAAAATACTTGTTCAAAATCGGTGGTAGGCAGAAAACATCTTTCGAGATTGTCCTAAATGCTTTCTCCGAAAATTATTTCGAGCAGTTAGTCCACGCACCCACGCGATTTGTAAGTGGTTGCGAAAACACACTTGACCTCTTAGCCACAAACAATCCAGAGCTAATAGAGAGCAACATGACTGATACAGGGATTAGTGATCACAAGGTCGTTGTAGCTAGGCTCAATACCGTTTCTTCCAAATCCACCAGAAACAAACGCAAAATAATTTTATTTAAAAAAGCGGATAAAGTGTCACTAGAAGCCTTCCTAAGAGACAATATCCATGCCTTCCGAACTACTATGCAAATATAGACGAGATGTGGCTCAAATTCAAAGATATAGAAGCAACAGCAATTAAGAGATTCATACCTCATAAATTGGGAAGAGATGGAACTCATCCCCCATGGTACACAAAACAGGTTCGAAAGCTGTTGCAGAGGAAACGGAAAAAGCATGCGAAGTTCAGAAGAACGCAAAGTCCCGAAGATTGGCTAAAATTTACAGACGCGCGAAATTTGGCATGGACTTCAATGTGAGATGCCTTTAATAGGTTCCTGGTCGTATCTAAAGACTACAAGCGCCAATACCTTCTCTGTGCAGTGCCGATGGTACTGTTACCGACGACTGTGCCGCTAAAGCGGAGTTATTGAACGCAGTTTTCCGAAATTCCTTCACCAGGGAAGACGAATGGAATATTCCAGAGTTTGAGACACGAACAGCTGCTAGCATGAGTTTCTTAGAAGTAGATACCTTAGGGGTTGCGAAGCAATAGCTCCCTACTTAGCAATCATATACAACCGCTCGCTCACCGATAGATATGTTCCTACAGATTGGATTGTTGGTTGGTTGTTTTTGGGGAAGGAGACCAGACAGCGAGGTCATCGGTCTCATCGGATTAGGGAAGGACGGGGAAGGAAGTTGGCCGTGCCCTTTGAAAGGAACCATCCCGGCATTTGCCTGGAGCGATTTAGGGAAATCACGGAAAACCTAAATCAGGATGGCCGGACGCGGGATTGAACCGTCGTCCTCCCGAATGCGAGTCCAGTGTCTAACCACTGCGCCACTGCGCTCGGTTACAGATTGGAAAATTGCGCAGGTCGCACCAGTGTTTAAGAAGGGTAGTAGGAGTAATCCATCGAACTATAGACCTATATCATTGACATCGGTTTTCAGTAGGGTTTTGGAGCATATACTGTATTCAAACCTTATGAATCAACTCGAAGGGAACGATCTACGTATTGATACGTAACCAGCATGGTTTCAGAAAACATCGTTCTTGTTCAACGCAGCTAGCTCTTTATTCGCATGAAGTAATGGCCGCTATCGACAGGGGATCTCAAGTTGATTCCGTATTTCTAGATTTCCGGAAAGCTTTCGACACTGTTCCTCAAAAGCGACTTCTAATCAAGCTGCGGGCCTATGGGGTATCGTCTCAGTTGTGCGACTGGATTCGTGATTTCCTGTCAGGAATGTCGCAGTAATAGACGGCAAATCATCGAGTAAAACTGAAGTGATATCAGGTGTTCCCCAGGGAAGCGTCCTGGGACCTCTGCTGTTCCTGATCTATATAAATGACCTGGGTGACAATCTAAGCAGTTCTCTTAGGTTGTTCGCAGATGATGCTGTAATTTACCGTCTAGTAAGGTCATCCGAAGACCAGTATCAGTTGCAAAGCGATTTAGAAAAGATTGCTGTATGGTGTGGCAGTTGACGATAAATAACGAAAAGTGTGAGTTGAGCCACATGAGTTCCAAAAGAAAATCGTTGGAATTCGGTTACTCGATAAATAGTACAATTCTCAAGGCTGTCAATTCAACTAAGTACCTGGGTGTAAAAATTACGAACAACTTCAGTTGGAAAAACCACATAGACAATATTGTGGGGAAGGCGAGCCAAAGGTGGCGTTTCATTGGCAGGACACTTAGAAGATGCAACAAGTCCACTAAAGAGACACCTTACACTACACTCGTTTGTCCTCTGTTAGAATATTGCTGCGCGGTGTGGGATCCTTACAAGGTGGGATTGACGGAGGACATAGAAAGGGTGCAAAAAAGGGCAGCTCGTTTTGTATTATCACGTAATAGGGGAGAGAGTGTGGCAGATATGATACGCGAGTTGGGATGGAAGTCATTAAAGCAAAGACGTTTATCGTCGCGGCGAGATCTATTTACGAAATTTCAGTCACCAACTTTCTCTTCCGAATGCAAAAATATTTTGTTGAGCCCAACCTACATAGTTAGGAATGATCATCAAAATAACATAAGAGAAATCAGAGCTCGAACAGAAAGGTTTAGGTGTTAGTTTTTCCCGCGCGCTGTTCGGGAGTGGAATGGTAGGGAGATAGTATGATTGTGGTTCGATGAACCCTCTGCCAAGCACTTAAATGTGAATTGAAGAGTAATTACGTAGAACACGCTTAAAGCCAGTCATATGAAAAAAAAACACTATATTGTACAACCTCCTACTTTTAAGATAGGTTTCATTCAAAACGTGCTCTGGTTGGTCTGTAAAAGCCGTATAAATTTCAGTCTCTTCTAAATAATCAAGCTGTCTTACTTTTCCAATTTTGTGAAGAATTTCTAAAGAGCTTTCCATATTACCTAACTTGCGTTTAGTCGTCCGAATATGGTTCGCAGACAGCGATCTAAAACTGTCACTGGTGTACTGTTCTCTAGAACGAATATTTTGTCCTGTATTAAACTTAGTTTATTCCTACGGTTAATTTTATAAAGCCGAGACTATGATTTTATAAGGAACGTCCAGACTCGCTGCTTTATGACATTAATTTTTATTTCTTTCACTTTCACTACCGATCTGTTTCGGCTAAATCGTCATTATCGAACGACGTATGTATTGTCTAGATAAACTGACGTACATTGTTGATTTAAAATAGTAATTAATTTATTACGACAGTAACAGCTTTGGAGCCACAATCTCATATGTTTACCTCGTAGCTCCAAAACTGTGAAATTACTGTCATAACTTTTTAATTACTGCCTTAATTGAACAAATAAAGAACGACAGTCAAAATACTGTTACCAAAGATGTTATTTGTATGTTAGTCCATCTAGACGTTATATAATCGATAATGGCAGTTTAGCCGAAATAAATCTATAATGAAAGTGAAATAAATGAAAATTAATATCACATAGCTGTAAATGCGCGGACTTCTTATAAATATGTAACATGCTGACTTTACTACGCTACAGGCCCTATGGAACCCAGAGTGTGTGGAAGGTTTATTGTGTTGTAGGCTGTGACGTACGGTCACGCCTAACGTGTCGTCGGTACGGAAGCCTGTTCTTACTTCGCTGTTACGAAACTGTTCACCTATTCAGCCAGAAACAGGTCCACGTTATGGTAGGGACAAATAGTTTTAGCTTCTTCGTCTGTCTGCAATGTAATCTCATCAGTAGTATTGCGACTGAGTAATTTTGCAGCGAACGTTTTACCAGTTATTTGTGCAATGAAAACGTCGTTCAGTGCTACATGTCTAAGGATACCTAGTTCATTGCAATTTCGTTCTGCTCTAGGAGAAAGCTGACTAATGTGTGAATCATAGAAAGGAAAAATGCGTTCTTCTGGGTTCGTGGGAGGCAGAAATTATTGTAGATATCATTATCTGTGCAAGTGGGATTAGGATAAATGCCAAATACCATTATCACTCTTTATAGTCAGATTCAGACAGTTGTAAGTAGGCTGTTTATGTTTTCTTATTGGCAACGTTACGTAGCGCTCTGTATGAAAATCACTGGCTGTGCTGTGTGCAGTCTGTGGCTAGTTTGCATTGTTGTCTGCCATTGTAGTGTTGGGCAGCTGGATGTGAACAGCGCGTAGCGTTGCGCAGTTGGAGGTGAGCCGCCAGCAGTGGTGGATGTGGGGAGAGAGATGGCGGAGTTTGGAAATTTATAAGACTGGATGCCATGATCTGTTACGTATATTATGATTTTTCAACACTATTAAGGTAAATACATTGTTTGTTCTCTACTAAAATCTTTCACTAACTATGCCTATCAGTAGTTAGTGCCTTCGGTAGTTTGAATCTTTTATTTAGCTGGCAGTAGTGGCGCTCGCTATATTGCAGTAGTTCGCGTAACGAAGATTTTTGTGAGGTGATTTGTGAAAGGTATAGGTTAATGTCAGTCAGGGCCGTTCTTTTGTAGGGATTATTGAGAGTCAGATTGCATTGCGCTAAAAACATTGTGTGTCAGGTAAAGCACAGTCTTGTATAATTTTTCAAAGGGGACGTTTCATATGTCGACCCTTAGCCGAGGATACCTCACTGGAATCTTCCGATTTTTTCTTGTAGTTTGTGTAATTAGTGTAGCTATTGTTTATTGCTAGCGCGTAATCATAGAGAGAATTTCCTTTGTAGTTGTAGTTTTTCATTGTTGTACAGTAAAACAGTTGTGGCATGCATGTAGATTTGCAACAAGTATTTCGCAGCTGCAATTAACTAGATATTATTTTCAGTGCTGTGTTAATGTGTTCTCTTATTTTTGCTCTTCAAATTGTGCTTTTCTGTGTTATCGTGTGACATATTGTGACAATAATGGCGTGTGAAAAACGTAACACTAGGCTCCAAAGTAAACTGAGAAATAATAGTGACGACGAGCGTAGCTTACCAGCACCGCTGTGTAATGAATTAACAGACATTCAAAGTAGTAATTTGCTAACTGTGCATAGGGAAATGGAGCGGGCGGCAAATAATGGCGTAGACAGTGGAACAATTAGTGAACAGGGAAGCATTATCGATCGGTCGGTCGGCAACAGCTCGCCTCAGGAATCCGAAATGACAGAACACAATATTGCATATACTGTAGACTCAGGTTTTGGGTCCACACCGTTTTCTCAAATAAGTCAAGACACATTTTCTGCTCGTCAAAATGTAAATGTTGCCGGTGCAAATGCACTGCCAAAAAGCATAGAGGAACAGATTCCAGACACTAATACATTATTATTGCAATTAATACAGCAAATGAAACAAAATCAGAGACAAACACAGCAACAGTTAGACACAATGGAACAAAATCTTCAAAAGTTAGACACAATGGAACAACACCAGAGACAAACACAGCAACAGCTTCAAAAGTTAGACTCATTGGAACAAACTCTTGAACAAACACGTGAAGATTTAACTACTGAGTTACATAACATTGAATCGAAATGTCAAAAAGCCTGTAATGACGTGAAAACAAAAATTTGTGAGCGTTTTCAACCTATTTTTTCGCGGCATGAAAATGCATTACAGAATCACGAAGCAGCCATAAAAGAACTGCAAATTATTGTTCATGAAAATCATGAGACCTTGCAAGCTAAAATTGACTCAGTTGCATCTACCGATACGGTTACACAACTTGCAAAAACTCGGGAAAACTTAAAGGACACAGTAGATACGATTTCAACACAAATGGACACTCTGAAACTTGGTTCAGAAAAACATACAGAGGAAATAATTTCACTATTGGATAAAGTAGCCGAACTTTCAGATCAGTTCACTAACTTATCTACAAAGGTAGATGATTTGAATGACACATCACCTGTAGCCTTCGCTGACACTGAAGAGTATGAAGAAATTAGAAAATTCAAACAGAATCAAAATCAAATCAATACACAGTACAAAAGAGAAATCCGGGAAGTGCAAGATCAGTTGGCGCAAGTAATACGCTAATTACGTATTTCAGAGGACACTCGCGCCCCAATATGGGAAGAGGGACATAGAAATACGGAACAGCCACAAAATAATAACACAGGGCATTTCGGAAATTACGAAAGAAATTGGCAAGGTGCACCGAATTTTGAAATGGAACCGCCGAAACGTCGTAACAATGACCGATATGCGACTCGCCGACATGATGACTTTGACTGTAAGCTGTTCATTACTACACGTAAATTCAAAACATTTACGAATTCTGGCAATGACATTCATCCACAAGCATGGCTCCATCAATTCTCTCATTGTTTTCCTCCCAACTGGTCGTTAGAACAGAGATTAGAATTTATGTGTGGCTATTTAGAGAATGAACCAGCTGTAAGAATGCGATCGGTCATTCATGATTGTCACAGTGAAGGAGAATTTTACCATGCCTTCCTCTTAGCGTATTGGTCCCAAGCTACACAAGACCGAGTAGAACATAGCATCATGATGATGAAACTCTTTGAACAATCTGAATTTTCCAGTCTTGTGAAATATTTTGAAGACATGTTGCATAAGAATCAGTATCTTTCAAACCCATACAGCCCCCTCAGAACTCATCCGCATTTGCTTAATCAAATTGCCTGAACATTTACGACATATTATTTTAGCAGGACGTTGCAAAGACAACATTGAAGCTTTTCAGGGACTGTTACAAGAACTGGAAATTGACACTGACAATCGGGGAACGCGAAAACAGGAGCACAACAATTACAGGTCACATCTGTCACAATTCCGCAATGAAAGAAATAATAAGTGGACACGACAAGGCTATTCTCATATCGTGACCAAAACAGACACCACCCGTATGACAACCGTTGGCAGAGTAGTAATAATTACAGGGAAAGATCACCTATCCGCGATAGTGACTATCACAGAGACAATCAGAGAAACATACAATTTGGGAACCAAAATAATTATTATCAAGGGAGACAGAATAACTTTAGACGTAACGGTCCAGCACGCAGTTACGATTCAGGGAGAAATTCTCCACCACGTGACCGACAAGAAAGAAACTATGGAATCTACTGACATGATGACAGACGATATGATCGTAACGACAGACCTGAATTGCATCAGAACTGGTGGGATTCAAACACGGCAGGGCCCTCTCGGCAAGGTGAATTTGTAGAAGTTAGGTCTCCAAATCCCAATAACGACGCTCGCCAACAAAGACACAATAGGCAATGACTCATACCGCTGGCAGCCACAAAACGTACTTATGAAACTGACGACGCAGCTGCCGTAGCTAGAAATTACGTAAAAATGGAAGACATTAGGGCCATCTTACTCCAGGAACACGACGTAAAACAGAACAACATTGCATATCCTGTGATTCACATTACAGTAAATGACGTAAAATTTACGGCAGTACTTGACTCTGGCAGTCCCATTTCAGTAATTAGTGAAACAGCCTTTAGCAAATGTAACAAATCGAACGATTGCCCCACACTTCCATTACATAAGATTAAATTACAAGGTGCAATCTTTGGAAAAAGTGTAGACGTACGCCAACAAACCAACTTAGAATTCTTTTGTCAAAGTCACAGCTTCTCTATGAACTTTCTCATTGTTCCATTATTGTCGACGGAAATTATATTGGGAGTAGACTTTTTGAATGAATACAAAGCAATTTTAAACTTTCACGATGCTGAAATAAGTTTAGAGAAGGAAGGTAAGTCAATAGCTTTGAAATTTGAAGATTGGCTCTCAAATCATTACGAGGAAATTAATCGGCTTTACCTTCTGTTAGACAGCAGTTCGGAATTTTCTACGGAACTAGACACTAACAATCACTGTGCAAGTACTGACAGGGATGATATCGATGGCATATTTGAAACTAATGAGTTAATTCAGAATAAAATTCAAACAATTGACAATTGTAGTGACACTGATAGGCAGGACCTTTTTGAGATTTTACAAGCACATTCCACAGTTTTTACTCACAAAACAGGAACAATCAAGGGATTTCAATACCAATTTCGTGTTCGTGAGCATACTAAATTTTGTGTTAGACCATACGTAATTCCGGCACATTATAGGGACCGTGTTAGAACAGAAATACAATCTATGCTTGACGAGGGCATTATTGAGCCTGCAGTAAGCTCATACAACAATCCATTACATGTTGCTGAGAAGAAAAATGGATCGATCAGGCTTGTCTTAGATTCGAGACAAACCAATACTATCATCATTCCTGAAACAGACAAGCCGCAAACGTTGGAAGAACTTCTTCAAAATTTTAATGGTGAAAAAGTGTTGTCTTCTATTGATCTCAGATCCAGCTTTTATCAGATTGAACTTCATCCAGAATGTAGAAAATACACAGCTTTCCTTTGTTTCGGCGTTTGTTATCAGTTTCGGAAACTTCCTTTTGGTTTGAACATTTCTTCGGTAGCATTCATTCGTGGGCTAAATTCCATACTACCTGAGTTCTTAAAACGTCACATCATCTTATATGTGGACGATATTCTGATAGCAGAAGCCTCATGGGAACAACACAATCGCATCCTCAACAGCGTGTTACATATTTTTGCAGAATCTGGAATTACAGTTAACTTGGAAAAGTCTGAATTTGGTAGGACAAAGGTAAAGTTTTTGGGACATATTATTATTTCTTCTGAAGGTATTCAGCCTGATCCTGAAAAGTTAGAAGCAGTAAGAGCCATTCCAGTTCCATCCACATAAAACAAGTCCGCAGTTTTCTAGGTCTTGTAAATTTTTACCATCGTTTTCTGAATATGCAAATTCTAGTTACACCAAAACTTTGTTCTCTCACTGGAAAAAATACTATTTGGAACTGGGACGAACAAGCGCAGTTGGAATTCAATTCTTTGAAAGAATCGCTACTTAACGCGCCAATACTAGCTCATCCAGATCTGTCACAAGATTTCTGCCTTAGCACGGATTCTTCTAAAGTCGGTCTTGGTGCCCATTTATTTCAAGAAGCCATAGAAAATGACACTGCCATTCAGAAAACCATTGCTTTTGCTAGCCGAGTGCTAACAAAATCTGAAAAAAATTATTCCGTTACTGAATTAGAAGCTTTAGCTATCGTTTGGGCATTTAACAAATTCCGTTTCTTTCTTTCTGGTAAGCACATAAAAGTATACAGTGATCATCGTGCATTACAATTTCTTATGTATTCAAAATTAAATCATGACAGGTTAAAACGTTGGGCATTGTTTCTGCAAGAATTCCGCTTCACAATAGTCTACATTCCCGGCAAGGAGAACATTGTTGCGGACGCACTGTCACGCGCACCAGCTGGGCTTGAGAAAAGTAACACAGAAGGCATCCTCGAGAAAAATTTCAGTATTCCTTACATTCAGAAAGTCGCCTTTGAAAACTTCATCACCACATCTTTAAAGGACATTGCTCATGGACAAGATAAAGATCCGATTTGGAAAGACATCAAGAGCAAATGGCATGAAAAGACACACACACAGATTCGGCATTATTACCTGGTTAGAAACAACATACTCTTCAAACGCTGCACTGTTGATGACAAGCTATGGGTACTTTGCATTCCGGACGATTTTGTTAATAAGCTCATTTGGTACATTCATTTCAGCTACGCACATTTTGGTCCACGAAAATGTTATCATATTCTTCGAACGACTTGTTATTTTAACAATATGGAAAAGAGAATTGGAAGAGTCTTGTCTATTTGTAAACTTTGTCAAAAGGCGAAACCATCTACTGTCTCACATCGTGCTCCGTTGTTTCCTATTATTCCTTCTAAATTAAAAGAATTTGCTGCTGTTGATCTCTTGGGACCGCTTGTCAGAACATCTAATGGACTTTCGTACGTTCTAGTTGCTGTTGAACTTACTTCAAAATTTGTTTCTTTCACTCTGTTACGTAAAGCCACTGGACGGTCTGTATCCAACGCCTTTGTTAAAAATTTCTTACGTGAAGTTGGACACGTTAGTAAAGTCATTTCAGATAGCGGACCGCAATTCAGATCTGCTGTTTGGTCACGCATGCTTCGGAATCATAAAATCAAACCTGTTTTTATTTCATTGTACCCACCACATTGTAATCCGTCTGAACAGATTATGAAAAAAATCAATAATCTTTGCAGACTTTATTGTCACAGAAAGCATCAGCATTGGGACAGATATTTACACTTATTTCAAAACGTGCTGAATGAAATGCCTCACGACTCCACTGCTTTACCACCTACTCTTGTACTAAAGAATGAAGAACCACCGAACAGAATCAGAGAGCTTGTACCTTTCCCGAATAAACGTAAACTTCGACACAAAGACATAATTGATTTGGCTATTATAAATATAAAATCTGCAGCAGACAAAAGGAGAAAACTACACGGTAAAGCAAATGCAAAGAAATTATATATTGGTCAGAAAGTTCTCTTTAAAGCTCATTCATTGTCACATAAGAAGAAACACTTGAGTCACTAATTCTTTCTAGTTTACAATGGACCTTACAGAATCGGACGTATACCACATGATAATTGCGTTGAAGTTGAAACTCTGCGTACTAGGAAGAGCAAAGGTTTACACCACATTTCACATGTAAAACCGTTTATTGAAAGATAATCTGCTTTTTAACTTTGTCTTTGCCATAAAACTTTTCACTTCACATTTCTAGTATGCTTTGTCAGACTTAAGAAACTGTTAACATGCAACAATGTTTGAAGTTAAATATCCAGTCTAGAACCTAGGGAACATTTTTAAACAGAAATTACAAATGCATTGTTATTGTGAACAGTCGACACAGTGTTATTGTGTGTGTACATTCTTGCTTGTTAGTTCAAAAAAATGGCTCTGAGCACTATGGGACTCAACTGCTGAAGTCATCAGTCCCCTAGAACTTAGAACTACTTAAACCTAACTAACCTAAGGACATCACAAACATCCATGCCCGAGGCAGGATTCGAACCTGCGGCCAGAGCGGTCTTGCAGTTCCAGACTGCAGCGCCTTTAACCGCACGGCCACTTCGGCCCGCGCTTGTTAGTTGCTCGATATAAGGCTTACATACTTAGAACATATACTGCTAATGAGATTTTAATGCAACATTTTGGTTTACTTGAAAAGACATTCCTTATTTGAAGTAGTTTGTGTGAGATTAAAGATGACTTAGTATTTGGTTTCTGTGACAGCTACACGATTTTATCACGACGCTACTAATGAGTGACAATTTACAATGTTGCTTTTGCGGTGTATCTGTTTTATATCTGCACAGTTTTTTCTGAATTATTCTGGAAAGTAAAACATGTTTTAGTAGTAACTTTTGTGGTATAGCTACAATGAGACAGCCTTTTCCGTAGCACAACAATGCATTACAGCACAGTACTTTCTTCATCACGGCAACAAGGGTAATAACTAAGATATCTATACGCAAAGCATTTCACTTTTGTTTATCATGAGGTAAGTACATTGACTTCTGCAGAACTTAGCTTTCGGAGGACGATAACTACGACACTTCCACAGAGATTATGTTGCAACAAGATGCACATTAGCGCTACAGGACACGTATTTGAGTGATTAATTTTGCACTTAAATCATTTATTTTTAAAGATATTTGAAGTACAATGATACAAAGGTTTTCAGTGATACATTTCATTCCACTGCTGTAATCTGTAACACCTGAGGGTATAATTACATTAATCCTTAGGGGGGTACACGCTTACTTTGTGTACCATGTGTGTGGCAAGCGCAAGGAGCCCTAGCTAATATGGTATTTGCTTATACAGCTTTACACATCGGTACCATATTTCTGTAACACAGAATTACACAGCTATCTGATCATTTAACTGAGAGAGACAAATATTTATTTTACTACATCAGTGACAGATGTTTACGTAATTACACAGTTGGATAACTTCACATTCATGAAATTGTATTTTGTCAGTACTTTGTGAACTCTTCATATTTTTTCGGAACCATTGTGATACTATGAGAGCTTTGAATGATGTATTTGGTGTGGGATCATGATTTTAAAGTACGTTTGAGGTAGATTACACTATTTAAATGAGCAGAGAATTTTTTAGGTTTTGAAATTATTGGAGGAAGCTACGACGATTTTGAGAGTTGACTAATGTGTTATGATGTTATTATTACGATGATGATGTGTATTATGCTGTTGAGATATGTTTATGATCAATAAGCTGATGCTATATGAGTTATTTGAGTATGCTACGTATCTGTTATGATGAAATATTGAAGAAGTGTCGACGAATAAGGTAAGGAATAATGAGTAGTGGTTAGGGACTCTGATTTGTGGAAAAGGATGTTGGAAACCGAGAATCGTACTTTAAGAGTTATGAAATGTGTGTATACGCGAGAATGTATCACTATACTGGCGAAAATTTTTTGGGCACTGTTATATTTACAGGATTTTGTGTCTACAGATTTGTAACGCAAATTCTTGACCTGTGAAATATTTTTATATGATACTGTCACTGTAGCGGAAACTGCTGTCGTAAATATTTCCGTAAGAAAGTTAAGTGACCACCTGCACGTAATGCGTCGTGGGCACCCAGCTGTGTCAGACGCCTGGAGAAAAAGCCATTAGTGTGTGCCTTTTCAGAGGCACAGGTAGAAAAAAAAAGGGGAGGCCATTATCCTCACTATTGACATTCCTTTGTAGAAAGCATCGCAAATACGGCACGCTCAAACTTGAAAACATATGATTATACTGTGGAGCTCTTAATTTATGATATTTACTAAAATGCCTAATGAATCGATGAGAAACATTTCACGGCTATTGTCTTGCTAGTTGAGAGAAATGCCATATGGCTTGCTTTATGTATTTATTAACTCATTTTGTTTAATATCTAGTTTCTAGCTGCACTTCAGCATTGGTTAAAATAAAATTTTATAGATGTACTAATATAAATATTTTCTGTCTACAGATTGAGTAAATAATAATTTTTTCAAAAAAATGAGGGAGCACAAAACGACATTTACCTTCACAGGAACTGCATTCATAATTTTCTTTTCAAGTACTTGGTAATTTATTTTGTAGAATAAGTTGTGGTGCACCACTTTAATTACATAGACATTAAGATATGAATATACATTTCCCTTGTCTGCATTGTTGTCTTTAGTGTAATATTTTTTTCTGCTTGAGCCTTGTCATGTTTAGATATAAGTTATTGCATTTGCTGCTGCTGTTTGCCAGGCATAGTGCTACTAAATTTCACTTTGTATTACTCTGTTAAGCTAGTTTTACTACTGATTTATTTTTCTTGTTGCTGCACATTGGCTCATATTAGTTGTAATGTTGCATTGCTTGGTAATTTAGATTTACTGTAGCTTGCTCTGCAATTTTCCATTTTTTTGTCATTGCTGTTTGTGTTAATTGTTTTGTGCTGCTGCATTGCCTCGTCCCTTAGTTTAGCATCTGAGCTCAGTAGATTTAAGTTAGCTTAAGAGGGGGTAGCCTATAAGAAAATGAGTTGCGATGAATTTGAAGAAATGCACTGAGAGGCTATGCGAGAAAAGTACAGATAGCAGGTATAGATAGGACTTTTTGGAAATAATGAAGAACGAAGGGAGATCTCCGAGAAGTAAAGAAAGTTTTGTTTGTAAAATACTGCAGTAAGACAAATCCTGTCCTTTACTTGTGTTATCCCACTATGTGTTTGTGTACCCTTGTGTATTTATGTTCTTCCTGTCTTTATATGTTTATCTGATAAGACTTATGTTGTAGAATTTTTCAAATACTCAGCTACATGAACTATAATGAGGAATACTGCCATCCTCAAATATAATTTGCATTAATAATATGTTATTTACTTTGTAAAGATGTTAGACATTATTAATTCTGTTCTGTTTTAATGCTCATGTGTGAAGTTGCAATAATTATTCTGATCTTTTATGTATTTACTTATGTCATAATTCCTGTAACACTGATGTACATGTTTGTTTCTATTCTTTTGTAAAGCCTGTTTTACTAAAAATGTTATCTGTATTGTTATGTTCTTTAATGATGTATTTTGTACCTTTGTAATTGTATTCTTATGTTATAAAATTGTAATTGACACTAGCTCATCAAATTAAGTAACTTGTAGGTTACATTTCACTGCACACGTTTCTGTTGGTCATAGTATATGCACAATATGTGACAAAAAGGAGGACTGTTAGTGTTTGCACGTGTGTTAATAATTCAGCAAGGGACTAGATAACAGCATTGCTGGTTCTAAGGACATTTCAAAAAAATTTTTTGTGAGTGCACAAGTGGTGGTTCATGGACTTGCTATATTATCCACAAGACTCTTCAATGGTGATTGTGCACCTGCACAGTCACAACAGATGGCTGCTGGCCATCTCTACAAGGACTACAGTGGGTCTGCATCTTTGATGACCCACCAATACCATTATTTCTACAAGGACTACAGTGGGTCTACACCTTTGCTGACTCACCAGTACCATTATTTCTACAAGGACTGCAGTGGGTCTGCACCTCTGGTGGCCCACCAATACCGTAATCTCTACCAGGACTACAGTGGGTCTGCTCTGTGATGACCTACCTACCAATACTCTTCAAAATTTCGACTGACTCTGCTGTGGGTTTGCTCTGTTGTGGACCAATACCTGTCTGCATGTCAAGAGTCAGCACTGTCTTTCCATTGGAAGGACAACACTACTTCTTCAAGATTGCATGGAAATCCACTACTTCTGTGTGCACTTTCTTTTACTGCTCAGACTTCGAGAAAAACACTGCAATGTTACTGTGATGAATGATCAGGACTGTCTTTATGGACTGTGAGAAAATTTTAGCTTTTGACCAACATTGTATCAATAAGTGGGTGCATTGGTATCTGTGTTATTGCAATTACGAAAATTTTTTTCAAATCTGTATTGGCCATGGTCCAAAACTATTTGTAAAATTTTTTGTGGGGAGTATGGGGGCTATGTAAGTAGGCTGTTTATGTTTTCTTATTGGCAATGTTACGTAGCGCTCTGTATGAAAATCACTGGCTGTACTGTGTGCAGTCTGTGGCTAGTTTGCATTGTTGTCTGCCATTGTAGTGTTGGGCAGCTGGATGTGAACAGCGTGTAGCGTTGCGCAGTTGGAGGTGAGCCGCCAGCAGTGGTGGATGTGGGGAGAGAGATGGCGGAGTTTGGAAATTTATAAGACTGGATGCCATGATCTGTTATGTATATTATGATTTTTCAACACTATTAAGGTAAATACATTGTTTGTTCTCTACTAAAATCTTTCACTAACTATGCCTATCAGTAGTTAGTGCCTTCGGTAGTTTGAATCTTTTATTTAGCTGGCAGTAGTGGCGCTCGCTATATTGCAGTAGTTCGCGTAACGAAGATTTTTGTGAGGTAAGTGATTTGTGAAAGGTATAGGTTAATGTCAGTCAGGGCCATTCTTTTGTAGGGATTATTGAAAGTCAGATTGCGTTGCGCTAAAAACATTGTGTGTCAGGTTAAGCACAGTGTTGTATAATTTTTCAAAGGGGACGTTTCACAGTCAGTTGGATGTTGTTGTTCTAACTCCATGGTGAAAATTAATGCTAGTGTATATACTATTCAGTTATGTCAATGTAGTGACAGTGTCACTGAGTGATCTTCTAAATGACACAAAGATTATGTCCATGTACATACTATAATATTAAATTTTATTAGCTCTGATCGGGAATTTCTTTAAGTACTGCCTTTTGTGATGTTTAACAAAACTGTTAGCAAGCGTACTTGTTATACAAATGGGCACGGTAAAGGCTTCCGGTCGTAAAAAAATTTCAGCGTTAAACTGGAAATAGTTATAGGAGAGTATTAGAAGTAATAAGCTAATGACATCTTTAATTTCTTGTACATTAGGTTTTTGTGATGGAGAAGATTCTCTTCAGTAATTTTAATAGTCTCATAAATGTGAATGTTAGTAAGTAAATTAACTACGGTAAAGGATACGAAATTACCATAATCAGGAATGGAAAAGTTTTTAATTTTAGCTGTTAGTTAAAGGGAATTTTAGACAGTGTAGTTTTCTTCAAAAACATAATATGCTTTAAATGGTGCATCTAATTTTTTGCCGATTTCATAGAAGCGCCGTCTGTATAGTTATGGGTTCGTATCGGTGGGCATCAATTATCGGCTACGACCGAACTGCCTGGGAGGCACACTTACATTCGAGTGGCTGCACATGTCACAGTGAATGCAGCAGAAGGTCCGTAGCAGGAGTGACCCGGTCGCGGTTCGGTGCACCACTTGTTCTAGTGTCTGGTGTACATGAAGGACCTCTGCGGACTGAGCTGCAAATTTCTTAGCTCGCTGGGCTGTGCAGTTAACGATTTACAGGGGCTGTGCTTGATGCAGCATGCCTGGCAGAGGTGTGTTGCAGGGTGGCGTCAACGACTGAAGGCTTCCGCAACTGGACAAATGAACTGGCGGTAAAAAAAAAAAAATCACAGCAACAACAACAACAAAATCATGTAGAGTAATGAAATTTCGGGAATACGTCTGTCTATGTAGCATATCTAAGTGATTAACTTTGCGGCATCACAGGGCAATGTAAGCACGAAATAAGCCATTGCAAAAGTGACATGCCGGTAAATTAGTAACAGATGTAATGATCAGAATGTTGAATGCAAGTATTGAAACGGGCACGCATTGTGTTGTAAAGGTGTGCGATGTCAGTTTGTGTCGCAAATGGCGGTGGTTTGGGGGTCAGTGAAATGCATGCTACTGGGCTCCTGGCTCGGGGCTGTCCCTGAAGTAATCGATTTTTAACATTTCGTTATGTCGCCGGCTGCTGTCCAAATTGCTGCTGCAGAAGAAATATGATGCGCCAGAGCCATACGCCTTCCCTCTCGGTAGCGCCACGTGACCGGCCTTTTTTGCAACCGTACGTTCTCGTGGTCACCGCTGCCAGTAATTGTGTACAGTGCTGCATTTCTGCCAAGTCTTCCTGCGACATCGATGAAGCAATATACAGCTTCTCATGGCCCTATTACACGACCTCGTTCAAACTCAGTAAGATGATCATAATGGCGTCTTTGTCTCCTCAAAGACATTCTTGACTAAGATCAAATCACCACGTCCAATCTAGAAATTCAGTAATGATAAGAAATTCAAGTTTTTTCTGGATATTAATATAATATGAATGTGCTTGAAGGTCTCTCAGGCATGCAGGCGGGTTGACTGGTCGTCGTAGAACGAATTTTCGACGCCGTAACGTGCTATCATGATCAGGTTGCTCCTGTTGACTGACGTCCTAGGCCGGCGGGTGGTGTGTCGCCTCTCCCCTCCAGTGACTCCGCGTATGGACCGAGGGATGTGCAGGCCGCGGTGGTCTTCCAAATTTCAAAGGTTTTTGGTTCAGCTTTCATCAAAAGTGCAACAATGAAAACCGCTATTAAAGGTTTCGAAGCTAGTGGAATATGGCCCACGGACCCGTCCGTAACCACAGATTTAGATTTCTTCCTGGCAGACAAAACTGACATCAGACTTGATAGGCCATCAGATAAAGAGGTTATTGTATCTGGAGATGAACGATTGGAATTGCCTTCCCCTAGCACACCAGCTAAAAAAGACGACGCCAACAGGTTGGATGATCAAGCTGGCAGGTTTCAGCGAATTGTAACAATGAACTGCCGCCTAAGAATGACAAAGTTATTGAGGCTAATTGTTCTAGTCATGGGTGCTCTTGGATGACAACTGACAACAAGGCCTCCTCATTTCATACTTCACCTGAAATTCTGATGCCCTAGCCAAAAGTTAATGAAAGCATGAAAAGGGCGAAACGGAAGAGGGGAAAGACCATTGTTTTAACTGATCTGCTGTACAAAGGAAGAGTTAGAAGCCATTATTAAGGAAAAAGAACTTTGCCAGAGACCCCCTAGTGAGATAAGCCTCTACATTCTTACATTTGTCCTCTAGCCACGCCTGCTTAGCCATTTTGCACTCCCTGTCGATCTCACTTTTGAGACGTTTGTGTTCCTTTTCGCCTGCTTCATTTACTGCATTTTTATATTTTCTTCTTTTATCAGTTAAATTCAATAGCTCTTCTGTTACCCAAGGATTTATAATTGCCCTCGTCTTCTTACCTCTGCTGCCTTCACTACTTCATCCCTCAAAGCTACCCATTCTTCTTCTACTGTAATTCTTTCCCCCATTCTTGTCAATTGTCCCCTTATGCTCTCCCTGAAACTCTGTACAACCTCTGGTTTAGTCAATTTATCCAGGTCCCATCTCCTTAAGTTCCCACCTTTTTGCAGTTTCATTAGTTTTAATCTACAGTTCAAACCAATAGATTGTGACATCTTGGGTTGTCGGGTGTTCTGCCGGATATCAGCGTCATACTTGCACGATATTTCGGTCATGTAGCTCGAGACCTTCATCAGGTCGCACCTGATGAAGGTCTCGAGCTACGTGACCGAAATATCGTGCAAGTACGACGCTGATATCCGGCAGAACACCCGACAACCCAAGATGTCATTAGATCGCCGGGAAAGCCTGAAGAGTTACAGCAATAGATTGTGGTTAGAGTCCACATCTGCCCCTGGAAATGTCTTACAATTTAAAACCTGGTTCCTGAATCTCTGTCTTACCATTATACAATCTATCTGAAACCTGTTGGTATCTCCAGGCTTCTTCCGTGTAGACAACCTTCTTTCATGATTCTTGAACCAAGTGTTAGCTATGATTAAGTTATGCTCTGCGCAAAATTCTAACAGGCGGCTTCCTCTTTCATTTCTTACCCCCATTCCCTATTCACCTACTACGTTACCTTCTCTTCCTTTTCTTACTATCGAATTCCAGTCACCCATGACTATTAAATTTTCGCCTCCCTTCACTATCTTAATAATTTCTTTTATCTCATTATACATTTCATCAATCTTTTCCTCACCTGCAGAGCTGGTTGGCATATAAACTTGTACTAGTGCGACAGGCGTGGGCTTTGTGTCTATCTTGGCCACAATAATGCGTTCACTATCCAGTTTGTAGTAGCTTACCCACACTCCCATTTTTTTACTCAGTATTAAGCCTACTCCTACATTACCCCTATTTGATTTTGTCTTTATAACCCTGTATTCACCTGACCAAAAGTCTTGTTCCTCCTGTTGCCGAACTTCACTAATTCCCACTACATCTAACTTTAACCTATACATTTCCCTTTTTAAATTTTCTAACCTACCTGCCCGATTAAGGGATGTGACATTCCACGCTCCGATCCCTAGAACGCCAGTTTTCTTTCTCCTGATAACAACGTCCTCTTGAGTAGTCCCTGCCCAGAGATCCGAATGGGGGGACTATTTTACCTCCGGAATATTTTACGCAAGAGGACGCCATCATCATTAAACCATACAGTAAAGCTGCATGCCCTCGGGAAAAATTACAGCTGTAGTTTCCCCTTGCTTTCAGCCGTTCACAGTACCAGCACAGCAAGGTCGTTTTGGTTAGTTTTACAAGGTCAGATCAGTCAATGATCCAGACTGTTGCCCTTGCAATTACTGAAAAGGTTGCTGCCCCTCTTTAAGAACCACACGTTTGTCTGGCCTCTCAACAGATACCCCTCCGTTGTGGTTGCACCTGCGATACGGCTATCTGTATCGCTGAGGCACACAAGCCTCCCCACCAATGAAAAGGTCTATGGTTCATGGAGGGGCCTGAAGATAAATGGAAAAAAGAAGGAGAGCATCCAATACTAACGAGAGTGATTGTGAGGAAAGTTCTGATTGTGAATGTTTATATTGTGGTGAGTTTTATTCAAAATCAGTTGAAGGTTGGGTTGCTTCTTCCATGCGCAAAAAATGGACACACGATTCTTGTGCAGGAATAGATAGCTAAGATTATGAGTGTCTCCTCGTGTGTGAATTTTGTAAACAGCCTTAAGAAAAGGATACAATACATGAAAACTGTAGTTTGACATTAATATTCACTTTAAACTAAATAAATACTGAGGAAGCCAATATTTTCTGCATTTCCGATAATTTTATACGTTTTTGTAATCACTTGTACTTACCACCCCATTCTGCCGCTTGCACGGGGCAGAATGGGGCAAATGACATACATTTCTATTTTTGAGTGAAAAAATTTTGTATTTAACACTTTTGTACTTTTAATCAATGTTTTCAACTTTGTACCCATTCTACCCTGGGTTCTCCTACTGGAGTACAAAAAATATAATAACCTGTCGTAGCCACACACTATCAAACAGAAAATCAGTGTAACACACTTATTTACAAAGAACATTATTAGTCATTGAAACATACACAGAGGTCAAATTTTCCATAAAATTTATGTTCTTTGTTATTCTTGGTACATCAGTTAGTTCAACAAATAAATTTGTGAATGGAGTAGAGGAAGTTGGCCACCAATTAACTATTTAACCTCTTGTTAAATTTAAATGTAGTTTGAGTTACATATTTTGAAGAGACAAGTTATTGAACTGGTGTGTTCTTGAACAATGAACAACACCTACACCAAAGTAACTACATTTACATCTTTACCATAGATTTATCTTATTTCTAGAATTCAACCATGAACTAAGCTGTTGATTTCAATAGATACTGTACATTGTGGCAGTTTTTACCACTTTTAGCTGGTTGTCTTAATAGCATTTTAAAATGAGAGCTTTTAAATGTGAAGTTTGAGGAAATGAGTACAGTTACTGCAAGACCCTGAAGAGGCATACTTCCACAGTCAACCTACAGAGACTGAGTGAAGTGATGCCTCCTGTTACAAATAACTAATGTTCATGTACCTACCAGTGCTACTTATGTGACAAGGATTTTACTTGTAAAGGTAGTTTAAAACGCCATGAACAAAATATTCATGGCAAATCACAACAGAAAAGTTTTAAGTGTACGATGTCTGCATTTGAAACAGATTCTAAAACTTGCTGGATGGATCTTTCCGGTATGCACATGCATTATGTGTGAAACCAGAAGTACTACAACTGACAGGAAAAGAACAGATGATGATAGCTAAAGACATTGCTGCAGGAATCTTGTGTCCTATCATCCTCAAAAAAATTCAGGAAACAGTGCAGAATTCAAATTTGGAGAGAGTGCAACTTACATCGATGCAGGATTTGCACAACATTGCAGCTGCAAATACCCTGTCTTCAAAATCAGTCAGATATCCAAATGATGCGATCAGCCTAAACTGCTATGATTTTGAAGTTACAACATTACTTGTACTGGATGATACGAGGCAAGGATTTCTGTGTGCTTTCCTTATATCTAATATGAATGACTCTGATGTTTTGAGTATATTTTTCAATTGTGTTAATTTTCAGGTTGGACAGATTTCCCCAAAAGTATTCATGAGAGTTCTGGCAGAATCGTATAGTATCGCTTGGAACAAATCAATGGAAGCTCCTGAAATGAGACTTTTCTGTACCTGGCATGTTGATAGAGCCTGGAGGATCAATATTAAGAGCAAAATTCAAAATTTGGGCAAGAGAAACTAGGTGTACAAACTTGTAAGGTCGTTAATGCTGGTAAGAGATGTTGCTGTGTTTTAGGAATCATTGATAAAAGCACTGCAGAAACAACAGCAATTCAGAGACTCCAGAATTTGGTCACTATTTCGAGATGTATTATCAAAAGGATGTGAAAGTGTTGGGCATATTGTCATAGGATACAAGCCAGACTCTACACAAACATGCACCTGGAGAGTATGCATAAGACACTGAAATACATGGAGGAAGTGGTGGTAATATGAACCCCCAGTTTGTTTTTCAATATAATGTTGTACTTTGATACCATAATAGTACTACCTTCATTGATATGGTTATACTCTACTGACAGTTAACTAAGACATTATGTTGATTAAATTCCTTAAAATTTCAGAATATATTTGTTATTATTTTGTTTCCCAAGATAAATTTGACTGCGAACAAGATGTGCAGTTATTATGGCCTCCATGGTGTTTGTAATATGGACCCCAGTACATTTTAAGGATTTCTGGCTGCAAGAAAAATGAAGAATTGCTTTTTAATTAAAATACATATTTATTATGAATATAAAACCATAAAAGTACAAAGTACCACAGTACTAGCGACATAAGTCACAAACATAGTCTTCTTTTTCCGCCTCAGCACATTCGTTGTGAGCCCTTAAAGAGCACATTAGGCATTGCACACATAATTTGCCACGAACATCATTTGAAAACTTCCCATCACAGAATAAGCAAAGAGCATCATGTTTATCTGGCTGGAGTTCACCAACCAGAGGGTCACATGGAGATTCACCAGAACCAGTTGAGAGCCCCATGATGCCATCGTTAACACAATCTGAGTCATCACTGTCCATTTCTTCTTGATTAATCAAGGTTTTCTTTAATTGTCAACTAATGCCTCTTCCACAACCAGATGCACCACGCCCTCTATTACGAGTTTGGGTTAGGGTTCCAGAACAATATCATAAGTCAAGTTCCTTTTGGTAGCTGTTAATTTCCCTTGTCTGCGTCCACGGCTACAAAGATTAGCTGCAGCTTTTTTCTCTTCTATGTAAGCTTCTAACTCGTTTTTACATCGAGAGCCTGTCACAAGACTAGCAACACATGGTTTTCGCCCAGAAGACAATGTTTTCATCTTCTAAGGTATGGGATGGATATGCCTTGGAGACATACTAAATGCAATTTTAATAGGCTCTGGACTCTCTTTTCGGATTCTTGTTGTTTCGGTTGGTTGGCAGGCACAGGCATCGGGACTCCTTCCCCAGTGATGAATTCATCATCTTGAAATATATTTCTTTCTAAAGAAATTCCTGTTACCATAAACCCATTTACTGCATTAATGCCAGTTGTACTCCAGAAGCAGGCCTTGCCAAAGAGACACACTATATCATAGGGTCCAACAGGTTTGCTTTCATGGAGCATCCACTGCCAAATATTCTTGCTGTAGTGAGTCTTAAGTGCACCCATAAAAGTACGATCCAGAGGTTGCAGTTTGTGTGTTGTGTGTGAAGGCAATAACAAAATGGTGATGAAGTTTTTTCTTGCGACATCAATCACATCAATATTCCTTACATGGGAGAAGTGACCATCAAGGATGAGTAGAATAGGCGAACTCCCTGTTAGGTTTGTTTCTTCAACAAAATGTTTAAACCGCTCTGTGAATAGATTTGCTTAAACCCAACCAGATGGGTAAGCTCTCCCAATTGACCCAGGAAGAGCACCTTTCATAAGAACGTCTGCCATATCCGTCCTCGGGAATATGAACATAAGAACCTCCTACACTCAGCAAACAGATGACCGTTACTAGAGACCCACACTTGGCAGCAGTCAGAGAACAAATTTGGTGTTTACCTCTGCTTGCAATTACTTGTGGTACCTTAGTCTGAACTACACTAAGGCCTGTTTCGTCAGTGTTCCATACACGATCTTCTGGATATTTATGTTTCCAGTATTCAGCTTATAGCAAGTTGTAGAATGAGTTAACTCTCTCACAGGAAAAGCCTTTTGCTCAAGCATATGATGTTCCAGTTGGCTTTCTAACCGAAAGCTTATCTTGATGACATCGTAGAAAATGGTCAAGATGAGCCCTTCCAGCAATTTCATTTCTGAAGTTTGTTGCAATTCCATTCCTAACTGCAAGTTGGTAGGCCATTTTTCTAACATCCATACTAGTAAAAGCATAGAATTTGGCCTCCATATACTGTAAGTAATCCACTAGTTCACTTTCTAGGGCTGGTTTTCTTCCAAGCCTTTTAGTTTCAGAATCTGCCATCTGTGAGGTATTAGCCTCATACACATACTGATGTAGAGTTGTTTTTGGGACAGCAAAATGTTTTGATGCTTGCTTTTTTAACTCCCATCGTTTTTCCTATGACAGCAGACACTGCCTCTTGTATATTGTTTTTATCCCACACCTACCTTTTTTGGGTTCATTTAGGTGCCAGATTTGTCCTAGGCATCTGAAAACAGAAATAAAAACATTTCACAGACTGCTTATAATATGAACCCTGGGGTCCACATTACAAGCACCAATGGGGGCCATATTACAATCACTTACACCTTGTAAACTAGTGTAAACAGCTTAAAAATGCAATAATACCACACCTTTCAATCTATTTGAAACTGTTGCCAATATTTACTAGGTTGTATGCATGGTGCTTGCGTCTAAGTATTAACCAATAATGGTACGTTAATAAAGTGAAATTCACGTACCTCTCAAAGTTTAGAACAAGAGTTTGAAAAATATAACCTCACTGTCACTCAGCCACTGTACTGACCTGCTTCCAGTGCTCCTACAGGCCAGTGAGCATACTAGTACACTAGTTCCAGCTATCACCACTAAAGTTCAGTTAAATGTTATTAAGATATTAAGGGGGGGGCATATTTGTTGCAGGGGCCATATTACCACCACTTCCTCTACAAGGTAATGCAAAGCCAGTGAAACATTTGGATAAAGGTATATCTGCATTCATATTGCTTGTAACAGCAAATCTGTTTCACAGTGACAATGAGCCTGTCAAAGAAAAACTAACAAGTAAAATGAAAAACATTCGCCGTAAGCACAAATCCAGTACTTTGCCTACCTTCCTAATTGAGTCCTTATTTATCAAAGGTTGGGAAATACCAGCCACAAAATCATTTGAAGTTTGCCTTGTGGAAGAAAACATTATCCACTGTAACTCCAAATTAGTGTGCACTGACTGTAAAGTAAGCATTCATAGATATTCCTACACATGTATTGATTATAGCATTAAGTTAAATATGTGCAAGCATATACATAATGTTTGCCAAGTAGAGAGTGCAGAAGAAAATCCATTTGAAATTTCTGAATTACCAGATGTACTAGTTACAAATGTTGGAGGCATTTATTTCATTAATGAGACAGAAGAAAATTCTGAAGCTAGTCAGTTCCTGTGACACAGAGGTACTGGCAGAAATTGTTTGTGGTATGTCAGCTACTGAGGTTCAGCTGGCCAACAAAATGGTAACTTCATTGAAGGCTAGTGTAGGTGCTGTTCATGCCAGTAGTGGTATCTCTATCATTGGCCCACAGAGGAGACTGTTTTCAGCAAAGAAAACAAATTCCTCAAGCTGCATACCCATAGCAGTTCCTGATACAGAAGAAACAAAGTCACTGAGAACATTTCTGGATGAAGGTTTACACGACATTAGCTAGTGCATTGATCTCATATTCGGGAACATGATGGCTTTATTCCGTGTCCTGCCATCCAAATTTAGGTTTTCCATTATTTCCCTAAATCAATGAAGGAAAATGCTGGGATGGTTCCTTTGAAAGGCCAAGACCGATTTTCTTCCCCATCCTTGAAACCATCAGAGCTTATGCTCTGTCTCTGATGACCTCACTGTTGACAGAATGTTAAACACCGATATTCCTTCCTTCTTCACCGGCCTCTGGTGTGGCAGTTCTGCTGACACTTGGGATCACCAGAAACTGATGCGGCTTGTGCCACCAGCCTAGAATGCTAGCATCGCTGGGTCAGTCCCCTCCCGAGCTGTGCTGGGCAGTGATGACTGTGATTGAAGCTCAGTGCACTGCTGGTGATGACCACACATTTGACAACCATCCCAAAATTACAAGAGAGTGAGTTGCAATGATCAACTTGTAATATATATTTATTTTTGATCTAGCTAGATGAGTAACACTAGTACAACTGTTAAACAGATTAAATATTTTCATATTCTAGCAGGGAATGTATTAACATCTGGTTGGTTGGTTGGTTTAAGGATTAAAGGGACCAAACTGCAGAGATCATCGGTCCCTTTTTCCAAAATACTAAAAATACCCACAGAGAATAAAAAATGTTCAACAGAATAGGAGACAGACGACACAGAACAAAAGAAACATAGACAAGGACCAGACAAAACGAAATAAAATCACATAGAGTGTGACGGTGGTTGGCCGACCATAGGAACAAAAAAATGGAAAAGCTAACCAACGAAAACACATTAAAAACTTAGTTTAAAACCGTAGGTCAAAGGCCAGAATCAACACAAAACAATAAAATAAAACAGAAACACTCAGATTAAAGAATAAAAACTCCCTGCCCTAATAAAACGTAAAACTAAGGCAGCCATAGCAGGGTCATCAGATAAAACGGCAGGGAGCGTATCAGGCAGCGCAAATGTCTGCCTGACCACAGCTAAAAGGGGGCAGGCCAACAGAATGTGGGTCACTGTCAAAGCCACCCCGCAGCGACATACAGGAGGATCCTCCCGGCACAGTAAATAACTGTGTGTTAGCCGGGAGTGGCCAATGCGGAGCCGACAAAGGACGACTGAGTCTCTGCGGTTGGCTCGCATGGATGACCGCCACACAGTCGTCGTCTCCTTAATGGCACGGAGTTTATTGGGTGTGATCCGATCCCGCCATTCAGCATCCCAAAGCGCAAAAACTTTTCGGTGGAGGACTGCCCGCAAATCAGTCTCTGGGAGGCCAACATCCAGAGATGGTTTACACGTGGCCTCTTTCGCCAGGCGGTCAACATGTTCATTGCCCGGGATACCGACATGACCGGGGGTCCACACAAAGACCACAGAGCGGCCGCAACGCGCAAGAGTATGCAGGGACTCATGGATAGCCATCACCAGACGAGAACGAGGAAAACACTGGTCGAGAGCTCGTAAACCGCTCAGGGAATCACTACAGATCACGAAGGACTCACCTGAGCAGGAGCAGATATACTCTAGGGCTCGAAAGATGGCAACTAGCTCAGCAGTGTAAACGCTGCAGCCAGCAGCCAAGGACCGTTGTTCGGAATGGTCCCCTAGAGTTAGCGCATACCCGACACGACCAGCAACCATCGAACCGTCGGTGTAAACAATTCCAGAGCCCTGATACGTGGCCAGGATGGAATAAAAGCGGCGGCGGAAGGCCTCTGGAGGGACCGAGTCCTTCGAGCCCTGTGCCAAGTCGAGCCGAAGGCAAGGGCGAGGAACACACCACGGGGGTGTACGCAGAGGCGCCTGGAAAGGAGGTGGAACACGGAAAAACCCAAGCCCGCAGAGAAGCTCCTTGACGCGTACGGCAATCGGACAACCCGACCGGGGCCGACGGTCCGGCAGATGGACGGCCGACTGCAGGAACAGGACACGGTAATTTGGATGCCCGGGCAAGCTAAAAACATGGGCAGTATAAGCAGCCAGTAATTGGTGGCGTCGCACCCGCAGAGGAGGGACACCTGCCTCAACAACGATGCTGTCCACAGGGCTGGTGCGGAAGGCACCAGTGGCAAGTCGGATCCCGCTGTGTAGTATTGGGTCCAGCACCCGCAACGCAGAGGGGGATGCTGAGCCATAAGCCAGGCTCCCATAATCCAGACGGGATTGGATTAATGCCTGGTAGAGCCGCAACAGGGTAAATCGGTCGGCGCCCCAGCGGGTGTGGCTCAAGCATCTCAGAGCGTTTAGATGCCGCCAACACGCCTGTTTAAGCTGCCGGATATGAGGCAGCCAAGTCAACCGGGCATCGAAAACCACCCCCAAAAACCTGTGTGATTCCACCACTGAAAGAAGTTCGCCGGCAAGATAAAGCCGCGGCTCCGGGTGGACAGTGCGTCGCCGGCAGAACTGCATTACGCAGGTCTTGGCTGCCGAAAACTGGAACCCATGAGCTACAGCCCAAGACTGCGCCTTGCGGATAGCACCCTGTAGCTGACGTTCAACAGCTGCAATGCCAGTAGAGCTGTAATAAAGGCAGAAGTCGTCAGCATACAGGGAAGCAGAGACAGAATTTCCCACGGCCGCAGCGAGCCCGTTAATGGCTATTAAAAACAGGCAGACACTTAAAACAGAACCCTGTGGCACACCGTTCTCCTGGACGTGGGTGGAACTATATGAGGATGCAACTTGCATGCGGAAGGTACAATACGACAGAAAATTTCCGATAAAGATCGGCAGAGGGCCTCGAAGACCCCATCCATGAAGCGTAGAAAGGATGTGATCACGCCATGTCGCATCGTACGCCTTACGCATGTCGAAAAAGACAGCGACCAGGTGCTGACGGCGGGCAAAGGCAGTACGGATGGCCGACTCCAGGCTCACCAGATTGTCGGCGGCCTCCAAAGGGTTCTTGCCTGGTTTCAGAATGGGGATAACGATACTTGCCCGCCACTGCGACGTAAACTCACCCTCGACCCAAATACGGTTGTAAAGGTCGAGGAGCCGTCGCTGGCAGTCCACTGACAGGTGTTTCAGCATCTGGCAGTGGATGCTATCTGGTCCAGGGGCGGTATCAGGACAAGCGGCAAGGGCACTGCGGAATTCCCACTCACTGAATGGAACATTGTACGATTCTGGTTGGTTGGTGCAAAACGAAAGGCTCCGACGTTCCATCCGCTCTTTAATGGAGCGGAAGGCCTTAGGGTAATTCGCAGAAGCGGAACTCATAGCAAAATGTTCTGCTAAGTGGTTTGCAATGACGTCGGAGGCAGTACAAACTGCTCCATTCAGTGAGAGCGCAGGGACGCTGACAGGTGGCCGATAACCGTAGACGCGTCGAATCTTGGCCCAGACCTGCGATGGAGTGACATGGAGGCCAATGGTGGACACGTACCGCTCCCAGCACTCCTGCTTGCTTTGGCAGATAAGGCAGCGGGCCCGCACACGCAGCCGTTTGAAGGTGATCAGGTGTTCAATGCAGGGATGTCGCTTGTGACGCTGTAACGCCCGCCGGCGATCTGTAATCGCTGCAGCGATCTCAGGCGACCACCAAGGCACAGTCCTCCGCCGAGGGGACCCAGAGGAGCGGAAAATGGCAGATTCGGCGGCAGTAACGATGCCGGTGGTGACCGATTGAACCACCGCATCAATGTCGTCATTAGAGAGAGGCTCAAGAGCGGCAGTGGAGGAGAACAAGTCCCAGTCAGCCTTATTCATAGCCCATCTGCTAGGGCTCCCAGAAGAGTGACGCTGTGGTAGTGACAGAAAGATCGGAAAGTGGTCGCTACCACATAGGTCGTCATGCACACTCCATTGGACAGACGGTAAGAGGCTAGGGCTACAGATTGAAAGGTCAATGGCGGAGTATGTGCCATGCGCCACACTGAAGTGTGTGAAGGCACCATCATTTAAAATCGAGAGATCGAGCTGCGACAATAAATGCTCAACGATGGCGCCTCGACCTGTTGCCACTGACCCACCCCATAGAGGGTTATGGGCGTTTAAGTCGCCCAATAGCAAGAAAGGTGGCGGCAATTGGGCTATCAGCGCAGCCAGGACATGCTGCGAGACATCACCATCCGGTGGAAGGTAAAGACTGCAGACGGTAACAGCCTGTGGCGTCCACACCCGTACAGCGACAGCCTCTAAAGGTGTTTGGAGAGGGACAGACTCGCTGTGCAGAGCGTGAAGGACATAGAGGCAGACGCCACCCGACACCCTTTCATATGCTGCCCGGTTCTTATAATAACCCCGATAGCCACGGAGGGCGGGGGTTCGCATTGCTGGAAACCAAGTTTCGTTTCCTGAAGAGCAATGCAGAAGAAAGGGCGAAGGCTGATAACTTGTTGGAGCTCAGCTAGATGGTGGAAAAAACCGCCGCAGTTCCACTGGAGGATGATATTGTCCATGGCTGAGAAAGGCGGGAAAGGACTCGGAAGGCAATTTACGCCGCTTGTTCACTCACTGCCACCGATTCAGTACCCGTACGAGAGGCATCCATGGGGTCTGAGAGACCAGCGAGATCAAGTTCCTCAGCGGACGCCAGAATCTCGACTTCATCCTCAGACGCAGAGCGCGAAAGGTGCGGTGGGGTTGGTGCTGCCGCAAGTTCCTTGGGCTTAGTGCTCTTCTTCTTTGATTTCTCACGCTGCTCCTTGGGTTTAACTGGCTGGGAGGGCTTCACCGATTCAGCCTCCGGGACTGAGGAGGATCGTGAAGCCCGTCGACCAGCTGATTGCGGGCACTTACGCCACTGTCGGTCGTCAGCCTTCCCGCTGGTGGAAACCTGGGAAGGGAGGCACCCAAGGGACCCCTTGCGAGCGTGGGAAGCCGAAGAAGTTGGACACTTCGCCGGCTTAGAAGCGGGGACCGACGTCCCCGATGGGGGGGATGGTGTTGCTCCTGAGGTAGGTGGCGCAGGAGCAACCCGGTGGGTAGAGCCCCCCACTGGCAAGGGGGCAGGAGGAGTTGTACCACTCAGCGATCCGGCCGGAAGTCGCGAAACTGATGGGGCGAGCACAGGTGTTGTAGCAGCGGCGTAGGAAGATGTCATTCTCACTGGATGTAATCGGTCGTATTTCCTTTTGGCCTCAGTATAAGTCAGTCGGTCCAGGGTCTTATATTCCATGATTTTGCGCTCTTTCTGGAACACTCTGCAGTCTGGCGAGCAAGGTGAATGGTGCTCTCCGCAGTTGACACAGATGGGAGGCGGGGCACATGGAGTATCGGGACGAGATGGGCGTCCGCAATCTCGACATGTGAGGCTGGAAGTGCCGCGGGAAGACATATGGCTGAACTTCCAGCACTTGAAGCACCGCATCGGGGGAGGGATATAGGGCTTGACGTCACATCGGTAGACCATCACCTTGACCTTTTCCGGTAACGTATCACCCTCGAAGGCCAAGATGAAGGCACCGGTAGCAACCTGATTGTCCCTCGGACCCCGATGGACGCGCCGGACGAAATGAACACCTCTACATTCTAAGTTGGCGCGCAGCTCGTCATCAGACTGCAAAAGGAGGTCCCTATGGAAAATAACACCCTGGACCATATTTTAACTCTTATGTGGTGTAATAGTAACGTTAACATCCTCCAACTTGTCACAAGCAAGTAACCTGCGTGACTGGGCGGAGGATGCCGTTTGTATCAGTACTGACCCAGAGCGCATTTTAGACAAGCCCTCCACCTCCCCAAACTTGTCCTCTAAATGCTCGACGAAGAACTGAGGCTTTGTGGAGAGAAAAGACTCCCCATCAGCTCTCGTGCAAACTAAGAATCGGGGCGAATAACCGTTACCTCCATCCTGAGACTTACGCTCTTCCCACGGCGTGGCCAGGGAGGGGAACGTTTTCGGATCGTACTTCTGAGCATTAAATTGAGCCCGAGAACGCTTAGAGACTGCTGGCGGCTGGCTGCCAGCGAGAGATGATGTACCACGCTTCATTGCGGGTCATCCGCCCTGATGCCACCTACTCTGACCAAGGGCCCTCCCCACGGGTGCCACCCAGCCACAGCAAAGGCCACCTGGCAGGATGGCCGTTGCCGGAAGTCCCGATACCCCAGGACGATAGGCATCTACTCCTTGGCATACGTGGGGAGTTAATGGCGCAGGCATCAGTAGAGCAATCCCTGTGTTGTCAGGGGGCTACAACCAAGAGGGTACATGGCGGCCCCACCACAACGGACTGGCTACCGTGCTGGATCTTAGGTGCAAAAATGTCCAAGGTCGTCGTTGCAGTTAAAAGAAACACTGCAGAGTGCCAGCGTGGTAATCGCACCCAGGGACGTATCCTCGCCCAAGAGATCGAAAACGAGCGGGACGCCATTGCAACGATGAGAAAGCCGGCTAAAGGTCTAATTGCACGACGGATACAGTGCACCATGTAAGGCGCCCTTCCCCAATTGGCTCGCTCTTCGGATAAATTTAGAAAGATGGAGGTCAAACCCGAGAGGGGACCATCACATAAGGCCGAAACATGTGAGACTCCTTTTAGTCGCCTCTTACGACAGGCAGGAATACCGCAGGCCTATTCTAACCCCCGAACCCGCAGGGGGTTATTAACATCTGATTGTTCACAATCAATTTTCCTGATAATGTAACTCATTTACCAAAAAATAAATTTCGTAAATAAATATTAATTTCAGTATTAGTATAAACACATGCAGTTGGAATTAGGAATGAGTGGATGAGTAATTCTGAATGTAGCAATATAACTCAGCTGAAAGCCTTGTTGGTTCCACTTTGCAGTATAATTTTACTTTTTTTTTAAAAATCCCCCTATTTCAAAAGTTATCTGTAACCATATAACTCATATTCCAGAATGTTCTGTTACGACAATGAATACACATGGTCAGTAGAATAAAGTCACTCCTGGGTATCCTCATTCACTGCATACATGGTCTGCTGTACAGCATTAATACATGTGTACAAATTATAAACACCAAAAACACTTCAGCAGTGGCAGGACATACATCACAGTGTAAGTCATAACCTTGACATTGTCTGGGGGGGGGGGGGGGGGGGTATCCCCTTCAAAGACCAGAATAAAGTGGTCATTATTAATGTGGTTGTCCTTAGTGCCTTTCTGAATATGATGAACAAAATGAATGCCTTGCCATTCCAGACTGGCCCACACTTCACCAGTTTGGACGATGAGGTCTCTATGAAAAATGACACCCTGAAGTTTATTCAAAGGCTAGTGAGGAGTAATGGACATCAGAATGTTGTGAAGATGATCACAGGCACAGAGTCCCACAGACTGTTCAGCAGCAGAAAATCTGATCAATAGCTAAACCTGATCACATCTGACTCAGAGTGTCCACTTTGCCAAACTTGTCTTTGATAGTTTCTACCAAAAGTAATTGGTTCGTGGTGGGAAGGTGTCTACATCTACATCTACATCCATACTCCGCGAGCCACCTTACGGTGTGTGGCGGAGGGTACTTATTGTACCACTATCTGATCCCCCCTTCCCTGTTCCATTCACAAATTGTGCGTGGGAAGAACGACTGCTTGTAAGTCTCCGTATTTGCTCTAATTTCTCGGATCTTTTCGTTGTGATCATTACGCGAGATATATGTGGGCGGTAGTAATATGTTGCCCATCTCTTCCCGGAATGTGCTCTCTCGTAATTTCAATAATAAACCTCTCCGTATTGCGTAACGCCTTTCTTGACGTGTCCGCCACTGGAGCTTGTTCAGCATCTCCGTAACGCTCTCGTGCTGACTAAATGTCCCCATGACGAATCGCGCTGCTTTTCGCTGGATCATGTCTATCTCTTCTATTAATCCAACCTGGTAAGGGTCCCATACTGATGAGCAATACTCAAGAATCGGACGAACAAGCGTTTTGTAAGCTACTTCTTTCGTCGATGAGTCACATTTTCTTAGAATTCTTCCTATGAATCTCAACCTGGCGCCTGCTTTTCCCACTATTTGTTTTATGTGATCATTCCACTTCAGATCGCTCCGGATAGTAACTCCTAAGTATTTTACGGTCGTTACCGCTTCCAATGATTTACCACCTATGGCATAATCGTACTGGAATGGATTTCTGCCCCTATGTATGCGCATTATATTACATTTATCTACGTTTAGGGAAAGCTGCCAGCTGTCGCACCATGCATTAATCCTCTGCAGGTCCTCCTGGAGTACGTACGAGTCTTCTGATGTTGCTACTTTCTTGTAGACAACCGTGTCATCTGCAAATAGCCTCACGGAGCTACCGATGTTGTCAACTAAGTCATTTATGTATATTGTAAACAATAAAGGTCCTATCACGCTTCCCTGCGGTACTCCCGAAATTACCTCTACATCTGCAGATTTTGAACCGTTAAGAATGACATGTTGTGTTCTTTCTTCTAGGATATCCTGAATCCAATCACAAACCTGGTCCGATATTCCGTAAGCTCGTATTTTTTTCACTAAACGTAAGTGCGGAACCGTATCAAATGCCTTCCTGAAGTCCAGGAATACGGCATCAATCTGCTCGCCAGTGTCTACGGCACTGTGAATTTCTTGGGCAAATAGGGCGAGCTGAGTTTCACATGATCTCTGTTTGCGGAATCCATGTTGGTTATGATGATGGAGATTTGTATTAACTAAGAACGTCATAATACGAGAACACAAAACATGTTCCATTATTCTACAACAGATTGACGTAAGCGAAATAGGCCTATAATTATTCGCATCTGATTTATGACCCTTCTTGAAAATGGGAACGACCTGCGCTTTCTTCCAGTCGCTAGGTACTTTACGTTCTTCCAGCGATCTACGATAAATTGCTGATAGAAAGGGGGCAAGTTCTTTAGCATAATCACTGTAGAATCTTAAGGGTATCTCGTCTGGTCCGGATGCTTTTCCGCTACTAAGCGATAGCAGTTGTTTTTCAATTCCGATATCGTTTATTTCAATATTTTCCATTTTGGCGTCCGTGCGACGGCTGAAGTCAGGGACCGTGTTACGATTTTCCGCAGTGAAACAGTTTCGGAACACTGAATTCAGTATTTCTGCCTTTCTTCGGTCGTCCTCTGTTTCGGTGCCATCGTGGTCAACGAGTGACTGAATAGGGGATTTAGATCCGCTTACCGATTTTACATATGACCAAAACTTTTTAGGGTTCTTGTTTAGATTGTTTGCCAATGTTTTATGTTCGAATTCGTTGAATGCTTCTCTCATTGCTCTCTTTACGCTCTTTTTCACTTCGTTCAGCTTTTCCTTATCAGCTATGATTCGACTACTCTTAAACCTATGATGAAGCTTTCTTTGTTTCCGTAGTACCTTTCGTACATGATTGTTATACCACGGTGGATCTTTCCCCTCGCTTTGGACCTTAGTCGGTACGAACTTATCTAAGGCGTACTGGACGATGTTTCTGAATTTTTTCCATTTTTGTTCCACATCCTCTTCCTCAGAAATGAACGTTTGATGGTGGTCACTCAGATATTCTGCGATTTGTGCCCTATCACTCTTGTTAAGCAAATATATTTTCCTTCCTTTCTTGGCATTTCTTATTACACTTGTAGTCATTGATGCAACCACTGACTTATGATCACTGATACCCTCTTCTACATTCACGGAGTCGAAAAGTTCCGGTCTATTTGTTGCTATGAGGTCTAAAACGTTAGCTTCACGAGTTGGTTCTCTAACTATCTGCTCGAAGTAATTCTCGGACAAGGCAGTCAGGATAACGTCACAAGAGTCTCTGTCCCTGGCTCCAGTTCTGATTGTGTGACTATCCCATTCTATACCTGGTAGATTGAAGTCTCCCCCTATTACAATAGTATGATCACGAAACTTCTTCACGACGTTCTGCAGGTTCTCTCTGAGGCACTCAACTACTACGGTTGCTGATGCAGGTGGTCTATAGAAGCATCCGACTATCATATCTGACCCACCTTTGATACTTAACTTAACCCAGATTATTTCACATTCGCATTCGCTAATAACTTCACTGGATATTATTGAATTCTTTACTGCTATAAATACTCCTCCACCATTGGCGTTTATCCTATCCTTGCGGTATATATTCCATTCTGTGTCTAGGATTTCGTTACTGTTCACTTCCGGTTTTAACCAACTTTCCGTTCCTAATACTATATGCGCACTATTTCCTTCAATAAGAGATACTAATTCAGGAACCTTGCCCTGGATACTCCTGCAGTTTACCAATATTACGTTAACTTTTCCTGTTTTTGGTCTCTGAGGACGGACGTTCTTTATCAACGATGATAATGTCCTCTCTGGTAAGCCGTCAGGTATTTTATCGTTTCGCCCAAGGGGGGGGGTCCCTCTAACCTAAAAAACCCCCGTGTGCACGCCACACGTACTCTGCTACCCTAGTAGCTGCTTCCGGTGTGTAGTGCATGCCTGACCTGTCTAGGGGGGCCCTACAGTTCTCCACCCAATAACGGAGGTCGATGAATTTGCAACCATTATAGTCGCAGAGTCGTCTGAGCCTCTGGTTTAGACCCTCCACACGGCTCCAAACCAGAGGACCGCGATCGACTCTGGGCACTATGCTGCAGATATTAAGCTCAGCTTGCACTCCGCGTGCGATGCTGGTTGTCTTCACCAAATCAGCCAGCCGCCGGAAGGAACCAAGGATGGCCTCAGAACCCAAGCGGCAGGCGTCATTCGTTCCGACATGTGCTACTATCTGCAGCCGGTCACACCCAGTGCGTTCAATAGCTGCTGGAAGGGCCTCCTCCACATTACGGACGAGACCCCCCGGCAAGCACACCGAGTGCACACTGGTATTCTTCCCCGACCTACCCGCTATTTTCCGTTGGAGCTCCCTATAACTAATAGGCCCGCCCTCTGTGACTGTCGGGACCTTGCCGGAGAATCGGCCACTGGCCCAACAGGCGAGGCATCCTGTGGTGGCTCGGAAACGATGTCATCACCACTAGGAAGCACCCCGTACCTGTTGGAAAGGGGTAAGGCAGCTGCCACGCGGCCAGATCCCACCTTCGCCTTTCGGCCAGGCACGCGCGAGCCCACCACTGTCCGCCATTCACCCTGGAGTGATGGCTGACCGGTAAGATGCTCACTGCCGGAAGACGCAGCGACATCAGGGGTTCCATGTGATTCCAAGGCCACCGAAGTAGGCATAGGTCTCACCACAGTTGCCCCAACGCCACTACGAGCCGACGCCTGCGCCTCGAGCTCGATGAGCCTAACAGACAAAGCCTCCACCTGCCCCCGAAGAGTGGCCAATTCTCCTTGCGTCCGCTCACAACAACCACAGTCCCTACACATGACTATGTTTACCCTACAAGTGAACGGTGTACTCGCCTTATTAGCAGCAGGAAATCGAAGTGCTCTCTCACTGACGGTCTAACCGACACTGAGCTGTTCTAACCAAACAAACAAAAGCCTGTACGATACGAGGGTCGATAGCAACGGCGATACTGTACACTACACTGTTATTAAAATAAACGGTTGTGTCTAGTAGGCACTCAAACACGCAAGAAATTACAAAAATAAAATAGTAACTACCCAGATAACTGAAAATAAGTTGTACCTGTTTGAAGCTCGCAAAAATGTGTAACAAGCGAACGGTGTACTCGCCTTATTAGCAGCAGGAAATCGAAGTGCTTTCTCACTGACGGTCCTTGTCAGTCTTGATGCAGACCAGGTAGTGGGGAAAAGATTTCACCCCAAGACAGTGAGTCTGACCCTTTTCCCATGAGGGGATATCCAAGGAGGGGAAAGTTGTAGGTTGAAAAGAGGTACCATGAAAAGTCGTTCCTGACTAAAGGGGCAGCCACAGAATGGCCGGTTGTTTTAAGTCTGATGCGTTTGATACACAAAGTGTACACCCTGATAGCACCAAAACCAATCAGGGGCTCTCCCTTTGTGCACTACTCAGCCACACCAAGGGCCACATGGCATAGGGGCTATTGATGGGAGTCCCAATGCTCCATAATGACAAGCCACTACTCCTAGGCATACACAGAGAGGTAGCAGCTCATGTATCAGAACTGTCATCCCTGTGTTTTCAGAGGACTCCATCAAAAGAGTACATAACACCCCAAGCACATGAAATAACTACTGTGCTAGCTGTATAGCACCAAAAGGACAATGGCTTCAGGTAAAAAATGGAAGAGGTGGTAAGGCCACATGCCAAAGACTTCATGTATGGTGTTGTTCCCCAGCTGGCTCACACCATGGAGACAAAATTTAGAGGAGTTAAATCCCCAAAGAGGGACCAAAAACTCCAAAGAGGGAAGTGTAAAGCAAGAAGAATAATACTGTAAGGGATAGCAACAAAAAAAAAAAAGGGTAGCCAGGCCCATGTAAGCAAGGAACAGAGTTGTAAAGAAGGGGAAGAGGTGAAGGATTGAGCGACGGGGATGGACAAGCACGGGAAAGTTAATGCAGATTTGAAAAGTAGAAAGGATCCAATTACTAGGAGCCTCATGTGCTCCATGCACAAACTCACAAAGTAATTGTGACCCCCTTCCACTGGGGAGTGGGGAGGGGGGATGGAGCAGATATAGAAACATGATTCCGTGATGTTAAAGAAAAACAAATCTTCATATCTGAGTATTACTGGATTTGCTCTAAATACCCACTGGCCAACATGCAAACCTGCGGTACTGAGGTCAGACTGGCCATCGTGACAACTCTATTTCTCATGCACCACCATCCAGTGAAGTAGACAACACTACCCAGTGCTGTTGACACCGTCACAGTCGCATGCTGTATTGCCATGCTAGGTGTCACGACAATGCACCTTAGTGCACACAACTACACACTGCTTACTCTAGAGCCCTGTAAATTAATATTAAACCGACTGAGCATATAATAATTCAGAGATGATTCACAATGCATTTCAATAATGTGCATAACAGAGAATCAGTTTCATACCTAGCATGAAATGAAATGACAGTATGGCATTTCTGGCCAGGAGATCGTATGCAGGAGCAATCGCCAGCCTACTGCAAATCTACATCAGTTGATACTGCTTTTTTGCATCTAAAGGAAAGGTAAAATGGTGATAAGTGCAACACAACCCCCAACCTCGAACCTCTGAGAGGATAAATTCTCCAAATCGGCCAGGAATTGCACCTGGGCCCCTGCATAGCTGTCGGTCTCTCTAACCAACAGCCACAGCGATGGACAGAGCTAGCCTCCGACACACTCATTCACTGACAGTCCTGTAGGGCATTGTGTATTGGAACAGGAAAGCAACATTGGGCATATTTGAATTTATAGACGTCTCACAAGGCATTTCAGTATAGTGCATAATACATAATTAATCTCATACCTGGTGTGCTGTGTGGAAGCTCCTGCTACCTTTGTATGCCAAAAGCTTACCCTTCACACTCAGTGACAGGCCTTGTAAGTAAACATACATTAAAATAGACAGGAAGACATGATGTCCGGCGAGTGAGATCACTGGTGTTTTCTTTGTCCACTAAAAGAACTTATTTGGGAGGAAATAGTGACAAATTTAAATTTCCTTTGTTTTGTAAATTTGCTGTAGTGACCATTCTTGTCCCACAACAGAATATTTGCGTCCCAAAGAGATTATGCTTGAAAAAAAAAATTGTGTTATCTGAAGTCCTGATCATTGCAACATAACGCGAAATTTTGCATGCCAAAACACAAAAAATTCTATTCGAGTTTTCTTGATAGTGCAAAATTCGTTTAAGAAAGACAGCTACTAGTTTCATCAGTGTCTATTGTCACAATAAAAGTATAATTATAAAGTTTTTAAATTGTATTTAACTAACACATTTCATATTGTTTACTAGTTAGAGGCGATCTAGTCATAAATTTTTGGAGTTATAAACATTTAAAACCTGACCAAACACTAAAGTAAATTCTCTAAAAGCAAAGTAATTACTAATACATTCTTCTATCATTGTATCTCTAAATCAGTACAAAAACAACAACTATGGCAAGTAAGACTTTTGTGTTGTTTTTGTTTACATTTAGCCAATCTTGTGTCCTTGACAAATTTAAAACTTAATTATTCTTTTGAAAGTGACCACAAGTGAGAAATGTGGAAGCTGTTATAGCGTTGTGAGTAGAGGGATTTGTTGCTAATCTTGTAGGAAGTATTTTCACTGGGGGAGGGAGAGGTGGGGGGAGATGTAGTAGGGAGAATGTTGGGAGAACAGAAGAGGCTCTCTCCTGGAACTGCAGAGTATGCGAGGAACATATTGATTGGGGTACAGGAAAGGAAAATCTGTGCCCTTGAGGCACAGTTGAAAGAAGGAACTGATAAGGATCAAGAGAGCTAGGGAGTAGGAGGAGGGTGGTTGTGAACTGGCAGCTTGTAGGAGGATAGGAAGAAAGAGAACATGATCTGATAGTTTTATCATCAACCCCAAAAACATGCGTCTACCACTGCCAGAGCCTCTGGTAGAAAGAGGAGCAAGAAATGTGCAGCGCACTTCAACTGAGGCCAAGAAGCTTAGAAATATACAAAATGTTAGGAAGAAGAAAGTGCTGCTGCTAGGTAGTAGCCATGGGTGAGTTGTTGGCCCCGAGTAACAGGAAAGTTTAGGTGCAGCATACCAGGCCACCAGTATCTTCCAGCCAAATGCAAGGGCTAAGTTATGTGATAGAGGACTTAGGGTCTTTACGTAAGGACTTTACAAAAGAAGACCATGTAGTGATAGCGGGTGGGGTGGGAAACAGTTTGGACAGGGATGGGGCATATGACATAGGTGGTGACCTGGGCAAGATAGCTTCCCTGACTCGTGGCACCAACATACACTTTGTTGAGCTGTTCTGGTGTCACGATTGGCCACACCTTGATGGAGATGTGAGGCGAATCAATGTGGGGTTAGGGATTGCTCTGAGGGTAGCCAAGTTTGCTCATGTTTCTCTGGTGCCCGTCAGGACTATCAAGAGATGGGGTTTCACTAGGCATAGCCTATACCTAAACAGAACTGGCAAGAGAAGATTGGTACAGCTGATTCGTGAAAGTATAGGGGGTGGATCTCGGGCCACACATGGTCAAATACCTGTTGTCATCAGTATGAGAAGTAGGTGTTTTTTTAGGATAAATCCAGACAACAGGTTCCCCTGCCTAAAGAGTATCTCCAGAAGTTTGAATTAACAGGGCTTGATATCACCAAGATATTAATAATTTTGTGTGTGTATAGATCTCCCAGTGATAGTATGGACACTGTTATTTAATAAATTAATAGAATTTCTAAATAAAGTCTCAAGTACACAGCTCAGCACAATTCTGTGTGGGGACATTAAAATCAACACGAATATCATAAATGAATCCAGCAACATCCTCATAAATATACTTCAAAGTTTTGGCCTGTCCCTATTGGTCAATAGTGCAACAAGGGTTACTATAATGACTTCATCAGTAATTGACCATGTGGCCACAAATATGGACAGGGAAAAATGCGATGTAGCTGTAAAAGATCTCGGATTATCAGACCATCTCTGTCCAATAACAACAGTAAAATGAGACATCAAATCATTCCCTAAACTACAAGCCAACAAACGACACCCATCAGAAATGAAAATAAAAGATTTTTTAAAAAGGAACTAGCAAAACAACGCTGGGATGAAGTGTATAAGGAAACCAATGTGAATAAGAATCCACATTATTTAAATTGAACTTTGAAAAGGCATTTTCAAAGATATGCATGTCATATCAACATCACACAAAAGTTGATGGATAACAGCAGGTATTAAGAAGTCCTCCCAAACACTTAAATACCTCACTTCCATGAAAAAGAGTCACAATGATCCAGAATTCTTAAATTTCTATCATAGATACAAAAAGATCTATAGGAAGGTGCTGATAGCTGCAAAAAAGTCGTTTCATGACAGTAATATATAATGCAGGGAATAAAAGCAAAGCACTCTGGGATGTTATAAAAATGGGAACGGGGAGGGGGATAAGGTAATAAATAAGCAACAAAACTTATCAAACTACGTAAATGAGCATTTTTGAAGTATGGCAGGGAAGTAACAACAAAAATTCCCCAAAACAAATATAACCCCTGTAAATAATGTTGCACTAAATACAATGATGTTACTTCAAATCACAGAAAATGAAGCCTGTAACACTGTTCAAAAACTGAAAAATAAAATGTCAGAAGGCTTAGATGAAGTACCAATGTGTGTACTAGAACAATGCATAGAGGTTACACAAGTCCCTTACCACATATAATAAATGAATCCTTTACATCAGGGACATTTCCAGACAGGCAAGAGTTGTGTCTTTGGTTAAGAAAGGTAATGTAGAAGACGCAGAAAATTACCAGCTTATTTTCCTGCTGTCACCATTCTCAAAAATAATAGAAACAATTATGGAAGATAGATTAATGAATTACCTGAATAAATACAATCTTTTAAGTGAATCACAGTTTCGTTTCTGATGTGGCAAAAATACAGAGTCAGCTGTGGTAGAACGCACAAAAGTTGTACTTGATGCTCTTGATAAAGAAGAGTCTGTCAGAAGGTTCCTTCATGATCTTTCTAAGTCCTTTGATACAGTCAACCACAAGATTCTGTTAAATAAATTAGAAGCATTAGGAATAAGAGTTGTAGCTAAGGACTGGTTTTGATCATACCTAGCAGATAGGGTACAAAGAATAGTGATAACACATACTTCAAATAGATGTAAACATTTAGTAAAACACTTATCAGACAAACCTAAGGATATCACATACATCCATACCCAAGGCAGGATTTGAACCTGCAACCTTAGCTGTCTCACAGTTCTGGACTGAAGTGCCTAGACCCGCTCGGCCACCACGGCCGGCCAAAAATGCATTAATATGGGGTTTCCACAAGGTATCAAATTAGGACCAATACTATTCCTGATATATACCAATGACTTTCCCAGTAGTGTTTCTCATGGTGAAAAAATTCTCTTCGCTGATGACAGCAATATTATAGTCACTGAGAAAACAAGAAAACTCCTCTCAGAGAAAGCAAATGAAACTCTCAAGGAAGTTTACAATTGGTCAATAAGCGACAAAGTGACATTTAACATAACAAATTAACATAACAAATTAACATAACAAATTAACATAACAAATTAACATAACAAATTAACATAACAAAAATTAATGCCATGAATTTCAGTTTGAAGAGGGAAAATGACAATGTTAAATTAAATGTAGATTTCACCTCTATAGACAGTCTAACAAATGCAAAATTTCTAGGAATGAATATTGATTCTCAGTTGAAGTGATGAGAACACATAAAGATACTTGCAAACAAAATGTCATACCCTTAGAATCCCATCATCAGTGTATAACATGCCGAGACTTCTAGTTACATACTATTCATATGTACAGTCAGTTATTAGCTATGGCATTCTGTTTTGAGTAAAAAATGCACAAAATATGAACACAATTTTTGAACTTCAGAAAAGAGCCATAAGAATGATAACCAAAAATAGTAGTTGAGATCATTGTAAAGATCTGTTATAAACACTGTGGATTCTAACTGCACCATGTGAACAGCTTTACCAGTCAGTTGTACATATCAAAAATAACATTGGTAATTACTGTACAAACCTTTCTGTCCATGACGATGGAACAAGAGCAAGACTCAAGTTGCATTCACCAAGAAAATATAAACACAAAATAGCATTCAATTAAACTTAAATCAAAATGCAGTCAATGTGAATTGGAACAGAAAAGTGACACTGAGGATATTAGAATTCGTAGATGTATCACAAGGAATTTCAGTTTTGTGCATAACACAGAATTAATCTCATACCTAGTGGGCTGTGTGGAAGCTCTTGGTGCCATGGAATGCCAAACACTTGCCCCTCTTACTTAGTGACAAGCACTGTGAGTAAACATTTAAACATGATACTGGCATTGGGCATTGGCACAGAAAAGTAATATTGACCGTTTTTGAATTCATAGATGTCTCACAAGGAGTTTCACTACTGTGCATAAGACAGAAATAAGCGCATACCTGGTGTGCTGAGTGGAAGCTGTTGCTGCCATTGATTTGAGTTGTTTTGCAACACCTAAAATATTTACTTTTATGTCACTCATACTAACAGCTGCTCTGTTTTCAAATTCTGGAGTATTTACTTTGTCTTCTTTCATTAAGGAATAACTGAAAACTGTATTTAGTAACCCGTTTTAATGGCACCATCATTGGTAACATTTCCATGGCTATCATGCAGTGACAGTATTGTCTGTTTTTTGCCACTGGTGTACTTTACATACAACCAGAATCTATTTGGGTTTGCTACCATAGTATGAAGGCTTTCACGACCGGATGACATATCTTCTGGTAAACCTTGCGGGATGTAAGGTCGTGGTCCATGAAACTCTTCAGCTCCTAATGTTTCGTCCAGTGCTTCGCTGGACATCTTCAGAGGGGTATTTCTCCTCTGGTGAGTCTTGCCGACTGACGGGTCGGACGTCTGAGAGCGGCTTATGTATCGTAGAAAGTGGGCGTGACCAGAGTTACACGTGATATGCAGAGATAACCTTTGTCAGAGATAAAACTTAACTATCGATCGTAATCTTGTCACGGATAAAACTGTCTAGCAATTCTGTAGTGCTACTGTCCAAATATCACTAAGTTTCATGGTCTCTTCTTTCCGATTAAAAATTATCCCTATGTTTATATATTTCAATTGCTTCTCTACAAAGCCGTGGGTAATAGTTCGTCGTCGTAGATAAAATTTTTGTTTCGGAAAACTTCACTTGATGATTTCCTGGCTGAAAAGCGTGTTCTGCTACAGCCGATTTATCTGTTTTTCCTAATCGGCAAAGACTTCTGTGTTCTTTTAACCGTGTATTTACGCTTCTTTTTGTTGTTCCAACATAAACTTTACCACATGTACATGGAATTTTATATACGCCACTGGCTGATAGAGGAGCGCGTTTATCTTTTACAGACCGAAGAACATGACAAATTTTCTTCGTTGGTCTAAAAACAGGTCTAATATCATGTTTACTTAAAATCTTTCCAATCTGATCTGTTACTTTCTTTATAAAAGGGAGAGAGACTGTATTCTTCCATCGTTTTTCGGACTTGTCCTTAAGCTTTTTGTTGTTTGGTTGCAGAATTCTGCTTACTTCTTTCTTTGAGTAGCCATTTCTCTCAAAAGCGTGCTTCAGATGTTTTAATTCGTCGTCTAGATACTCCGGCGTGCAAATCCGTCTGGCTCTGTCAACAAGATTTGTAATCACACCTCTTTTTTGTTTTGGATGGTGGTTAGAGTTTTTATGTAAGTATCTGTCTGTGTGCGTTATTTTTCTAAAAATCTGTTGTTTCAAGCTTCCATCCGTCTGTCTCATAACTAAAACCGACCCGTCAGTCGGCAAGACTCACCGGAGGAGAAATACCCCTCTGAAGATGACCAGCGAAGCACTGGACGAAACGTTAGGAGCTGAAGAGTTTCATGGACCACGACCTTACATCCCGCAAGGTTTACCAGAAGATTTGCTACCACATTTTGAGACAATGTTTCATTGTGGAAACTATCAAAAGCATCTCACAATGACGTCCACACTAAAATTCGAGCTTCTGTGAAACTTAGCCAGTCTTGGGGATTTTGCTTTCTTCTGAATTTGGAATGTTTTATTCATTGCTTCTGCAACAGTGTTCTGACGTGTTTTGTCTACTACAGTGGATCAGTCCCGTCTCTTATTAACATATGTGGTATGAATCTATCTATTGCTGTCGATACTGTATCTTTGAATTTGAGCCCTGTCTGGTCTACCCTTACATAATTAGCTTGGAAGGAATGGGGAGCCTTTCTTAGGAAGACATTAAGTAATTTTATTAAATCAGAATGTGACCATTGCCCATATGAACACAAAAGTAACAATGAGCATATTTGGATTTATAGATGTCTCACAAGGTATTACACAATTCTGCTTATCACAGAATTAATCTCTTACCTGGTGCGGTGTGTGGATGCTCTTACTGGCATTGTATGACAAAAGCTTACCCCCTTACGCTCAGTGACAGGCCCTTTAAGTAAACAATTAAACATTAAATCAGAGTGCAGGCATTGTGCGTTCGACCAGAAAGGTAACGTTGAGCATATTTCAATTTACGGAGGTCTCACAAGGTATTTCAGTATTGTGTGTAACACAGAATTAATCTCATACCTGGTCTACTGCCATATAAGTCACAAACTCTTTCTTGAGATTCACTGACAGATGCTGTAATTAAAGATTAAAACAGCATGCAGGCATACTGCATCAGAACACAAAAGTAACTTCGAGCATATGTGAATTTAGGGATGGCTCTCAAGACATTTTAGTGTAGTACGTAAGACAGATTTAATCTCGTACCTGGTGTGGTGTGTTGGAGCTGTTGATGCCTTCGTTGACTCAAAGTTTGTTGCACACATGTACTGACACTTATAGGTTTTTAAATCATGTTCCATACATAGAACAGAAACATGGCACTGTGTATGTGTGAAATAAAAGATAAATTACATTCACATACCAGGTGATAAATGTTGCATATCTCACTGCCATGTATGCCACTGAGTTTTCATCCAGTAATTCTATCAGTTCTGCTGGAAGCTGCAAATACTTAATCTGCCATACTTAGAAAGCACTCGATTCTCCAAGCATTCACTCAATATGCTGACACAACAAAAAGATTCACACAATTATAGCTTTTGGCCAATAAGGCCTTTATCAGCAACAGATACACATACATATGCGTGCAAACGCAACTTGCACACACGCCTGCAGTCTCAGAAAACTGAAACCACACTGCGAGCAGCAGCTCCAGTGGCAACTGGGTGGTGCTAAGGAGGAGGCTGGGGCAGGGAGGGGGAGGGATAGTATGGTGGGAGTGGCGGACAGTGAAGTGTTGCAGTTTAGACAGAGGACAGGAGAGAAGGTGAAGAGGGGTAAGTACCGGAAAGAAGAGAAATATAAAGAAATTAAAAGAGACTGTCAAACAGCTTTGCTGTTACAAGCAACATGAATGCAGGTATACCTTTATCCAAATGTTTTACCTGTTTTGTGTTACCATGTATGTATTTCAGTGCCTTATGCATACTCTCCAGGTGCATGTCTGTGTTGAGCCGGTTCGCATCCTATGACAATATGCCCAACACTTCACATCTTTTTCATAATACATCTGGAAATAGTGACCAAATTCTGATGTCTCTGAATCGCTGTTGAGTTTCTGAAGTGCTTTTATCAACGATTCCTGAAACACGGCAACGTCTCTTACCTGCATTAATGTCTTAAGGAGTTTGTACACCTCATTTCTCTTGTCCAAATTTCAATTTTGCTGTTAATATTGGTCCTCCAGGCTCTGTCGACATGCCAGGTACAGAAAAGTTTCATTTCAGGAGGTCCCATTGATTTGTTCCAAGCAGTACTATATGATTCTGCCAAAACTGTCCAGAATACTTTTGGGGAAATCTGTTCAACCTGAAACTTAACACAATTGAAAAATATATTCAAAACATGAGAGTCATACCTGTTAGATATGAGGAAAGCACACAGAAATCCTTGCCTCATATCACCCAATACAAGTAATGTTGTAACTTCAAAATAATAGCCATTTAGGCCATGAGTTCCATCAACACAAATCCAATCACTTCCGTATTTTGCTTATATTTTGGCTTGTACGTCGTTCATTATAATTAACACAAAGTCTTCACTTCTTAGCGCAGGGTGTAGATCATTAATTGTTTCTTGAGGCTTATAGAACAGTATACATTAATTGTCACTTTGCTGCACTTCTTGCACCCAAGCTTCAACGCTGATCACATCATTTGTATGTCTGACTGACTTTGAAGACAGTTTATATGCAGCTGCAAATTCTGCATCATTGTAAGATGCACTTTCTCAAAATTTGAATTGTGCACCATTTCTTCAATTGTTTGGAGGACAGTAGGAAATGAGATTCATGCAGCAATGTCTTCAGCTATCTTCATCCATTCTTTTTCTGTCAGAGGCAGATGACTTAGGTCCAGATCCTGACCAACATGAGTGGACACAAAAGTAACATGGCATTTTCCTTCCTTGTATTAGATTTTAATATCTGCTGGGCACTTTCCATTGATTTTGTTGCTCCTTGTCAATTTTAGATGTCTGCTCCCATCACCTTTGGAGATAAAATGACCTGAGCGATGGCAAACATGACAACATTTGGTGCCATCATTGTAAAATTTAGTGCCACAGCTTTTAATGAATTTGGAATGTGTAGCACATTCCATTTCGTCTTTCCATTTTAAAAATTCTTCTTCACTGGAGAATTCTAAGGCTTCTGGTTTCACACATAAGGCACGTACAGGCTAGAAATGATCCATCCAGTACTTTTTAGAATCGGTTTCATAATGCACACATCATGCTGTACAGTGGTTCCACTCATATCTTACATGCCATCAGTGATGTGTAACGATTGAGACAGAGAAGTCACAGAGAGAGAATTTAGTATCAAGGGACCCACAAGGATCTGTATTGAGCCCATTACTTTCCTCATTATATGTTAATGATGTGTCGAGTGTTGTCTCCCACTGTGAATATGTTTTATATGCTCATGACCTGCAGTTATACGTAAGTGCAAGCCCAACAAATCTTCACTCAGCCATCCAGAAAGTAAATGCTGACCTACTTGCCTTATCACAATGGATGCAGAACACTTCATTCACTACAGAAATATAAAAAGATATTTCCTCTCGAACTTAAAAAGAAACCTGTAGAATCACTAATACTCCCCTAGTTGGTTATGGTGATCCTATTTTCCGAGGATTTTTGTGTGAGAGCTCATGTCAGCTGGAACTGATGAAAAATGCTTCTGAGATACATTTGTGACTTACACTATTTCTACCATATCACTCCTATGAACAATTATCATGGCTATGTGCCTATAAACATAGAGATTATCATACACTGTGTTTGCTGCATCGTTCAGATGTTCAAATGTGTGTGAATTCCTAAGGGACCAAACCTTTGAGGTCATCGGTCCTTAGAGTTACACACTACTTAAACTAACAACACACACACCCATGCCCAAGGGAGGACTCAAACCTCCGGTGGGAGGGGCCATGCCATCCGTGACACGGCGCCTCAAACTGTGTGGCCACTTCACGCGGCTTGCTGCATCATCTTCTCAATCATTGCACTCCTGCCTATTTATCTTCAAGTCTTACACTGCTGTCTGAACAGCACAGCAGATATACTCATTCTCAATAAAGTAAAATCCTCTCTGTGTCACTACACAGCACTGCCATTTTCTCTAAATTATTTTCTGTATGAGGAACCTGACTTTGGAACAATCTTCCTCAAAAGACTGGAGAAATAAAATCATTTCAAACTTCAGAAGAGAGCTAATGACTCACTTCCTATCACAACAGTAAAGTATCTCTTCTTGCAACTCACTCTCGTCAACCCTCCCTCCCCCTTTACTTTTCCCTTCTCATGTCTACAGAGTTCTCTGTTGATATTACCTTCTTTTCTATAAACCATTGTCACTTTAATTTCAATGCTGTCCTCCTCCATTATCCCTTCCACTTCTTCTAATACCAAGGAAGGCTTCAAAAGCTCCAAACTAATCAATATCATTCATAATGCCTCTGTTATTTTATTATTCTTATCACTATAACATTATTATTACGTTTTTCCTTTCTCAGATGTTATGTCTGGTTAAAAATGGAAAGTGATATGGACCTTCATCAAGTGTGGCTTCCTTTTAACTGTACGGTATATGTTACATTGCATTTAGGAACTTTCGGGTAATTGAACATGTATCAATAATTACAGATTGTAGTTATATATAACTTGTAACCATTGATGCCACTTCCTTATACACAAATATTCAGCACGTCCAGGGCCTCGCTGCGATGGAGCATTTCCTTTCATGCCGATCACCTGCCACCCTACCTAAAACCTCTTTCCTCATCACCTTAGCCAGCTTCATCCTGACCCACAACTTCTTCACTTTTGAAGGCCAGACATACCAACAATTAAAGGGAACAGCCATGGGTACCAGGATGGCCCCCTCGTACGCCAACCTATTCATGGGTCGCTTAGAGGAAGCCTTCTTGATTACCCAGGCCTGCCAACCCAAAGTTTGGTACAGATTTATTGATGACATCTTCATGATCTGGACTCTCAGTGAAGAAGAACTCCAGAATTTCCTCTCCAACTTCAACTCCTTTGGTTCCATCAGTTTCACCTGGTCCTACTCCAAATCCCATGCCACTTTCCTTGACGTTGACCTCCACCTGTCCAATGTCCAGCTTCACACGTCCATCCACATCAAACCCACCAACAAGCAACAGTACCTCCATTATGACAGCTGCCACCCATTCCACATCAAATGGTCCCTTCCCTACAGCCAAGGTCTTCGTGGCAAACGAATCTGCTCCAGTCCGGAATCCCTGAACCATTACACCAACAACCTGACGACAGCTTTCGCATCCCGCAACTACCCTCCTGACCTGGTGCAGAAGCAAATAACCTGAGCCACTTCCTCATCCCCTCAAACCCAGAATCCCCCACAGAAGAACCACAAAAGTGCCCCACTTGTGACAGGATACTTTCTGGGACTGGACCAGACTCTGAATGTGGCTCTCCAGCAGGGATACGACTTCCTCAAATCCTGCCCTGAAATGAGATCCATCCTTCATGAAATCCTCCCCACTCCACCAAGAGTGTCTTTCCGCCGTCCACCTAACCTTCGTAACCTGTTAGTTCATCCCTATGAAATCCCCAAACCACCTTCCCTACCCTCTGGCTCCTATCCTTGTAACCGCCCCCGGTGTAAAACCTGTCCCATGCACCCTCCCACCACCACTTACTCCAGTCCCGTAACCCGGAAGGTGTACACGATCAAAGGCAGAGCCACATGTGAAAGCGCCCACGTGATTTACCAACTGACCTGCCTACACTGTGATGCATTCTATGTGGGAATGACCAGCAACAAACTGTCCATTCGCATGAATGGACACAGGCAGACAGTGTTTGTTGGTAATGAGGATCACCCTGTGGCTAAACATGCCTTGGTGCACGGCCAGCACATCTTGGCACAGTGTTACACTGTCCGGGTTCTCTGGATACTTCCCGCCAACACCAACCTATCCGAACTCCGGAGACGGAAACTTGCTCTTCAATATATCCTCTCTTCCCGTTACCCACCAGGCCTCAATCTCCACTAATTTCAAGTTGCCGCCACTCATACCTCACCTGTCATTCAACATCATCTTTGCCTCTGCACTTCTGCCTCGACTGACATCTCTGCCCAAACTCTTTGTCTTTAAATATGTCTGCTTGTGTCTGTATATGTGTGGATGGATATGTGTGTGTGTGTGTGTGTGTGTGTGTGTGTGTGTGTGTGTGTGTGTGTGTGTGTGTGTGTGTGTGCGCAAGTGTATACCCGTCCTTTTTTCCCCCTAAGGTAAGTCTTTCCACTCCCGGGATTGGAATGACTCCTTACCCTCTCCCTTAAAACCCACTTCCTTTCGTCTTTCCCTCTCCTTCCCTCTTTCCTGATGAGGCAACAGTTTGTTGCGAAAGCTTGAATTTTGTGTGTATGAATGTGTCTGTCTGTGTTTCTATCGACCTGCCAGCGCTTTCGTATGGTAAGTCACATCACCTTTGGTTTTTAAATATATTTTTCCTGCGTGGAATGTTTCCCTCTATTTTTATATATATATATATATATATATATATATATATATATATATATATAAAGTTTGGATGTAGCTGTATTGCATTGATGTGCTGGTGGATATTGTGTGGTATGACTCCTGTAGTTGATAGTATAATTGGTATAATGTCAGCTTTATCCTGATGCCACATGTCCTTGACTTCCTCAGCCAGTTGGATGTATTTTTCAATTTTTTCTCCTGTTTTCTTCTGTATATTTGTTGTATTGGGTATGGATATTTTGATTAGTTGTGTTAATTTCTTCTTTTTATTGGTGAGTATAATGTCAGGTTTGTTATTTGGTGTTGTTTTATCTGTTATAATGGTTCTGTTCAAGTATAATTTGTATTCATCATTCTCCAGTACATTTTGTGGTGCATACTTGTATGTGGGAACATGTTGTTTTATAAGTTTATGTTGTAAGGCAAGCTGTTGATGTATTATTTTTGCTACATTGTCATGTCTTCTGGCGTATTCTGTATTTGCTAGTATTGTACACCCACTTGTGATGTGATCTACTGTTTCTATTTGTTGTTTGCAAAGTCTGCATTTATCTGTTGTGGTATTGGGATCTTTAATAATATGCTTGCTATAATATCTGGTGTTTATTGTTTGATCCTGTATTGCAATCATGAATCCTTCCATCTCACTGTATATATTGCCTTTTCTTAGCCATGTGTTGGATGCGTCTTGATCGATGTGTGGCTGTGTTAGATGATACGGGTGCTTGCCATGTAGTGTTTTCTTTTTCCAATTTACTTTCTTCGTATCTGTTGATGTTATGTGATCTAAAGGGTTGTAGAAGTGGTTATGAAATTGCAGTGGTGTAGCTGATGTATTTATATGAGTGATTGTTAGTTTCTGCTCGTTCTAGAAAGAATTTTCTTAAATTGTCTACCTGTCCATAATGTAGGTTTTTTATGTCGATAAATCCCCTTCCTCCTTCCTTTCTGCTTAATGTGAATCTTTCAGTTGCTGAATGTATGTGATGTATTGTATATTTGTGGCATTGTGATCATGTAAGTGTATTGAGTGCTTCTAGGTGTGTGGTACTCCAATTCACTACTCCAAATGAGTAGGTCAATATTGGTACAGCGTAAGTATTTATAGGTTTTGTCTTGTTTCTTGCTGTAATTTTTTTTTAGTCTTTGACTATATTTTTCTTTTAGTTCTTCTCTAATATTTGTATTATCTATTCCTATTTTTTGTCTGTATCCTAGATATTTATAGGCATCTGTTTTTTCCATCGCTTCTATGCAGTCGCTGTGGTTATCCAATATGTAATCTTCTTGTTTAGCATGTTTTCCCTTGACAGTGCTATTTTTCTTACATCTGTCTGTTCCAAAAGCCATATTTATATAATTGCTGAATATTTCTGTTATCTCTAGTAATTGGTTGAGTTGTTGATTTGTTGCTGCCAGTAGTTTTATATCATCCATGTATAGCAAATGTGTGATTTTGTGTGGGTATGTTCCAGTAATATTGTATCCATAATTTGTATTATTTAGCATGTTGGATACTGGGTTCAGAGCAAGACAGAGCCAGAATGGACTTAATGAGTCTCCTTGGTATATTCCACGCTTAATCTGTATTGACTGTGGTGTGATATTATCTGGATTTGTTTGGATATTAAGTGTGGTTTTCCAGTTTTTCATTACTATGTTTAGGAACTGTATCAATTCAGGATCTACTTTGTATATTTCCAATATCTGTAGTAACCATGAGTGGGGTACACTATCAAAAGCTTTTTGGTAATCAATGTATGCATAGTGTAGCAATCTTTGTTTAGTTTTAGCTTGATATGTCACCTCTGCATCTATTATCAGTTGCTCTTTGCATCCTCATGTTCCTTTGCAACAGGCTTTTTGTTCTTCATTTATAATTTTGTTCTGTGTTGTATGTGTCATTAATTTCTGTGTAATGACTGAAGTTAATATTTTGTATATTGTTGGTAGGCATGTTATGGGGTGATATTTTGCTAGGTTTGCTTGATCTTTAGGTTTCAGATAAGTTATTCCATGTGTAAGTGTATCGGGGAATGTGTATGGGTCTGCAATGTAACTGTTAAATAATTTAGTTAGATGTTAATGTGTTGAGATGAACTTCTTTAGCCAGAAATTTGCCATTTTATCTTTTCCAGGGGCTTTCCAATTGTGAGTAGAATTAATTGCTTGGGTGACTTCATGTTGCATTATTATTTTTATTATTATTATTACTTTTTATTAATAATCCAAATTATTAGCATTGAGTTTGTTGTGTCTTAACTTATTATTATAATACATTATTTTATCATCATTATCAATGTTACTTTCAGTTATTACTTTGATTAATAATGCAAATTATTATTATTGTGGGTTCTGTGTAATATTGTTTGTATGTGTTGTTCCTGGTCATATGTAAGTTAGTGCCTTAAGTATCTAATCTAGTCAGGCTAAATAAACTATAAATAAATATATTTGGGAATTTTGTTGCAAATACTTCAACAATTAACTGATAAAATTTGTCAAAGTGTCTTCACTCTGAATGCGGTCTGATTTTGTTATCTGCATATCAACTGATGAGTGTTCATCAGAGTATCTCAGACTACCATCTAGCCTAAAAACCACCATGTGCACCTCGCAAGTACTTACCTAACTGAGTAGCTGCTCCCTTTGTGTAGTGTACCCTGACCTGTCAAGGAGAGTCCTACAATTATCCACCCAATAATGCAGATCCAGCCAGGACTGTCAGACTCAACAAAGCCTCTGGCCGAGATTGTCCACTCAGCTCCAGACCGTAGGACCCCAGTCAACTCTGGAAACTATGCTGCAAATCATATACTGTGCTTGCACTCCATATGTGAGGCCAGCAGCCTCCACCAGTCATCTGTATGAACTGAGGATGACCTCAGAACCCTTGAAAAAGGCATTGTCAGAACTGATGCCACTCTTTGCAGATGACTGCACCCTGCAAGCTCGATAGCTACAGGCAAAGCCGCGACATCTCGGATGAGGCTCCCTGACAGACATATCAAGTGTCAGTGTACACCATTTTCCTAAACCTGCAAAAAAATAATAATGTATGAAAATGTACTGTAGCCTGTTTGATGCATCAGTGCATTTGTCACAAGCAACTGGAGTTGAGTAAAATAGTGTAAATAGCAGACTAAGTGATAAGTGTGAAATGGTATATTGAGACTTACTTAACATACTTGTAGATAGAATGTTAGGGACACAGATTATTAATAACAACAACTTTTTCATTTATGGTCTTGTGGTGGTATGAACTAACATTTTCTTTTCTTTTCTTTTCTTTCTTTTTTTCCAGCTGTATGGAATTGAATTCTCACAAGCTTTTTGCTGAGTACTCATAAACCGATGTCAGATGGTAACTGACTCTCATACCATCTGCGACCTCATCCACAGCCATGTTGCCAGCAATATCATGAAGATGGCTGCAATATAATTGGATAGATAAGATGATCTACTCACCAAGCTGGTGGCAGCAGAAACTATGTATAAAGGATATAGAAATGTGGAAGCTTTCAGAGCCAGTGGCTCTTCCTTCTAGCAGAAGATTTGAAGGGAAAGAAAGAGAACTGAAATGGATAGATTTATGGAAAAGTTGCCCAAAACCCTAGATCAGAGGAGACTTACCAGACAGGATGAGAAGGAAAGACTGATCCTTGGTGCCTGCACTGCATGAGATTTGAAAACCTGGGAGCTTAATGATGGAATATATGGTAATCAGCAAGACACAATTTACTGAAAAAAAAAAAGAAAAAAATCATGCTGAGTCAATATGAGCTGAAAGCTAAGTGCATCGTACATGATAGGCATATATGGGAGGGGGAAGATAGTGGAGAGGTGTGGGGGGGATAGACAGCCTGCAAAATGAAAGGGGAGCAACGAAAAGGAATAGTTACTGAGAATATATTCTGAGAACACTATGATGCTATTTTACTTTTTTAAGCTGATATTTCTCGTTGATTCAGTAAACAAATCAAACGGATCCCATACTATGTATTTATATGTCCAAAAGTAATAAATAAAGTAGACTGATTGTTGGCTTCGGTGTCCAGTGTCCAATGTTGTTGAATAAGTCAGTTTGGAGTCTGCTTGTTTCTATTAAATCATTGTCTTCCCACGGCAGCTGAGTGGTCAGGTTTGTTTATTTATTTATTTACATTTTCTTTGCGTGGAGCCGTCGTAATGACGGCTTTTGCAAACGTCAGACTTAATACTATGGTTATATTTATATTATATATTCTGTAGCTGTTGCTACTTATGTCAATTTTTTACATTTATCACATTACAACTGATATGCTAATGCCTCATGTTACAATCACTATCTTAAAATTCATTGAAAGAATATAAACATTTTTCCATTAGAAAAGATTTTAATTTTGTTTTAAAAACATTTCCCATGTACGTTCTTAGAGAGTTTGGTAGCTTGTTATACCAAATCAAACCACTGATATGTGGACTTCTATCAGTCTGTTTTAATGTTGTTCTGTTAATGAAATAGTTACACTTTGTTCTAGTGTTGTGATCATGTACATCACTGCCCTTGATAGCTTCTGTTGGTTGACTTATAAAAAATACAAGTATTTTGAAGATGTACAGAGAATATATTGTCAGATATTCGGGCTGCACAAACACTTCATGAGATGAATCTCTATGTCCCATCCCATGTATAAGTCTTATTGCTCTTTTCTGTAGTAGCAGTCGTAGTATTCTTTTTAAATGTACATCTGCTGCACAGCCCCATAGTTCAATTCCGTAATTGAGAAAGGGGTAATGTGTTCCATAATATATTAATTTCAGTGCTTGGCTAGGAACTATCTCTGCGAGCTGCCTGAAGAGATATATGGCACTACTGACTTTTGCACATACAAAATTAATGTGGTATGTCCACCGCAAATTTTCATCAACATATACAACCAGGAATTTACAGTTACCATTTTCTGTTGCAGAGATGTTACACACCCAATCGATATTGTCATGATTAGAACTGCCAGTTTTAAATGACAGTAGTTGAAATTCGGTGACATTCACCTTGATTCCCTGATCATTGAAGTATTTTGTTACTTCTGTTACACCACTAGTAGCAAGAGATTCTAGCTCTTTGGATTCACTCCCATAGAATAATATTGACGTGTCATCTGCATAGCTTACAATATGGTAGTTAACGGGTTGTGCAATGTCTTTAATATATATAAGGAAGTGAAAGGGTCCAAGGATTGAGCCCTGTGGTACACCTTGTAATACAGGTTCACTGGTGGACTGGGAGTTCATGATTTTATTATCTAGTTTGTGTGACAATTTAGTGCTTTGCTTACGATGCAACAGGTACGTGATTAGAAGATTCATGGCTTGATTCCCAATACTATAAAATTTTAGCTTTTTAAGAAGTACCCTATGGTTTACTATATCAAATGCTCTTGTCAGGTCCAAAAATATACCTGCAGTCTGCATCTTCTGGTCCAACAGACAGTAAACTTCATGGATGAACTGTGTAACTGCTGTGGTTGTACTTAGCTCTTTTCTGAAGCCATGCTGCGAATCTACAAGCAGTTTATGTTTTGTGGGAAAGGCACTTAGCTGAGAAAGGATAATGCTTTCAAATATCTTACTAAAAGTGGGAAATAATGATATTGGTCTATAGTTGGAGACTTCTTCCTTACTTCCCTTTTTATACACTGGTTTCACTACACTCATTTTTAGAACTGTTGGATACATGTTTTCTCTAATGCTGCAATTAATCAGGCGAGTAAGAGGTTTAGAAATTTCTTTTAAGCATGCTTTAGTAATAGCACTGGATACACCATCCCATTCAGATGAAAAATTTTTCTTTAGCATGTATGTTGTCCTGCGAACCTCCTGCTCATTCACTTCCACTAATTCAAATTCGGTACACTGGGTGAGATGGCACCGGATCTCTATCTGAGAATCTGTAATATGCATTGATTGTTCACCAGAAATGTAGTAGTTATTAAAAATATTACATATAGTATCTGGGTTTTTTATAATGTTACCATCATGTCTTATGCTGAGTGGTTCCATGTTCATCTTGTTGGGATCTTTTCGGTATTTGAAAGACTTGCACCCGGCGAATGGTCTACCCAATGGGAGGCCCAAGTCACATGACATTTATTATTATTAAATCATTAAGTTTATTAATGGAGCCATCCTCCATAATCTCTTCATCCACAACATTACATCTATGCATCAGAATTGGCATTTTGAAAAACTTGTTATTGCACAACTTTAATAAATGTCTCAGAAAGAGCTTCATAGGATGTCACAAATCTGAGTTACAGCTGCCAAGACCTGCATTATGCAAATGATATTCTAGAAGGGTCATATCTCTTGATGCTTCTAGAACAACTGTTAGTTGAAAAAAAGGTCTAACTTGATTTCCTATTTAAAAATACAATTTATATATGATTTAGTGATTGTTTTTTGACATTGTTTGTTTAGTTAATGCTTTTTAAGACAGATGGTTAAGGGTAAAGTGTTACAATATGTGCAATTTGTTTTTTCTGTTGAAATGTAATATTGGTTTTGCTATTGTTTTGCAAAACAAAAAGTATTGTCTAACATAGGTTGCGATTGATACTAGGAATGAGTGTTAAAATTAACAACAAATATTACAGTTTGTTGCACTAGAATTTCTGACGAATTTGCAGAAACTAATTTTCATAACGTTTCTTAGAGTGGTAGAAAATATTGATGTATAAATAAAATTTGTAAATATAGAAAATGTTGAGAGAAATATGTTCATAAATATCCACCAAAATGGTTTATATAGTTTAAAAATGAAAACTAGTTCGGATATTGCCAAATTTGAAGGGTATCGCATATTTCATTTATTGGTAAAAAGATTACATTAGAACATCTTCCATTATACCATTGACATTAACGTAAATTTAGATTAGGTAGGTGGTAGGAACCAAGCACATATTGTAACACTAGCTCTCACCTGAGGAATTCTAAGAGGAGGGAGAATCCAGATGGCATTTATGGTGAAACAGGCACCAAAGTCCTCACTGTCAAGTTGTAGAGCATGTTCCGCAACAGGATATGTGTGTTGCGCATATACACACTCTGTTTATGCACATTCATCATAACTGGTAACTTGGTGGTAGTCCTGCCAATACAGAAGGCCAAACAGTGCTTTCATAAGAGCCGGTACATGATGTGTCATTTCACAAGTGGCTCTCCCTTCAATATTATATTGTTGTGACAGTTACAGTGCTGGCATACGTGATGGTAGGAGGGTGTGTAGAGCAAGCCTTACAGTGGGGACAGTCAGATGGGTAGGAGTCATAGGGTAAAGGAATGGGTGCAGCAGGCACACTGAGTCTGAGCAGGATATTGCAGACGTTGTGGATGCAACAAAAAGGTATTCTAGGTGTGGTGATTAAAATGTCAGACAGAATGGTCTTCATTTTAGGGCATGATTTTAGCAAGTTATAGCCTTGTCAAAGTAACTGATTAATACATTCAAGACAAGGATAGTACCGTGTGACAAGAGGTGTACTCCTTAGTTGTTTTTTGGAGTAATCAGCAGTACCAGGCAAAATGAAACAATGGAAAACCCTGGATGGAATGTAACAATATTATGAAAAGGATGGTTGCTACTCCCCATATAGTGGAGATGGAGAGTGTAATTAATTAAATTAAAAAAAATATTTACATACATATATATACATGTGGAATGTTTCCCTCTATTAATTTATACATATGATTATTTATATTATTCTAGTTTTTTTTATAATTTTTGTTGAACGAATTCAGATGGATGGAAATATTTAAAAATTAGTGAGTGTATTCAAACCATGATAAGGTGTCATCAGACATATGCTCTGAGAATGTCATCTCTGTAAGGAGGAGGTTCGTGGGCCACGTTATTTCTGAGCTAAAATGAGATCAATATTGAAAATACAGTTTACATATAATGTTGAAATTTTAGAATCATGGATTAAACAAATAATGAAATCGCAATAGTATTAATTATAAATATAGTTACTGAAGTGCACTATGCTACTTACATTGGGAATACAATATTAATCACTAGTGATATGTTAATTAGCCGCACGTCGGTATCGCGTCTGTGCACATTGGAAATTTCCTTATATAATTACTGGTATGTGTGAGTATGCGCCCTGCAGTACGCAGTGACATTTTATAACATTAAAGAGTTTAAATTAGAGTGACCAGTCTAATGCACGAGGCTCTCCCTTGACTCAATTCCATAACAGATAACAGAAGAAGTAATTAACAAAAGACTAGACATCCTTTCTGTGTCTCACCAGCGATCACATGCGACCGCACTCAAGATAACTTGCATTGGCTTTCATGCTTTATTAAACAGGGTTCTCTGATTTTTTAAAAAAAATAGATTTACATGCTGTGGCTAAAAATGTGCCTTTAAACTGCCCCCAAAGTTGTGAGCCAAAAGATCAAATCTTTAGACAAGCAACTTTCCCAAGTGGGATGGCAAAAATAAGAAAAATTATAAATAATAAATACTCCTCCAATTACTTACACATAACATCATATACAGATACATTATGATTGCATTTATTTACATTTTGACAAATAAAGTTCTTAGCCGGTCTTTAAGTTGCCGGATTATGTCCCTTTGTTGACCGTAGTCTGTTATTGTAGTTCGAGCGCACGCACTTCACTGTAGGTTGCTGCCATATCGCGATCGTTGCTAGATATTCTGTCTCACAGAGTTGCCCATTTCAGTCTCTGTTGCCATGCGTACATTCTCGGATGTATCTCTTCGTAATAACATTCTTACCAAAGTTCCTTGCAGGTAAGTACTTCATCACTTTGAAAAGAAAATATTTTCCATTGGCTTTCAATGTTCATTGTACTGGTATAGTTTATAATTTATTCATTTCTTGCATCCATTAGGTTCTCGTGCCATCAAGTCCATTTGTTGGTGTTATTGCAGATGTGATACAGGTTTGTATTGTTCATTACAGTGCACCTTTTCCTCGATTTTAATGAAGGAAAGGGTTCGTTTTTGTCATTGTTCACAGATCCAGTCGTATGTAAAAATTGAAGTACGTAATGTCAGGTGTGCCACAAGTGTTTAGTCCCAGAGAAGGCATGGAAATCACTTCTGACATCACAGTTTACTGATTTGGTTATCCAATGTTCTAAGGTTAGTGTTTGTCATCTGTTGAATTATTAGCATTTTGAAGTGTTCCATAAGTGGCTCCTCCGGTCGCTTGCATGGCATTACATAGTTAGTTTCTCATGTTGTTAGTGAGTGCGGGTGCACTCTGACGATAATTGTGTACGACAGCTTGCACTCGTTGTCAAACATAATTGGCACAATGTCTTTGTTCAGAGACGTTTGGACTGCAAATTTCACCTTATCACATTGTTGTCATTGTTCCCATTCACACACAAGACCTAACAAAGCACTGGTTCATACATGCGAATAACTTCACACGTAACCACACTGATCACATTGTGTTTGACAAAAGTTTCAATTTGTGGACATTTATATATTCCGGTCCTTTTCTACACTCTTGTCCTTATTTACAGGTATAGATCAATACATTGACATGGAAATAAAATTAAGAATACAATTACAACTATATTTCTCAGTCATTCATGTGAGGGTTTCATGTTAGACATGTACAATATTATTCACATTTCTCCTGTTTTGATCTAGTTTTCACAACTAAATAACATAATGAAATAAGTATCCTTTGTCGACTAGGTATAGAAAGAATTGTTTGCAAATCAAAAATTCAACAAATATATACAAGTTTAAATTCACCTGAAAATAGAGAATATAAGACAAAATACATCATAACTAGAGCACTGGACCCTGAGGCGCTTATTAAACTCAAATGTGACTGCATATCGAAAAGGAAATTTATTCAGTAAATCATAACCTAAGGTTACCATGCAATTAATCGGCCACTGTGTCATGTGTTTTTGCCTCAAATCGCTGTGCTCAAGAATTTCTATTTGTTCCGCAGGCATGCGTGTAAATTGGTGTCACAATCTACATGTCGTACTGCAAACTTATTTAATACATGTGCCTTGCACAATCATATATATTTAATAACAAATAATAATACTTACCTTCTTCAGTCAGGCACATAAATATTAATTAAGTAATATTAGTATCCTCTGCCTGTCATTATTCAGTGCATTCCCTTAAAACTACTATTTACCTGTAGTTATTCTGTGTTGCACTTTTTAATATCTTTATTTGGACATAATCCTATAATCTTGTCATTTCTCCTGTTCTTTAGTAAGTACACTCCTGGATGCGGTATCCCGTGGATTATGTATGGACCGTCATAGACAAGTCTCCACTTAGCATTCCCATGCATCCTTCCTTGCTACCCTCCCTGTTGCTTCATAACCTGGGTTGTGAGTAACTAAATCCACTTTCCCTTTCCTTCCCCTCTCTCCTCTCTGATGAAGGAACATTTATTCCGAAAGCTAGGAACGTAAATTTTCGGTTGTTTTTTTGTGTATTTATCGGCTGTACTGAGCTGAGGTAAGTACTTGCCAGCCCCTCTATCTCTTTGTTAGTATTTGTTTAACTTAATAATTTCTATATCCTCAAAATTGGCAATTATTCTGAGTGCAAAAGTTGCTAAACCTAGTCACTTTAGAAGATCCGAAATATGAATTTTCCAATTAAGATTCTCATCTATATGTGCACCCAAAATGTTAGTATGCTCTACCCTGTCTACTGACTTCTGCTGATGTGTTATATTTATTGAAGGAACTGTACTTTTTGCAGCAGAAAATTGGATTTACTGTGTTTCTTCCAAGTTTAGAGCAAGCTAATTTGCAGAAAACCAATTAATGACTTTTCCAAAGACCTTATTTGTATCATTTTCAATTGGACTTTTTGTACTGGATCAATAATGATGCTTGTATCATCAGCAAACAGTGTCAGTTCAGCTTCCTGTTTCAGATAAGAAGGGAGGTTGTTCACATATATCAAGAACAGAAGGGGACTGATGATTGAATCCTGTTGAACACCTAATGTAATTTAACATTAGTTAGATGAAGTGGTAAACTTATTTCAATTACTTGACCCATATAAGGAAACTTTTTGGTTCCTGTTCTGTAGGTGACTTAAACCACTCATATGCTATTCCATTTATACCATAGAATTGTAATTCCTATAACATAATGCTTTGGACAAGTCACAGAAAATTCCTATTGGTGACGTTTTACTATTTAAAGACTCTATAATGTGGACAGTGAAATTGTATATTGCTGTCTAAGTGGAACAGCGTTTTTGAAATCCGAACTGTGATTTACTAAGTATCCCATTACTGTTGAGATGGCTAACGATTATTGAGTACCTTACTTTCTCAAGGATTTCTGAAAATGCTGTAAGCAAGGATACTGGCCGATGATTATTGACATTTGAGGTGTCCCCCTTTTTGTAGAGAGGCCTGACAATAGCATATTTTAACCTGTCTGTGTGAGAGTGTTGCATACGCATGTGTGATTTCTTTTATTTTTTGGGGAAGGCTTTGGCCAAAACTCAGTGTAAAACAATCTATTTCATGTGGCTGCCTGCAACTCAATGTGTCATCTTTACAGTGAGTAGCAATCTACCCTCTTCATAACTGTTAATAAACGAAAGTTGTTAATACTCATTTCTGTCTTCTAGAGGATAGAAACTTTCATTTCTGCTAAAACTTCCTGTTTAGCCCAAGCTTTTGTGTAGCTAGTACATAATACAGGTGCTTCATTTTTTCTCCTTTCCAGCTATGATATATGTAAATTGGCTGTCAAAGTTGACTAGTAGATTTTTAAAACCAATCATTCTAGTTGTTCCATGCAATTATATTCATAACACTGACTGCATCACAGCATTTAATTGCACTAATGAATGCCTGGTTACATTATAATGCTTTTACATGCATGGTCATTCTTACAACTGTTGTATTGCTTTATGTGCAATAGTTATTGTTCTAACTCTTCAAATAGTTCAGCACTGTTCATGGAACAGACATGCACTCAGTCACCATCAGCTATAGTCAACAGCTGCAGTAGGTCTGATTCACAATTGTTGTTAATCAGCATTTTCAATACAGTAATAATTTTGTCAATATATTTATGCAACAGAGGAATGGTGAATTTTCTTTAGTCATTAGACAACCTACTCACCAATGTTGTAAACTTAAATGAGTGGCTGTAGTTTATTATCAAATGTGTTTCCTTTTTCTCTTGTTTTTTCTTAATTACATTACTTTATTTCATTCTTTCCTGAATGATAAAGAACTCTTAACATTAGACTGTCAGTTGATTTTTCTTCTGGTGGACCAATATATCTATCAAGTATCACTTGGTATATCCAAATGACTAGGCAACTTGATTCTAAAGTAGCCTAATAATTTGATGTAGGCGGTAGGAATTTTATTATTTATGCATTTACTTTCATATGATATAATGATATGAGAAGCTGTGATTGACAGGTTCACTTACAGCCTTATGTTTGTTGTAATGTTACACAAGTTTTGTCATTTTATTCGATTGGTGCTACCAGGGGGATGAAACTTAAGTAGGAACTTTGGGTAACATCACCTTGGTTTGCTGCCAAACCATGTGAAGCACACATCATTTTCTTGTTAAGTAATTTAAAGTATTCAATATTGCTTTTGTTTCATAGTAAACAGAAGCTGGTTTCATTCCATTGTGTTCCTGATTATTACTTCTTGTTTGTATTGCTCTCTTTGAATCTGTGGCATCGATAGGTCATATTGACCATAGACAACAGTAATCTTTGGAACTCAGGTCACTCATTTGAGCCACCATGTTAATTCAGTCTGTTCTTATTTCTTGTACTGTGTGCATGTGTATGATAATTATCGAAATGTACGTATGTACAGATATTAGTGGGAACAGTTTATTCCATATACCGCTATTTGTACTGACACGTACAATTACCCCATGCCTAACATAAATTATTTCACTCATATGTTACTGGGTGCTATAATCTTCAGTGCTATCGACTGTAACCATGCCTACCATCAGATTCCCGTAGCATCGGATGACATCCTTAAAACAGCTATTAACATGCCACTTGGATTGTTCCAATACCACTTCATGCCATTTGGCCTAAGAAATGCAGCGGTGTTTCATTGACTCTATCCTACAACAGTTAGAGTTTTTCTCCACACACCTGGACGGTATACTAATTTTCAGCAAGTCAGCTGAGGAACATGAAAATCATTTATCCAGTGGCATTGAGGTCAACAAAGAAAAATTACAGCTGTGTCAGCCTTCCGTCACTTTCTTGGGTTTTGCAAAAACAGACATAATGTCTTATGGGATAACAGCAATCAGTGATTTTATAATGTTACTTAAAATCCGTCTTGATTGTAAAATTTTTTTTGTTCATATGACGTAGCATGTGAAAGTTGTTGGATTTGGACGGGTTACTCCTGTAACTGAGATATCAGATCTGAAGATGGTTCTGAATGAACTGAAACCGGTCATATGAATAAAAAAAGTTGCAATCAAGACGGATTTTAAGTAACATTACTTTCTTGGGTCACATCATCTCCACTGACATAATACAGCCTCCCAAATCTCGTGTGCAAGCCGTCACTTCACTGCCGCCCCCAGCTACTTACAAAGAACTACAATGTTTCCTGGGCACAATAAGCTACTGCCGTCGTCACCTGCCTTCTGCCGCTGCCATGGAGGCCCCGCTGACAGTCTCGCTGTTGGGTAAACAGACTTCAGGACTCAAACCCGTTCACTGGACTGCACCCACGCTGGATGCTTTCAATGCATTAAAGACTTCTTTAGCTCATGCCGTGACACTCGCCCACCCTGACCTCTTGGCTGAGCTGTTCATCACTACGGACGCCAGTGACATTGGAGTGGGAGCGGTACTACAGCAACACGAGATACACATGATTTCCCCTCTTCATTTCTTCTCTAAAAAGCTATAACAGCTCAGAAGAAATTCTCCACTTTTGATAGAGATCTCCTTGTGGTCTACAAGGCTGTTCTTCATCCTCACAGATCACAAACCACTCACAGATGCTTTCTGCAAACCCCCTGCCCCCCGCCCACCCCGAGGACCCACCCTGTCGCTTTGCTCTAGTCTCCCAATTGATAACCGACGTTCGCTATATCAAATGTCGCCGCAGATCTATACTATTTCACGCATCATTGACTTATCCAACCTGGCCAATCTACAAGCCTCTGACGAGGAATCTCAAACTCTCTTCATGGACCCTCAAACACCCCTTGTGTTTACTAAAGCTAAATTCCCCACCAAAGTGTGGTGTGGCTCTTCTACCAGTAACTTACGCCCGTTACTCCCCCCCCCCCCCTCCCCCCTCCCTGCGCCAGCAGGCCTTCGAACTCTGCATAACCTCGCTCACCCTGGTGTCTGCTCCAGTACATGGCTCATCTCTGAGCGTTTCATTTGGAAAAATATAAAATGGGACTGTCAGACCTGGGCACACAGCTGCATCCCCTGCCAATGAAACAAAGTCAGCCGCCATACTGCCCCACCACTGGGCAAGTTCAACATCCCTCCAGGATGATTTCGTCATGTACATATCGATCCTCTTCCACCGTCATGGAGGGCCACAGATACATTCTATCCACAATTGACCACACATCCCGCCGATTAGAGGCAGTCCCTTTACCTAAATCACTGCTGAAACTGTGGCCAAGGGTTTTATCTCCTCACGGATTGCTAGGTTCGGTTGTCCAACCACCACCACCACCACTGACCAAGGTCGGCAGTTCGAGTCTTCCCTGTTCACCATTTTATGTAACATCTGCGGCATAAAGAAAATTCACACCACAGCCTACCACCCACAAAGCAATGGGCTAGTGGAATGGTGGCACCGCGCTCTAAAAACAGCGCTCAGGTGCCACAACTGCCTCTGGTCTGAAGCACTTCCATGAGTACTGCTCAGCCTCCATTCAACTTTCAAGCCCAACTTACAGGGAACTATCTCAGAATTCGTTTCTGTGGAGAACCCCATCCTACCAGGGGAATTCATTCAGCCTCAAGTACCTGAAGACATATCCCGTCCCCTGATGTTATAAGTTGCATGCACACCCACTTCAAACATGCATGTCTGCACCCACCTACCAGCCACTCCCACCAGACACTTACTCCCATGTAATGCTGAGAGACAATTCGGTCTGACAACCTCTGCAACCACCTCATCTCGGCCCCTTTAAAGTCCTCCAGCAGGGCGATACAACTTTCGACATCAACGTCAAAGCCAGTCCTCAAACTGTTTTGTTACACCAACTCAAACCAGCATTCGTGGACCACGATGTCCCTCTGCTGGCTCAGTCTGATCCTCCTAATGACTCTCTTGCCAGACTCCCTCCTGCTGTGCAGTCCAACAATGTATCTCCTTGGGCCACCACACTGTTTTATTCACCTGACACCTCCCTGTGACCTTTTGCGGGTTTCTCAGACACGTCACCCTCCACCTCGTGTGCAGGTTTTGCTGCTACCTCATTGACTATGGAGACACACTCTCCCATAGTCATCCTGCTCTGCAATGTACCCCCACACCACGTGGACGACATTTCAGTCATCACTCTCGATGTTCGAGTTCTCATTCTACTCACAGACACCACAGCCCCGCCACCCAACAACCAGTTAAACATCAGTGTTGTGCATAGCCTCACCCTCCCTTGTGAGTGTGACCTGATGACAATTCGCGCCTTCATCTCACCGGACAGCTTGATCAGCATCTGGGCCTGCCACACCCCACCATCCGCCGTTCAACCCACCTGCTCTCAGGCTGGCCTCTGCATCATCCACCCACGCTGGCTCAACGACTTCAAGGTGGACCTGCCTCCCATTGCTTTGCCTCCACATTCCGCCCCGGTAGGAGTGTAGGTCCTGGTTGTGTGGCTACCAGCAACATCGATGACCACATGGTCTTCCCTCAAGACTCATATGCAGTACTCCTTACTGCCAGGGGGTGGGGTGGGGCTGTGTGGCGTTGATAGGTCATATCGACGATAGACAACATCAATCTCTGGGACTCAGGTTGCTCATCCGAGCCGCCATTTTAATTCAGTCCGTTCTTATACCTTGTACTGTGTGCATATATTACTGGGGACAGTTTATTCCATACACCGCTACTCGTATCCTGTTCCCATAAATCGTATTGTAAATATGTTACTCCTACTCTGTCTGATTTTTGCTAATACCAGTAATATTGCAGGGGTAAATGATTCCACATTAGGTGGTAGTGGCCACGAGTGTGTGAATATATATGTGCTTTCTGTCTCTGAACACGGCCTTTCAGTCAAAAGCTTAAATGTTTAATACTCTTTTCATTATACCTGTCTGCAGCTCACTGAGGTGAATAGCAGTCCATCTTTTTCATAATATTGTTCATATTGTGTGTGTTTTGATAAAATAGAAGCTACTTTAATCACACGATTTTCTGCAGGCTCATACATATTTGTTTCTGCTTACAAATCCATGTATGAACTGCTAAATTGTAAGTATATTACTCATATTCTACCTTATTTTTGTTTGTGTTCATTTCCATACTTTCTTGCATTTAATGTAGAACTCATTGGAGTGGGAGGATGATTCTAGTGCACCAACTTTTGCTAAAATGTATTGTTTTTAGTACTTGTCAGTAATGTGTGAAAAAATATTTGTAGCTGCTGTTGAATTTTTTAGTATTTGCGAGGAAGAGTTCTCTAGTCACTGAGACTACAAAACATAGTCTGTGGCAAAAAGCAATAGTATTCAAAGCAGAATTGCATAGTCATTCAATGACAAGATGTAAAAAAGTTAAATACCAATTTTGTCAAAAGCTTGCTAGCATGAAGTTCTCCATTAAATGTGAGAAAGTACAGAAGAATGGTGTGAACATAAAGTAGAAAATGCGCAACATATTAAAACGTATTTAAATCAAGTATTTCACATGCAGATTTGTACGCAGGAACAAATATATGTGAGCCCACAGAAAAGCAAGTGGTGAAACCAGCTTCTATTTTATATGAAACAAAAACAAATATTGAATCATTTACCCCACAAAATGTTATGGAACAGTGCAGTACATACAAAAAGTTGTAATCAGGAACACAGTGTGATGAAACCATCTCTCTTTGTCATGTCAGATGCTTGTTGGATTTTGGCATGTGCTAACATGCAGTTATTCTTACATGATAATGGCCACATGATCAAAATTGTAATATTGGGATTAACAAATCAACAGTTTTACAGTCAAAAGGTGAACATATTGTCATTTACAAACCCTTTCATGACTGTAGGTCTCAATTATGAGAAGTTAATCTTTGTTTTTTGATTGAGATTTCATGAATATATTACCTTGTACAGTCACAAAAAAGATTTCCATGCATTCACTTAATCACTAAACTACAAAGCTCTCCAATAAAGTATAAATGAAAAATGTTATCATCTAATACTCATATTCTGTTTGCTAAATGACTCAGTTTGTGCTCTTTTACAACACGTTCGTCATTTATAATGTGACACTCCGGTCACATCCAATGACAAGGCCATTTCCCTTATTTATATTGTTTCTGTTAACTTTGTCAGTAGACACCTGCGACCAGTCTGTTGTAAAATTGAAATTGTGTGGTTTCAATAAAGAATAGAAACATGAAACTGTGTTTTATCATGATTTTCAAAGAATTACTTACAAATCATCACATCATCAAAATACTGTAGTTAAGTACTGAATTATTATTCTTTACTTTGCATTATAACTTATTTATTATTGTAGCTGGGGATGTCTGATTCTGAACTCGAGTAAAATGCTGGTTTGTTACAACTGAAGTGCAGCTGTCAGGGAGATCCAGTGTGGGCTGTAATTACCTTATGGTGGTAAATCTTGGTAGATACACTAATGGGATAATGCTGAACGAACTTAGATTGGGAAAAAATTAATTTCAATTTTGGCCACCAGGTGCAAATCTAATGCCATACAGCATTTTGTAGACATCTCCAGTGCTCGTATTGAACAAATTGTGTAAGAAGTGCTTAGTAATAAAATGACAATTATTCCCTTCTGTCTTGTTTGAACTTTTCTACTCATGTCTTGTTCCTAATCCACTTCATATGCAAACATGTCTATACATCTATCTTGCATTCACAGTGCCAGATTTGCACTTGGCAGCCAAAATTGGAACTTATTTTTTCCAGAGTAAATCACTTCTGTATTTACGCATTATAATATCTACCAAGTTTTGCTGCCACATGATAAGTACAGCACACACTGGACCTCTGTGAGCAGCTGCATTTTAATTATAATCACCCAGTACTAGGGTGTTAAATTGTTCTTTAAAATCATTTATTTGCAAGATACTACACATTAATCTGTTGGATTGGGCCTAATTCCTAGTATGTCTCAACCTTACACTAACTAAATCATCATGAGACAACATGCATTGTAATCGGCTTGTGTTAGCTGCAAATTGCATATAATATTTTGATGTGTGGATTTATGACATGTTGCTAAACATATAGACTGTAAATATGCTTCATTGGGCATTAAAAATTGTATGATACACTTTTACAAGAAGCAATGAATGTGGATAATAATATGCTTCATGTGCAGACTGTAGTATTACTATACAGTGTTGACGAAGAAGAATGAAGCAGTTGGAAGTAACGCCAGTGTGAATGTTTACCACAGTATTAGAGATCTGCATGTTTATGATGAAATTAAACAGAAAAGAGGTCAAGATAAGGAGATACATTTAACTCTTAATGCTACAGCAGTCGGTTGGAATTACAGATTGAAGAGCTTTGGGAGAAAGGAGGATCATAGCAAGGAATATGAAAGTAAAGTACAATTAGCAGAACTTTAAAACTCATTTTGTTATGTGTGCATTACAACATGTGAAGATTGACTCAAAAGAAATAAAATTTTAGATAGTAGAAAGTTTGCATACTTGCTTACTTAGAGCAAATCACTTCTTTATAATTGCCAATTGTCATGGTTTATTGAAGAATTTCTTTGTTCAATCTCCCACATGTAATTAGGCCACACACATTCTCATATAAATGTGCCAAATCTGCATGTTTGTAGCAGAAATGTGAATTAGGAGGTATTTGACATAACTTGTTGTCAAGTTGCAAGAATGTCTTATTTTTTAGTCAAGTACTGTTCCTGTCAGGACACAAGTGGAAAAGTTCTCAATTTTCATTCTGTTAACAAGCTGTCTGTAGCATAAATTAGGCATGGAATTGCTGAAAAACAGAAAAGTTTAAGATTCTGTAGATTTATAACAGTTGTACACTCAATGAAAATTATGCAGTCTTCAAAATTAATGGTCATACGAAGAACCTAAGCTTTTCACACTGATGACAAGAACACAGATTTAAAATTCTGCAGCTATGGGGATAAAATACAGGGAGCAAAAGGCAGTGTACAGGTTGTGCACAAAGGGCGTTGCCATTACAAGAGTCAAAGGACATGAAAGGGAAGTGGTAACTGAGAAGGAGGAGAGACAGGGCTGCAGCCTATCCCAAATGTTATTCAGTCTCTACACTGAGCAGGCAGTAAAGGAAACCAAAGACAAATTTGGAGAGGGACTTACAGGTCAGGAAAAAGAAATTTAAAAAAATGTATTATGACATGAAGGGCAGATGAATGGGATTACTAGTATCTTGGAAAGAGTTTATAAGATAAGCATCAATTAATGTTGTTCTAAAACGAAATGAGACACAAAAAGTAGTAAATGAGCAGTAAAGTAGCTGACAATGGCTGTAGTAGAGAGTATATAAGGGGTGTCCCATGAGGAATGCAGTTTTTAAATTGAGCACCTTTTTCAGTTTGTTAGGTTGCCAGACATGAAATTTAGGCTACTGTTACCTGATGATATTGAGATTACTGACTGTCATTGTCAACTGGCATTTGTGTGTATTATTATCAGCTAAAATAGAATGATACGTGATGGATCAACAATCCAGATTTTGAAAGGGCATTTCAAGTACATTGAATGCCATGCAGAGACCATTTGAAGACGTGTAATGTATGGTACCCGAAATGTGCCTAATGTGTCAACATTGCAGAGACTGGTAAGGAAATTTGAAGATATAGGATTGACAGGAAACAAAATCACATGGATGTCCTCATTCTTGTCAACTGGTAGGGAATGTCTCGGTCATCGGTGTCCCACTGCTACAAGTGCAGTGAAGTGAATTCACCACCATCCTCAATGGTGAGTCCTTCTGAGAAGGAATTTGCATTGAGTTTTAACAAAAGATCTGTATTTGCATTCTTTTATGATCCAAACAACACATGAGCTGAGGTCAATGGACAAGTATTTGCTGATTGGGTATTCACAAAACAAGAATTTCATAAAAAAATAATCTTCTGTGACAAGGCACCTTTCTACCTTAAAGGTTATGTGAATAAACAAAATTGCCGGGTTTGGGGCACAGAGAATCCTTACAAAGTCAGTGAGAAGCGTCTTTATCCAGAACAAGTCACTGTTTTGTGCAGGTTGTGGGCTGGCTGACTCAATGGGCCATACATTTTTGAAGGCAAGATTGGAAATGCAGTGATAGTGACTGGTGATTGTTATTGCCAGATGATAAGACAGTTTTTACGGGTGAAATTGCAAGGGCAAGAATTGAATGTGAAAGACATCCAACAGGATGAGGGCAACCTGCCACAATGCTTGTTGAAGCAACTAGGTTGCTAACAGAAAGATTTCCTGCTTGTCTCATCTTTGCAATGGCGATCTGAACTGGCCACTGGTGTCATGTGATATGACACCATATGACTGTTTTGTGGAGGCATGTCAGATCTTGCATTTAGTTGAACCATACCACACCTCAAGGTAGAAATTAGATATGTCATGGGTCAAATTTATGTGGAACTTTGCTCTAGAGTCTTCCAAAATTTTGTCCAAAGAATGAATGTGTGTGGACAAAGCCATGGATGACATTTGCCCAATATTTTGTTTCATGTTTAACTGCAATCTTTGTTAATACAAAACACACAGTAATACTACTAATTTTCAAATAAATTAGGTGCTTTGTTATTCAATTAGAAATTGTGTTCTTTATGTAACACACTATATAAGGAGCAGTCAAATGAGAACTGAACACCTGACATGACAGAACCATGGAGTGGTTCCATTCAAAAGCAGTCATTACACAAATTAAGATATTTATCCCACTGGGAGATGATACTGTCAATCCCTGTTCTGTAGAATGCTGTCAGCCACTGATGGATCCACAACAGCACCCCACTCCTTGTCCAGGTGAAGCCTACATCCATGCATGTCTTTCTTCAGACTGCCAAAGATGTGAGAATCATACAGTGAAAGATTGAGGCATTATGGAGGATGTTGGTTGGGAAACATTACAAGTCGCTGAAGTGTAGCCTTTCTACAATTCACAATGTGGCAGGTGGGCATCCTCATGCATTAAGGTCATCATGGCCTTAACAGAACTTGTGTGAACAGTTTTGGGTTGCTTTGGTGGGGGAGACGTGCAATGTTTCCACTGTTGGCTTTGCCACTTTACCTTAGGCTATTGGAATCCTGTCAGGTGGAATCGTCCTGTTGCATAATAATGCTTGCCCACATGCTGCCAATTGGATGAAGTGTATGCTTCTCTGATTTTGCTGGGAAATGCTGCATCATCCTCCATACAGCCCAAATCTTTCTCCGTGTGATTTTCATATCTTTGGTTATCTGAAGAAAGAAAGCTATGCATGAATGTCAGTTTCTGTTGGAAGAGGGAGTGCTAAAGTGATAGCAGTTGTGGAATCATCAGCAGCCATTTGCCTTCCTCGAAACAAGAGTTGATCATCTTATCACCCAGTGAGGTAAATGCCTTAACATGTGCAGTGATTACTTCTGAATGGAACTGTTCCATGGTCCACTTGTGGTAAGTGTTAGGTTGTTATTTGAGTGCCCCTCATAAAATGCAGGACTGTTATAGCACAAAAAGCACTTCTGGAAAAAGGATTTCATTAATATCTAATATAAATTTAAGTGTTAGGAAATAGTTGCTGAAGGTAATTGGGGTAATGTCGTGTAGAAGTGAAATTGGATGATAAGCAGTTCAGACAAGAATAGAATGCTAAAAATTTGATGGCTGGATTGAATAAACACTGGGAAGCAATTGAATCAATATGGGGGGAAAAAAGATATTTGTGGTACAACTTCATGTAAAAAAAAAAATAATAATAATAAATAGGACACATTCCAAAGCACTGAGGATTTCTCCGTTTGGAAACATATGTAAGTTGCAGCAGTCATGTAGATATGAAGAGAACTTCAGAGAATAGACTAATGTGAATAGATGTATCAAACCTGTTTTCTGCCAGGAAACCACAACAGGAAGATCCTAATATATGCTACAAGGAAAAAAAAAATGCAAAACTCGAAAGGACTCTATTCAGTGGCACTTGGGTATAGCAAGTGCGTACTGAGGGGTTTTAGTGTCAGTTATTCATTCATTGTAGTCATGATGCTCATGAGGGCTGTCTGTGCACCCTCTCTTTTGATTCTGCAGGCTGTCTGTCGGGGAACATACTTTTTCTCCAGAGCTTGCAAGGACCATTGCCAAGTTGCAACAAACAGCCCAAGATGCTTTGGGGCAATGTATCACAGGATGCCATTTGGCACCTTTATGATCATCTATGTGTGTGAGAATATACACCTGCATTGCCATCAGAGAGTGGTGTGCATTGTAGTGATGTGAAAGGACACCCTTCACTGTAACACGTGTTTCATTTGACCTGAATTACAATGATGTCACAAAAAATTACCATTTCTTTGAGGGTGTTGTAGTTTCCTTTTTCAGCAGAGTACATGGTATGCATTTCATTGTAACCTGTCTAGTTTAGTAAATAAATCACCTTCCTTGAGAAGGATCTCAATATTTACTTCTTTTCTGTTTATTGTTGTTACTAAGATTAATGAAAGGCAAACCTACGTTTCTAGCATTTGTAGACTTAGAGAAAGCTTTTGACAATGTTGACTGGAATACTCTATTTCAAATTCTAAAGGTGGCAGGGGTAAAATACAGGGAGCGAAAGGCTATTTACAATTTGTACAGAAACCAGATGGCAGTTGTAAGAGTCGAGGGACATGAAAGGGAAGCAGTGGTTGGGAAGGGAGTGAGACAGGGTTGTAGCCTCTCCCAGATGTTATTCAATCTGTATATTGAGCAAGCAGTAAAGGAAACAAAAGTTCAGAGTAGGTATTAAAATCCATGGAGAAGAAATAAAAACTTTGAGGTTCACCGATGACATTGTAATTCTGTCAGAAACAGCAAAGGACTTGCAAGAGCAGTTGAACGGAATGGACAGTGTCTTGAAAGGAGGATATAAGATGAACATCAACAAAAGCAAAACGAGGATAATGTAATGTAGTCAAATTAAGTCGGGTGATGCTGAGGTAATTAGATTAGGAAATGAGACACTTAAAGTAGTAAAGCAGTTTTGCTATTTGGGGAGCAAAATAACTGATGATGGTCGAGGTAGAGAGGATATAAAATGTAGACTGGCAATGGCAAGGAAAGCGTTTCTGAAGAAGAGAAATTTGTTAACATTGAGTATAGATTTAAGTGCTAGGAAGTCTTTTCCGAAAGTATTTGTATGGAGTGTAGCCATGTATGGAAGTGAAACATGGGCGATAAATAGTTTGGACAAGAAGAGTATAGAAGCTTTCAAAATGTGGTGCTACAGAAGAATGCTGAAGATTAGATGGGTAGATCACATAACTAATGAGGAGGTATTGAACAGAAATGGAGAAAAGAGGAGTTTGTGGCACGACAAGAAGAAGGGACCGGTTGGTAGGATATGTTCCAAGGCATCAAGGGATCACAAATTTAGCATTGGAGGGCAGAATGGAGGGTAAAAATTGTAGAGGGAGACCAAGAGATGAATACACTAAGCAGATTCAGAAGGATGTAGGCTGCAGTAAGTACTGGGAGATGGAGAAGCTTGCACAGGATAGTGTAGCATGAAGAGCTGCATCAAACCAGTCTCAGGACTGAAGACCACAACAACAAGTATATGCTACAGGTCAAAAGTATTCGATCACCTATGAAAAAAAGCTGTACACTTTATTTTAATTGACAACTACACTCTTCAAACTAAATAGGCTAACAATACAAATATTTTCTCTCTCTATCATTAAGTACCCTTTGTGCTAAGAACAGCTGCACAGACTGTTGGCATTATGGAGATAATATTTTTGCAGAGATTACAGTCCAATACATCAGTAATCCATAGATTTTCAACATTAGATGACCTCAGTTCTCTGATCTCCCTGCTGTGTTCATCCCAGTGGGTGAGGTGGTGCAGTGGTTAGCACACTGGACTCGCATTCAGGAGGACAACAGTTCAAATCCGTGTCCAGCCATCTTGATTTAGGTTTTCTGTGATTTCCCTAAATTTCTTCAGGCAAATGTCGTGATGGTTCCTGTGAAAGGGCACAGTTGACTTCCCTCCCCATCCATCCCTAATCCAAGCTTGTGCTCCATCTCTAATAACCTCGTTGTCAATGGGACATTATACGCTAACCTCCTTCCTTCCTCAAGTTCATCCCATAAGTATTCGATGGGACTTAAGTGAGGTGGCTGACTTCACCAGACCATATTCTTCAGTTTCCCAAATTTCTCTCCTCTATTGACTTACTGTCAGCTCAATTTAGAAGTCTGTTTGGGATCATTGTCTTGCTGCAGAACAACCCACAACTAATATGTCTCTTTGCAGATTGAACCGAATTGTTGATCAGTATCTTGTCATATCCTTCCTCCTTTAATTTTCCATTAATTCTCACTAGGAAGCTGATTCTATCCCCACACAGTGACCGACCCTCCACCACTCTTTGTCATTGGCATTACATACTGACTTCATATGTTCTCCATGAAGTCAATGAGTAAACATTCAGTGAAGGGTTCCAAATTTCAAACTTGATTCATCCATGAACACCACCTTGGACCATTGCTGCGCTCTCTAGTTTTTACATTGCTGTGCCCATTGCAATCAGTTCAACTTCTTTCTATCCATCCATTTAAGTCATGGTCACATGTATAGCATTGCTCTGCTGAGACAAAGGTTGGAGCTTCCCACACATTGTTTTGTTTGTTGTTAATTTCAGGTGCAGGAAGAGTCCTCACATTTACTCTGTACGTATATGAACTAATCTTTACTTTACAATGTTACTTTGAGAATGTCAAGCACTTGTGCTGGCACCAGTCTGCTTGAACTGGAGCAATGTATACACCACTGTAGGCTTGGTTAAGCCAAATTTAGTTACTGTTGCCTTGCTAGAATAGCCTTTGTGATGCAGAGCTACAATTACAGCACTTCTTTCAATTCCGACCTCCTCCTTCCATCTTATTAGGAGGCAATACAGCATGAGCTTGATCAAGTATACAAACTCACTACTAGATGCACACAGTGTACAGAGGCAGCACAAGAAATGAGACCTATTTAAATGGAACCCTGTTAGGTAAAGGCCATTAGTGTTGTGGATACTCACCAGCACCTCTCTGGGTGAACAATGATTTGGATACATAATAGATGAGTTTAGTTTTTGCATGTTTCTGCTTGTTTTACTATCAGAGCAGGTTTATGATAGAATACTCAATATTAAAATCCTGTTTTTTAACACAAATCAATAGCTGTGACTGAAAACTTTTTTTCACTTTTGCATCTAAAATTCGCAGACAATGAGTATGATCATCTGGACCACAAGACAGCAGCAAGCTCATTGAAACCAAACTACCACATGATGAGCAAAGCTCTTGGACACCCGAAAAGATCAAAATGTGTCTGACAGCAAGCCGTCTGAGTCATCGGAATGAGTGTTGGCACATCTCGAGGGCCAAGGAACATTTAAGTGGTTTTATAGTGATCTCAACATAAACTGCTTCTAAATCTCAGAAATGAAATCGTGTGATTGCAATTCAACCTCTGTAAGAGATCTGTTTCATCTGATGTGAAAGATTAGAATGTATGCCACTTACTACTAGCACAGACATTCTGCTATTTTAAGTGTTCTCTCTGTCAAGATAACAGTAACTGAATTGGTAGAGATGTGTCTAAACACAGGGATCATATTGAGTTGCTACAGCAAAATATAAACAAAATCAGGGATCTCCTCTTTATAACAGTATCTAATTTTGTAATACGTTTCTGCTGCTGAATCGTGTTCCATCTGCCTATGTAGTGCCAAAATGTTCCATCTCCAAAATTTGAATTCAGAATATTTTCATGTGCTTTTGGAAGGTGTGAAATGTCACAACTGGTATCCCTACGAGTGTTGGTATTATAATTGCCAGCTCAGACACATGGTTATTCAGTACAAATGATGGGGGAAAAAGCCTCCAATTGAATACAAAGCTGAAATATAAATGAGTGAGTCAACGTACAATTGCTCATTGGATTACACGGTGTCTGTTATTGTTATATTTCCAATTCTTAATTTTCTGCATTCAGTTACAGTTATCATTGTACAGCTTGCTACATCGAAGCATGGAAATCACCCCAAGACAGTTAAGGTCACAGGGAACATGGGATTAGTATCTGAACTGAAATGATTCCAAGCAAGCTACCCTGGGAATTGATTAATACTAAACAGTGTGTACTGCTTGGAGTATCTGACAAATTGTGCAGGGTCAGAAACACAAACAATTTACAGAAAAAGTACAAGATGTGGTGAACATTTTGTCTGCAGTCTAGTATATTGAACTGCTATGGGTGAAATAGAGTATTACACAAAGTAGAGGTTGATTGTGTGTTTGCTTCATTTGCTAGTTCAGGGAGTGCATTTACAGTAACCAGGATGAAATGTTTGTGGCTGTCCTTGCCTGTGTGAGAAGGACTGTTGCTAAAGAAATAATTCATTTTATTTTGCCAAATGTGTTTTAAAGAAAAAAATGATACATATTGACTCAATTATAAGGGTAACTAATGATAATGGTTGTTCAGACATTCCAGACTACATCTTGGGTACAGTGACAAGAAATGATAGGTGCTGTGAAAAATGGTATTGGCTGCTAAACATTTACATGTAATGCTGTGGCAATTTAGGATCAAGAAACTTCCTTGGAAAAAAATGTTTATATTTTTAAGTTGAAGTGACTGTACGTCTTGTGGCAATAGCTGAAACAAGTTGGCAATAAATCTAAATGAAATGTATATTATTTTTACTGTTTATATAGAAGATAACATGTTTAATAAACAATGCTGTTTTTAACAACAGTATAATGAATACTATCCCTTATCTTACGATAACATTAAAATAATATTTAAATACCTAAATGTGTGAGTTGTTATTGCCAGTAGTGTCTGCAACACATCAAACAGAGCTTTTTGTTAGTTACCATTGTACATTTCAGCACCATGTTAACAAGCCTGCCACTCCCATCATACATTTATACAGGGTGTACATAAAGTCCAGGAACACTTTCAAGTAATTATTGCACAAGAACTAAGCACTGTACAGATATCATACATATTGAATTTTGAAGAGAAACTCTGAAAAAAAAAACTTTCAAACAAACGGAGCTCTGCTACATCATGTGGTAGAGGCAGTACATACACCAGATCTTTAATGTGTCCCCACAGAAAAAAAGTCACATGGAGTGAGATGTGGTGATCGGGGAGGCCATTTAGTGAAACACCCGTCCTCTTCAGTAGCAAGGCCGATCCATCGATGCAGCATCTCTGTGTTCAGATACCCACAAACTTCACGATGAAAATGGGATGGAGCTCCATCCTGCTGAAAGATGAATGAAGAGTCCAATTGCATTTGAGGTATCAGCCATTGCTGCAACACATGAAAGTAGGAATATACAGTAACAGTGCTCTCGGTGAAGAAGAATTGCCTGTACTGTTTTTAGCATGACAGGGCACAAAAAACATTTACTTTTGGGGAATCGTGATCAAATTCAATGCATTCGTGTGGATGCTTTGTACCCCAGATATGACAATTATGCCTGTTCACTTTCCCATTAGTGTGAAAAGTGGCTTCCCTGCTAAATATTATGTAATCAAAGCCATTACCATCCTCATTCAGTTTTTGCAACTCTGAACAAAACTCAAAGTGCTTATCTTTGTCATCATCATTGAGCTCCTGCACTAGCTCCAATTTGAATGATTTCATTGACAGCTTCTGTAGCAGGACTTTCCACAATGTCATTGGAGCCATTTTGAGATCAGGGGATGCACGACGCACAGATTTTCTCGGACTCCTTACGAATGTCTCTCGTATGCACTCCTCATTCACTTCGCTCACACTGGGACGTCTGCTTCTCTTTGCCGGGCACAAGCAACCCGTCATAACAAATTTGTTGTGCCAGTGGTAAACGGCCTTCCATGTTGGTGGCTTCTTACCACACTTGATTCTAAACATCCATTGAACAGATGTAGCATGCTAGTTTTTGTGGAATGCCAACACACAGAAAGCTCGCTTCACACCTGAACTCACCACGTTTGTGACTTTTGCTAACTATCCGCAAGTTACGAAACTACACTGTGGTGGTGTACATCTAAAAAAAAACTTTCAGGGTCTCTTCGAAATGACATATGTATGATAGCTGTACACTGTTTGGTTCTTGTGCAATAAATAATTGAAAGTGTTCCTGGACTTTATGTACACCTTGTATTTTTGGATACACGGAAAAAAAATCATGATATTCTCAAAATTAGAAATGTAACCATATGCATAAATTAATTTGCAAATGAATGTAAAATGACCCATTCCACATCATTACGATCTATCATACAAAATGATCCATAGAACATGTATCCTACTAACTAGCTAACTTTGATTAGATGATTGATGGCGACTCACTCTGAAGTCATTTGCCTGCATTCTCTCTGTCGCCAAAAAGTGTACTATTAAGGGAGATAAAACTATTAGTTTGTTCTTTCAGTCATCACTTGAAACTAAAAATAACATTGATACGAATTATCACCAAAAAATGCTGCACAAAGTACTCCAAATCATTCCTGATTCGTGGAAGGTTGTCTCATCTGAGAACACACATCTTTCCAGGAAGCTGTTATTCATTTCCATAGGCCGTAGCAAATTGTTGTCGGCGTCGTTTGTCGTTCAGCATGAGATATCGCAGAGTTTGCATCCGTACGCAGACGATAGTCTCCGACACGACGCCTGTCGCTCAGGCCCGAGTCTCACAGGATGCGGTTGCCGGTGCGCACTGACCAGTTTTCGTCCAAAGCTCTGGGCGAGTTCGTTCGTTCAGAAGAGCAGGCCGACCGTGTCCGCCGGTCTTCGATTACAACACTGAGGCGCACGTCCTAAAATTTCTCTCAGACGATTTTACGGAAACAATTCGATAAAAAATTTTCTTCGTTTTATAGCTTTATGTGTCAGCTTCACGATGACATGCCAATCATTTTATTAATGGCCAGAGTTATTTGCTTGCAAGGAAGACACCACGCGAAATTCGAAAAAGTATGCAGTGAAAAATTGGCGTCGGTATGATTTTGCGTCTGGTGGATATTACACAAGATGTTACTGTTTATGAAATTTGGCTGACATATTGAATTTTTCTTTATACTTGGTTTGAGGTCTCGAGAAAATTGATCTGAGGATCGCGCGCGTTTGCGATCTCACGCGAGGCGAACACAGTGAGATATACACAAGATTTCTCGTATATTTTTGAGATATCGGCAAATGATAGCATGTAATGGGGAAAGTATTTTACTGTATGGTTGTTATGCAAAACTTCATTGCCTACCCTGTTATCCAACTGACTACAGACTTTTTCGATGAAATAACGTAATTTTTAAGGGTGTATCGATAACTGGTGAAAGGAAAAATGCCATGGATTTTGAAACAACGTCCCTGAAGTCACTACTCATTTCTTTTTGTACCGTGGATGTGCTCTTTCATAGGCTACTGACCATATTTTCCTGAGTTCCCCACTTAATAAACTTAATTATTTGACAATCCTGTCGCAACTGCCTCTACATTTAGTGAAGTGAGACTGTGCAAACTCCGCCGCGTTTTGGCAAAAGAACCGAATTTTAACTTGGCAAAATGAGAAGTGTGTAGGCTTTACTCGAAATTCGCCATTCACGACGCTTCACCGAAAGTTACAAATGGTTAACAAAAATACTAACCACAGCAGAGGTGACAGACCTTTTTGAATGATCACCTCGTGAGTCGGACGTCAAGACCGTCCCGGTGCCAGTACACAGAATATCGAGTACCAACTACAATAATTGCTACCCAGCTTGCCTCAGGGGATGATAAAACACGATGGTGACACCTTTTCTAGTGGAATCAGATCGTGCATCGAGGACAGAGGAAGGCATACTGATAAGAGAGCTCATAATGGCAAATTCTTTATAAATTTGACTCCATATTGTCACCACAGAAATACAACCACGTATCCTCTCAATCCATAAGGTTTCATTTGTGTGTGTCTGGCATTGTATTTGCTACTAGTGAATGAGTTTCCCAAAATTTGAAATGGTTGTGTGGAAGGTGGTCTTTTGGAAGTTATGCAGAGTTCTTCGTCTACATCCGAACAGTGGCGATTTCAGCGCTGTTCTTAAGTGAAACATGTCCTCAGTCCTTGCCTGTCACTTCCTGATACAGCTCTTAGCAAACTGCTGATTAACTGGTGCCGTAATTCCAAGACCCATTCCCAGAACGACGTGATCATGGCAGCAGTAAGTGCCTGTTGCCAAACCCAGATCCTCGTAAGGATGCCTTCTCTCCTTGCTGCGCAACGAGCCAGCTGCGGTGGCCGAGAGGTTCTAGGCACTTCAGTCCAGAACCACGTGGCTGCTGCGGTCGCAGGTTGAATCCTGCCTCGGGCATGGATGTGTGTGATGTCCGTAGGTTAGTTAGGTTTAAGTAGTTCCAAGTTTAGGGGGACTGATAACATCTGAGCTCAAGTCCCATAGTGCTATGAGCCATTTGAACCACTTTTTTTTCCGCACAACGAAATCACTATAGTATCTTACAGTTTTTCTGTGAACGAAGAAGACCCATGATGGCTTGCTGGATAATACATTCATCTTCACGTAGTGGACCTAATACTGTGCTCTTGGCGGAACACACCCTTGCTATATTGCAGGTGTGTACATTTATGCTTAATCTTGGGGGCTAGATAGACAACTGAAGAAAAGCAATATCGTTTTCTGCTGCAGAAGAGAGGGGGAAAATTGTGAAATCGAAAAGACGTCCTCTCCAGGGATTGGAATCTTTTCAAACTCTATCGGACGCAACACAGAGCTGCGAGTTCTACCACCCAGTTGGTGTGACTGCACCAAATGGGACGAGGGCTGCTTTGGTTTCAGTAATAGTCGGTTCCATCAGCCAACTTGTGGGAGGTTTTGAGAGATTTCTCCCATTGAATGATGCCCCTGGATTCCAATTTCCAACCAACCCGAATAACATTTTGAAATCTATGTTTTATTCAACTGTGGTTGCGTCATTCTACATTAAAAATAGAAGTAATGCAATAAATGCATTGAAGTTGTCAGAGGTGAAGTTTATAAGCGAGCAAATTGTCGTAGAAGTCATCAAAGTTGAATAAGGTTTTTTTTTTTTAATTTATTCTCTGTTTATCCCCTTTGTGGAAGTTTAAAATAGCATTTTTTTCGTTACTAACCAACAGGACTTTTTTCAGCCGTTCTGAATGGCTGTATTTGAGATTTTTAATTTCAATAGCCTAACGTTAAGGAAATGTAAAAAAAAAAAAAAAAAAAAAAAAAATTATAGCTTGTTGGGTACTCTGTGTATAAAGTCAAGATGATACTATTTCAGACTGCTGAACATGAAAGGAAGTCTTCTTATTCATGTGTCAATGAATTGTATATGTTATTGGACTATCCATATCTTTTAGGTATGAAAGTGATCGACCTTAGTACTTTTAAGTGAATAATTACGAATTGTGGAAGATACAACTAGTTTTGTATGTTTGCTGTCAAAATTTGTGTTTGGGGCACGACGCATTTGCAAACTCAAAAGAACTAGTCTTAACAAAATTGTCAATTTCGAATTTTACTCCCTCTTGGATAAATTTATGTGGAGGCCCATGACTCGCCAGAGTTTGGCACAAACGAGGTAGTTGTAGAGAAAGGTTACTGGACGTACGAGAGAAGAACGTTGATAAGTGAAAGAGGAAAAACAGAAGGAAGTGAGAGAAAGTAAAAAGAGTGGACATAGGAAGAGGAGTAAAGAACAGGGACATGAGAGAGGGGATGACTGAGTGTAAGAAAGGGAAGAGACTAATGTCACAAAGAAGAGAGAAACAACATTTCAAAATCCGATAAAGAAAAAAGAAGAAGAAAGCTTGTGTTTCAGCCATAGACGAGAGGACGCTCTTGTAGAAGGTTATGATGAACTCAGACTAAACACAAGCAGTCAGTGGAACCACTGGCCCAATTTCCTTAACCTGAGATCTTCAGGCAAGATAGTTTCAATGTTCACAAATGTGGTCGAGATGTGCAAATGTATGATAGACTCAGGACCACCCCATCTGGCCTGGCTCCCCGTTCTAGAAACATAGACCTCATGAAATTAGGTGATCACAGTCAGGTACAAGATTTTCTGTACAATCCTAGACAACCCACACCTCCTTATACACCGACCTAACATTCACAAACAAACTTCGTCACCTTTGGAAGATCGGCGGAGAACTGCAAGGCTTTGACTCTATGAACTATGGGCTGTAAGTGGACATATGAAGAAATACTTGGTAGAGGACTCAAAGAAATCGATGAAGTCAACCTCCTGAGGAAATGGTGGCCAAATTTGACCGTGTCACGACGTGTGTTGGTAAGGTATAAGCAACTGACAAAACAAATTTGGCCTGTGCGGCAGTCCTGAATGTGAGTTTTGTGTGAAGGGTATGGCTGCGATGGTGGCCTGGAGGACATACGTAGACTCCCCTGTTTTAAGAATATTTGTGATATTGTACAGTATTATATGTAAAGAATATTGTATCTCAGTATAGATTTCACAGAATAGTTTAGTTAATACAGTGCGTGATGAATGCCTTTGTAAATGGCGAACGAATAAATAAAGATGTCGGTATCAACTGCTGTGACTCACCTCGCGGGTTGTCCAACAGCAACGGCGGGGGGCCAGACGTGGCGTTTCGGCCTACGCTGTACAGCCCTGAGTCATCCCTGCCTATGGCGCTCCAGTACTCTTCGTTCTCTTTGCGACCTGCAACACAGGAGCACAAGCAAATAGCATCATTACGCTCTATGTAGTGGACGTAAGCAAACACTGCTAGAGAGCATGTTTTTACAAGGCAAAAGTGCTATTAGGCCGCCTCAAAAGACACTACCCGCTCCCTTTGCGGGTGGAACATCGAAAATGAAACACTTTTACATTTGATAAAATTTTTATTTTTGCATTTCAAGACGGATACAATTATCAAACATCGTATGCAAACTAGTACATGTTGTAATGACGAAGGTACGAGCACAAGTACATCATCTATACTCAGCAAACACCCTGAGGTGCATGGCAGACGATAAGTCCCATTGTGCTAGTTATTTAGGAATATTTCCCACTCTATCCGCGGAAGGAGCACTTGATTAGTGACTGTTTAAATGCACCTGTGCGTGCTTTAGGTACTCTAATCTTGTCTTCACCATCTCTGTGGGAGGGGCACATAGGCGGTTGTAATATATTGCTGGAGTCGTCACTTAAAGCCAGTTCTTGAAACCCTGTAAGTAGGATTTCTCGGGATAGTTTGATAGGTGTCATGTATAATTTTGGTATCTGTATCGCAGAAGTCTGAGCTGCGGGAGGGCGCAGTGGAGCAGACCGTTAAGCTCTGGTAGAGACAGGCAGTCACAGTTCAGCAGTGTTTGAGTAAGGATGCAGACATTGTTGTGTTACAATGAGGAAGCAATGGCAATAAAATGTTTCAATTTGTTCAATCAACACATGAAGCAGCAAGTGTAATGGAATGTCCAAGGTAGAGATAATAATGACGTTACTTTTTCTTTTACTATAACTGCGTCATCGAACTAAGTTGGTTATTGAACTGAAAGTTGCTAGATAGGAAAGAGTATTCTTTGTATGTTAAGAATTTCATTAAATTTAAAATATGCCCTTAGCACTTTTTCACAGTATACAAAAAACTTGAGTGTGGTCATTTATGCGCATATTTCATTTTCTTACCAATCTTTGTCTTACAGTTCTTTTTAATGGATCATACAACCAGGTATATTCGATAAACAGTTCCATCTTCAGTTAACGGAGAACTGATTGAACCTTTAGAGTGTCTCTGTGTGGGTACAGTAATCTGCAGCTTTAGCACAGTGGCGCGCAAGACAGAGCAGTATTGCAATGCGTTATCCAGATTTGTGCAGAATAGAGGAAAGGAGAAAAATTATGGGTTTTTTTTATTTATTCAATCAGGGCCAACTTATGTTATTCAGAGACAGTTTTTGTGATTCATTTTGCAAAACCAATTACTCTAGGTTTCATGTAAAAGTTAATTATTCAGACAGTTTATACTGTTCAAAATTCTTGCAGTCAGATTACTAACGTTTACAATATGAAAGACTCCCCTGTTCATTAGGACAATTAATTATTATTACAATGCAGCTTTGCCTTCTCATTGCGACAGTTGATTTATTATTACAGCTCAGAGCTTACAATCAGAAACAGTACGTCAGTTGCTATATTTTTATTCATTCAGATAACTTTCAAGTTTATGTCTACCTGGAAGAGTAAGCCAGTTCAATTTCTTCAACACCTCTATGATGCTTTCCCACGAATCGAAGATCCCTGTGACCATTCGTGCTGTTCTCTGTGTATGTTCAGTATCTGCTGTTAGTCCTATCTGTTACAGGTCACACACACTTAAGCAATATTCTAGAATCGGTCGTACTAGTAATTTATAAGCCATCTCCTTAGTAGACTAACTGTAGTATGATACCTGCCCTGCCCACGACTGGGTCTCTGGGGCGATATGAAATGGAACGATCACAAAGTGTTACACCCAGGCATTTGTATGAATTGGCAGATTCCAACAGTGTCTCACTGTTATTATAGTCGCAGGATACTACGCTTTTTTCGTTTTGTGGAGAGCGCAGTTTTACATTTCTGAAGATATAAAGCAAGTTGACAATCTTCGCACCACTTTGAAATCTTATCAACATCTGACTGAATATTTATGCACCTGCTCTCAGATAGTACTTCATTATAGATAACTGCATCTGATGTGCAAAAAGCCTGATTTTACTATTGATATTGTCTGCAACGTCAATAAAATACAAAATGAGCAGCAAGGGTCCCAACACATTTCCCTAGGACACACCCTAACTTACGTCTGACTATGACAATGACATCCAAGATAACATCCTGTGTCCTCACTACCAAAAATTCCTAAGCCCAGTCACAAATTTCACTCGATCCTCCCCCCCCCCCCCCCCCCCTATGGTCAAACTTTTGACAATAAGCGTAGGTGTGGTGCAGAGTCAAATGCTTTTCGGAAATCAAGAAATGCTGCATCTACCTGATTGCATTGATCCAAAGCTTTCAGTATGTCATGTGAAAAAAGTGAGAGTTGGATTTCACGTGATCGATGTTTTCAAAATCCACGCTGGTTTGCATTGAGATGCATCACGATTTTGGAACGTATTTTGTTTTTCCAAGAAAACGGTCTACTTGCACACAGTCAACACGGTGAAACACAACTAGCTGTTCAACCATAACACGTGCTCAGCACTACTGCAAGCGACTTTAATCAATTCCGTATGTCTACATTCCCAGAAGGCTTTTGACGCCATACCTCACAAGCGGCTTGCAGTGAAATTGCGCGCTTATGGAATATCGTCTCAGTCATGTGATTAGATTCGTCATTGTGGGTCACTTCTACTACCCTCCTTGTCGAGGGGTGTGACCTGTGCCTTTTTCCAAGACCGGGGCACCGTTTTTTGTTCGAGGGATCTACGACAGATTGCAATTAGCTCCTTCTTCTAATTCCACCGAAATTCAGTATAGAATATGACAGTCATTCCATCGGGCCATGCAGCTTTGTTCAATTTTAACGGTTTCAGCTGTTTTTCAACACCGCTGACGCTAATAATTACTTCATCCATCTTTTCAGTGGTACGAGGATTAAGCTGGAGCAATTCTCCTGGATTTTCCTCTGTAAAGGAACATTTTAAAACTTTGATGTTGGTCAGGGTACAAGTGCGTCTGAACAAAGAGTATACCGAACTATGGGCCTCCGCAGCCGACGACCCATGCATTTGCCAGTGTTAACACCATGACATAGGCAACTACGACTGAAATGCCCACGGGACCATCGGCACTGGACGCATTGGCATAGCGTTGCACGGTCTGATTAGTCCCGATAGCGTTTTCTTCATGCCGATGGAAGTGCACGAATCCTTCCTCATCCAGGGGGACAGCACTGTGGTACACGTGGGCACCCACGGATCCAGTGGAGCTCGTGCAGGGCACCATGACGACCAAGAAGCATCGTACACCCCTTCATGACGGTCATGTTTCCCGACAGCAGTGGCATTTTTCAACAAGATAACACTCCACGTCACAGGCCAGAAATATCGAACACATCTGGCATGTGGTTGAACGTGGTGCCACAGCTCATCGCGTCCTTCCCTGGAGTTTGGTGACTTGGGCGTCTCCAGCGACCTACGAAGGCCTCACTGCTTCCATGCCTCGATGCGTCGCCGCTTTTATCCGTGCCAAAGGTGGACATACCGGCTATTAGGTAGGTGAAGCATGCCTGCGTGTATCTGGTATATGAATTCACAGACCAATCAATCTGAAGATCCTCGGCATGGAGTAAAAAATAAGAATGTGTGGTGTCAGGGAACTAACAACTTGGGAAGTGACGTAAGGTTATTTCACGCACAATGATGTGAGTGTACATACCACCAACGCGCCTTTGACGTCATTAGGCAGGTTTTCTCTAATGGAAACTATCGTCGTCATTAGACCTCCCTTTACTTTTGTTGATTTTCAGCTTAAAACATCTTTTCCGCTGCTGTTCCAAGTCCTTTGACGCCAGCCAGAATTGTTACGTCATCAGACCTTCAAGTTTTCTCCCTCATTTCTGATCCTATTTCCTCATTCTCCTTGGTTTCTATTACAGATTGCTCAATTTACAGACTCTAATGTTCTGAACTGTAAGAGAAGTAAAAAGTATGAATTTCCATATAGTAATTATGGTCCAGTTTGACTCCTCAAAACTCTTGCATACCCATCCAACAGACGTAATTTTTCGCTTGGGACATCGCATGTAATCAGTAATGTGTCATAGGTATGTTAACCTACCTAATTATACTTATTGCCTCTTATATCCTTTTCCCACTTTCTTGCAATGGCTCTGAGCACTATGGGACTTAACATCTATGGTCATCAGTCCCCTAGAACTTACGTTTAAGTAGTCCTAACTAACCTAAGGACATCACACAACACCCAGTCATCACGAGGCAGAGAAAATCCCTGACCCCGCCGGGAATCGAACCCGGGAACCCGGGCGCGGGAAGCGAGAACGCTACCGCACACGAGCTGCGGACCAGTTTCTTACACCTCTTATCTTAAGGAACTACACCAAGTGCGTGGATTCTGTAAATCGCTATATTTATCCTTAATCACACCCATCGATACACCTCTATGCTTCCACTGCCGAATTTTCATCATACTCCTGGGCCTTCGTCTTAAATTTTATGAATGAAAGTTTATATGCCTTGTTTTAAGACGAGATCAGATTTATAAAACTGGTCTGATTTTCCAAAATTTTAGGACACGTTCAAAGTGGATGCTATTTATGCTTCTCAGTGCTGTACATATGTCGAAGACCCAAAAATTGTGCAAACAATGCCTCTGGAATGTCGAAGTACAGCTCGTTGTTGGAGCGCTACATCGATAAAAATACATCGCTGATTCGTTGCGAGGAAATAAACGATCACTTATTCTAAAGTGTAAGTTGTATCAGCATATTGCAACTTGTCGTAAACGCGTTCTAGTTCACAGTTACTAGAAACAAACAATGAATTTCAGCATTTCTCGGAGGCACGCTGATGCTGTGGTAAACAGCTTTCTTTAAGATAATGATACCACCTACTGGGATCATACAGATACCGGAACAAGGGAAGCACTGATTAGCACACGTTGTAAAATGTATGCTACAATAAGGCAAAGCGACTTTGATTCCCTGAGATGGAAAGAAATAAAGCCTTGTATGGAGCACACGCGCTACATAACGACTGGGGACGCTAGCTGTCAACACAATTTACGGCTTTCCTTGGACTGAGTGGATTTTTTCCCATTCGAGCGCCACAACAGCAGATTCCGAGGGTAATTCCTGTAACGGCCGTTACGTAAACACGACACGTCTTTTTATAGTTGCGCCCTTGACCGGGTTATCCCTAGATAATAGCCCGCTTTTTGCTCCTAGTAATTCAAGTAGTGTCCAAGAGTGCAATGTAAATTCGAGAACGGAAAATAATAGGAATTTTAGGACATGAGTGAATGAATGTCAAAAGTATCCAAACAAGCTACGAACAGCTTGGAAAACAATTTTTATCTGTAATTATTCGGTAACGGTAACTAGAAAGGGGAGAGGACGATAAGTGGGTCGCCTGTTTTGATCAACTTTCTGTAAGGACGTTCTGTAATGAAAGTAGAGGGAAACGTGTTTCGGCTTTTTGTTACACACTAATTTTTTAAGAAAATCTATGTCAAAGTTGATGACGGAAAATCGTATTTTCAGTGCTTCACAACGAAACATCTTCTAAGCACATACATTTTTTGTCAGTATAATATGGGATACAAAGTTAATAATGTTCGAGTTATTAACGTTTTTGTGTTCGCATGCTGTAGGTTGGGCACCTCTGATTCGGCGATTTGGTATTAGATTGGTGGACGGTGTTCGATTCTTGGCTGTAGCTTTTTTTTAGCTGTATCTGATAATAATATGATAACTGGAATACTTTTCTTTCCCCTTCTTGAAGTAAAACATCGGGAGATGTGATAAATTATTAAATAAGTATATGTAATTTACTGACAGCTATTTTCAATGTGATGCAGACTGTAAAAATAAATCTAAAGAATATTATTGTTAATCGTAGATGATCATCTATTCGAGGGCCTTTTTGCAATGAATGAGATGAAACTCTACGTAAGGACAGGCAAAACATACTTACTTATGGCACCATGCGCAAAACACGCACAGGACCTCGCCACATTGACATATTTTCCGGCACACTGTTCGTGGAATACTTATCCGAGTCACCTTGCTAAACAGAGATGTGTCAGATATCGATTTAGATGCGTGCAAAGCGTCTATAAATATATCTAGAAAGATAGGCGCGGACAACTAGTTATGGGCGGAGGCATGAATTTTGATAGCATGCGTCCTATCCTTTAATTCTCTGCTCTGCTGTGAAGTCGCATGATTTTCAAGTCGTGCGCCTAAATTCTTTACTTGTCCGAAAACGCTGCTGTCACACGGTTGACAAAGAAAGGTACATTCCAGTGGTGTCAACTTCAAGATGCAGGTCGGTTGAGCATTGTCGTCTCGTAGCGCGTCATGTATCCCGATGTACGGTAAATCAGCTGTCAGATTATATATGCTCGATTATTAATTACACCTGCCGATGTTTTACTTAAAAAGAGGAAATAAAGGTACTTCCAATTATGAGAATATTATCAGATTCACCGAAAAAATATCGTACGAAAAAAACCACGACCAAGAAGTGAACATGGTCCAGCAGTCAGGTAGTTTAATGTCTCGACCGATGATTTCGCTCTGCTGGATATCTACAACGACAGATGCACAAGTTACAACACAATAATGCTAATAACGCCGACTTCACTAGCACTAGTATTATTACGATATTTTTTAGCCGATACTAGTACTATCGAAGGCGGAAAGGCCGACATTCGAAAACTTTGTAGCCCCTACTTCAGTCGACCTATATAGGTCTAGTGAAGAATAGGAAACTAGGATTCAAAGAAGCAATATACTTAATACTATGTTCGAAATATGAATGTACGTGATACGTTTTCTCCGTCCCGCACTTTTTTGTTTCTCAACATTGGTCTTTGCTGTTAAATCTGTTCAATACATCATCTGTGGTAACTTCTGACGTCACTGGTCAAAGCAGGACTGCTTATATCCCATTATTTAGTAATCCCCATTTCACTAGCGTTTGTCCATTGCTTAAAGGCAAATATACGACACATTAACTCATTCGTAAAGTAACCAGACGTCTGAACCTGTTTTATATGTGTGAGTTCAGTTCTTTAAGGAATTGGAGGTGGGCAGGATGATTGGTTAATAATATGTAGTATGCTGTGGTTTCACTTGTTGTTTGGACTTTAATGTGTAATAATGGATCCATGTTTCATCGACAGTGACAAGTCGATGAAAAAAATCTTGCGGACTGCGATTAAACAACCAGTCATTGTGCTGAAGTATTGTGCCGGGTACGCTTCTGTTCGACTGTGAGCAATCGCCATATCCATCTGTCACATTGATTTTTCATAGCCAATTCTCCATGCAGGATATTATACACTCGCTCATTTGAGATGCCTACAGCCTCAGTAGTTAAACGAATTTTTATTCGACGTCTTGCATTACCATTCCACAGGTTTTGGAAATGGGTTCATTAATACAAAAGTCATGATATTCGCAGATAGTGCAAAGTCGGCGTGAATTACATCCAATTATGTGTTGATTTGTGCAGCACTCCAATCCTGCAAATGTAAACGTTTAACAACAGCACGAAACTCGGTGTTCTCCATTTTCAATCGCAGTCGACACACTGACTATTTGAGATGGCTGTCAACGATGAACTGTGCATTGAACAATGTTGAAAGCATTTATATGATCCTTGGAGTAATTAAGCTTACCAACGATGAAAGTGCAACGAAAATGTTGCATTCCTTCATAGAAATTCACCGGACTTACCGAACAGCCCTAGTATTGCTAGGCGGTATGGAATCGTTATGATACCACATAGGGTTTGCGATGGGTATTGAAAAGTTGAAAGAAGGGCATTTCGTTTTGTATTATCCTGAAAAAAAGAGTGTGTCACGGATATGATACGTACTGTGGTGTGGCAATCATTAAAACAAGGGCGGTTTTCTTTGTGGTGAGACCTTTTCACAAAATTCCAAAGACAATTTTCTGTCCCGAATTCGAAAATATTTTGTACACATGGAGAAACTGGAACTCTCTTTCTTAAATTCTGATGGCAGCAGGGGTAAAATGTAAGGAGCGAAGGGCTATTAACAAATAGTACAGAAACCAGTCGGCAGCTATAAGAGTCGAAGGCCCTAAAGGGAACCAGTGATTGAGATAGGGTTGTAGTCTGACCCCAATGTTATTCAATCTGGACGCTGAGGAAGCCAAAGAAACTCTTCCATGTTTTCTGATGACACTGTAATTCTGTCAGACACAGCAAAGTACTTCGAAGAGCAGATGAACGGAACGGACAGTGTTTTGAAAGGAGGATATAAGACGAACATCAACAAAAGCAAAACGAGGATAATGGAATGTAATCGAGTTGAATCAAGTGCCGCTGAGAGAATTAGACTTGGAAATGAGACACTGTAGTAGATGAGTTTTGCTATTTGGGCAGCAAAGTAAGTGACGATGTTTGAAGTAGAGAGTAAATAAAATGGAAAGGAAAGCGTTTCTTAAGAAGAGAAATTTGTTAACATCGAGTGTAGATTTAAGTGTCAGTAAGCCTTTTCTGAAAGTATTTGTATGGAGTATTGCCGTATATGGATGTGAAACATGGACGATGAACAGTAGACAAGAAGAGAATAGAAGCTTTTGAACAGTGGTGCTGCAGAAGAGTGCTGAAAAAAATGGCTCTGAGCACTATGGGGCTTAACATCTGAGGTTATCAGTCCCCTAGAACTTAGAACTACTTAAACCTAACTAACCTAAGGACATCACACACATCCATGTCCGAGGCAGGATTCGAACCTGCGACCGTAGCGGTCACGCGGTTCCAAACTGAAGCTCGGCTCTGAGCACTATGGGACTCAACTGCTGAGGTCATTAGTCCCCTAGAACTTAGAACTAGTTAAACCTAACTAACCTAAGGACATCACAAACATCCATGCCCGAGGCAGGATTCGAACCTGCGACCGTAGCGGTCTTGCGGTTCCAGACTGCAGCGCCTTTTACCGCACGGCCACTTCGGCCGGCCAAACTGAAGCGCCTAGAACCACACGGCCACTCCGGCCGGCAAGAGTGCTGAAGATTAGATGGTTAGGTCACGTAACTAATGAGGAGGTACTGTGTGGAAAATAAAGTTGTGGCACAGCCTGACTAGAAGAAAGGATCGCTAATTTAGTACTGGTGAGAAGTGTTGGGGATCCAAATCGTAGATGGAGACTGAGCAGGGTGAGAGTTATTCGGGGACGCGGGGGCTTGCACTGGATACGTTAGCACGGAGAGCTGCATCAGACGACTCTTCGGATTGAAGACCACAAGAAAAAATATTTTGAAACTGAACTTTTGTTTCATGAAATGGCGTGCAAATTCGCTTACCATGTACTTAATTGAAAACAACACAATTGAAGTGGTACTACAAATAATGTTTGTAGTAAGCACATCCGATGTTTGTCATAGAGTGAACAAAAACCTTAACTCACAGTGTCGCCAACTCTCAAATACACAATTTCCCTCCATTCGTTCACGACCAATCTAGACAAATAAATCTTTGAATAATATTCCCATATGTCTTTCGACAAGATATCACAGTACTTTTTTTTTGGAAGTTTCGTTTCTATTCATCCCATTTCAATGAGTGTGTGTATGTTAGGTGGATTGTTTGAATCTCCATTCAAATGTCAAATAAAAACGTAAAAAATCTTTGTTTTCAACAAGCGCTTTGACGAGGTAACAGCGTATAACACACGGAAGAGTATGGATTTAAGGTATGTAAACTTGATGAAACAGATTAAAATTCAACATCGCCGCCGTGCACTAAAAACAAAGTTAGTTGTGAAAATATTATTACGCACAATACTGTAGATGACGAAATTTGTTGGCACTGGCACTGATTTGACCATAAAACAGACAGAGTCAATCTCGTTAATGGATGGTGTTTCAAGTGGAAATTGCGAATGTTTAGAGACAGAACGTCAGGCATGTTATTGAGCAAAGATGATGTGTCAATAGTGACAGCAGCTGTTACAACGTCCCATTACACCTCATGTCGGCACTATAGTTACAGCACTCTGTGAATTGGACTTTCTTTTTTTTTACTTTGGTCTTCGGCTGTCACTGTTTGGTATGTAAATGCCGGGTGGTTAAATTAAAGAGCCGCTGTTCGCGGGCAGAGGTCCAATGTGGGCTGTGATTATCGTATAGCACCTAAATTCGTAGATATTTTAAAGCCCTACTGCGAGACCGATTAATGATAGAAAAATAATTAGTTCCAATTTTGACCACCAGGTGAAAATGAGGCGCTGTGAATGCAAGAAAGACATATAGCAGTGATTTCACATTTAATGAATTTGGAACGACATGTAGACAGATAACGTCAAACGACAGAAAGGGGCGAACAAATGAGGAAAGCCGTTTACACGAATTGCTCAGTATGAGCACCGGAGACGTCGGCGAGATGCTGCATACGTGGAACGACGTGATCAACAGTTGCTCGCAGCAGATCCCGTGGAATCTGAGCAACGTGTTTCTGTATATTAGGCTTCATATCAGGTAGAGATCGAATATGTCCTTGGAAAACTCATCCTTTAGACATCTCCATAGCCATAAGTCACAGATTCAGATGAGGTGATCTTGCAGGCCATCCTTTTGGAGATAACACGTCCGTGGAAGGTTGCATTAAGCAGAACTTTCACTGCGAGAACGACATATGGTGTTGGCCCATCTTACATGAAAACTGTGGTTTCCACACAGTTTCACTCTTCCGATGCAGGAATCACCTGCTCTACAAGGAGGTCTCGATAGCGTTCACACGTAACACGCCATCTGGGTTTTTTCTCTTCAAAGAAGAATGGACCCAGAGTAAACATGCTTGTGAGCTCACATTCACACATGACGAGTGCAGTGACTCTTCATGCACAACACGCGGCTTAACAGTACCCCAAATTTGGTAGTTGTGTGGATCCCCTACTGTCTATAGTATAAGATGTGCTTCGTCACATCATAGTATATTGCCCAGCCACAAGTCGTCAATTTCTATCCGTGCCAGAAACTGAAGCGCAAATTCAGAATGCCGTGGACCATGTTACTGCACCATCGGGATCTTGTACGCGTTCCAGTGTAAAACAGATCGCAAAACTTCCCGTACAGTTGAGCAGGGGATGGACAATTCTCTTGACACTGCCCGTACACTAGCCGCGGCATGGGCTGCAGAATCAAACGGCTCTGAGCGCATCTGAGGTCATCAGTCCCCTAGAACTTAGGTGTAAGTAGTTCTAACTAACCTAAGGACATCACACACATCCACGCCCGAGGCAGGATTTGAACCTGCGACCGTAGCAGTCGCGCGGATCCGGACTAAAGCGCCTAGAACCGCTCGGATACCGTGGCCGGCTCCGCGCATGGATCTGACGTGCATTTGTACAACGGCCGTTCAATGAGTAACGCAACACATTTTTTTCTGAAAGGTTGTTTTTATTCAGGACTACAATGTACCACATTATTCCCCACTATTTTGGCCACAAAAATCTATTTTTCAACAGTATCTCCGTTCGAAGCGACGGCTTGAATGCCCTCATGGTACCACTCTACTGGTCGACGCCGGAGCCAACGTCTCGCTGCATCAGTAACTTCCCCATCATCCACGTACTGCTTCCAGCCAAGCGAATTCTTCATTGGGACAAAGAGCTGGAAGTTGGAAGGTGCGAGATGCAGGCTATAGGGTGGATCAGGATAAACAGTCCAATGAAGTTTTGTGGGCCCCTCTTGGATGCACAGACTTGTGTGAGGCCTTGCGTTATCATGGAGACAGAGAAGTTCGTCTGCATTTCTGTGGCGACGAACACGCTAAAGTGGTTTCCTGAGAGTAGTACAATACACTTCAGAGTTGATCATCGTGCCACGAGGGAGGACATCAAACAGAGCAACCCCCTCGGAGTCCCAGAAGACAGTCGCCAGCGCTTTACCAGCTGAGAGTGCAGCCTGGAACGTTTACTTCGGAGGAAAGGCGGTGCGGCGCCACTACATGGATTGCCGTTTTGTTTTCGGTAGGAATTGATAGCCGGCCGCTGTGGCCGAGCGGTTCTAGGCGCTTCGGTCCAGAACCGCGCTGCTGCTACGGTCGCAGGTTTGTATCCTGCCTCGGGAGTGGATGTGTGCGATGTCCTTAGGTTAGTTAGAACTACTTAAACCTAAGTCTAGGGGACTGGTGACCTCAGACGTTAGGTCCCATAGTGCTTAGTACCATTTTTTTCGGAAGTGTGTTTATTACCTGCGATGTTGTTCGAGAAAAACTTGTCACGATCAGCCTCATAACGCGCAAGCAATTCCGCACAGGTGGTCCTCCGTTACTCTTATCGTCGTTTGTTCGGCGGTGAGAAACGCAGAGGGCACACACCGTCGAGCACCCTATCTGGAGGACGAGTGGGTCAGAACTGCCAACAGAGACGTCCAATCGAGCAGTGAGGTGGTTCGTTGTGATCCATCTGTCACCTCGAATGAGAGTGTCCGCACGTTCCAACATTGCAGGAATCACAGCCGAGTGCGAGAGGTCGGATCGGTTTGCGCGACCTTGTTGCGATGATAACGAACGCCTCGGCCAACGACTCACCGTGCTTTTGTTCACTGCCAGGTCTCCGTAGACATCCTCCAAGGGCCTACGAATATCTGCGATGCTCTGGTTTTGCGCCAAAAGAATCTCAGCGACAGCTCTCTGCTTGCAACGCACCGCCATTACAGGTGCCATTTTTAAGGCTACCTGCAGTGCCGCCACCTATCGGAACTTCATGAAACTATAACGGCTGAAGCGGGAACATTCAACAACAACTTCGCATTTTTTATACGATACTGGCTGAGGAAAGAAGTGTGTTACATTACTTATTGAACGCCCCTTGGACCATCTCCGAATGTCCTTCAATCACCATTTACTTCGTCTTCCACAAAACCTTTTCCTTTGTATTTTCCATTCATTGATGAGTTGTAATAACTACTATCTCTTGCCTACTTGTAATGTGCCCTAGATATTAAATCTTCCTTTGCTTTATAGTGACCAATAGTTCTTTTTGCTCTTTCATCCAATGGAAGACTGCTTCGACTCAAGTTTTCAACAGCCAAGGTAAGGGGCAGTGATACAGATACATTTCAAAAGCATTAAATTTTTTCTCTAGACATTGGCCAAGGGTCCAAGTTTCGCATCCATAGAGAGATGTGGAGAACACGTGGCAGCGAATCGTTCTCATTCTCAGTGGTTAACCAAGATCCGACCTTACGAATAGTTTTTTCATACTAACGAACAATCTATCTTACTCTATTCTAGATCTGATCCATTTCTTACAGTCACATTGCTCATACATCATAGTGCCCAAATTCTTCTAGGAGGAAATACCTAACAACTAATTTACATTTGTTGACGAGATCGCCTGTATTCTTCTCTGAGAGAGGACTACCGTATTTTACGGACTATAAGACGCATATTTTTATTCGAAAAACTGCCTCCAAAATTCAGGTGCGTCTTATACTCGAAATGAATATAAAAATGTCCAGTGTTTGATTTAAAATTCCCACCAGTCTTAAAAATGACCACATATTCGATGCCGCGGGAAACCTGGCAACATTAGACAAAACTCCTGTGACATTAGATGTGTCGAGTAACAGAAATTTTGCCATGAAAGGTATTAAAACAAGTGGACATGAAAAAAATGAACTACACTGCTGTCCATGCGTTACTAAACTTAATCCAGTGACCACTTTCAAGCCCAAAACAATGCCAAATCTTTCTGAAATACTGCCAGGTGTTGATGCTGTTCACGTACATGACAATGGCTGGATGGACGAGGCTGGTATGAAATTGTGGACTGACTGAGTGTGTGAGAGAAGAGTGGTCTTCTTGTGCTAGATCAGTTTAGCAGTCACTTGAAAAACTTTGAGACAGAGAAACACAGTGTTTACTGTTATTGAGGGAGGACTTACTTCACTATTGCAATCTCTTGATGTCTCGATAACTATACCATTAAAAGAGGGTAGGAGGGAAGGATGGGACAAATGGATGATGGATGAAACCCAACATGAATTCAGGCCGAAGGTAGCTTTAATACGGCCTACATTGAATGAAGTGAGTCGGTGCATAAAACAGTCGTGGTCTAGAGTGACAGGAGGCATCACTGTTAAATCTTTTAGAAGTGTGGCGTAAGTTATGCTCTCGATGGCAGTTGAAAACCGTTTCATATACGGTCAGGACGACAACGACGACGAAGATGAAGAAGTAAGTTCAGATGACTATTTTCAGGGATTTTAAAGGTCAGTTCGGTTTTATAAACCAAACCTGCTTTTTTTGTCCAGATTTGCAACCTAATAATAAAAATTGTAAAAATGTTCTTTTCTTAAAATTGCTTAAATATTAAGGTGTGTCTTATAGTCCGTAGGGTACAACTTGAAAGTGTTGTTAAACAGGCCAAACTGGTCCCTGCAGTGGACATTGTCTATTACGTACTTCATTTGTATAGCCATAGTGTCCGTAGTTGCTTTACAATTCTTGAGGGTATTTTTCATGTGTCGTTGCAACTACAGAAATGTGTGATTTTCTTTCAGACGCGTTTCGCTTTGTTAAGGTAAAGCATCATCACTGTTGATGATTTTCGTTTGATTTCTCGCTTACATCGCGAAATGCCATCTGCTAGCAAATTGTCGTTTATCTGCGTTAGAAAGAGATAGTTTTGGTCTAATATTTAGTTGTTGTGCAGCACTACGAATTTTTTTATGTTTTCACAACACATTTTTATGCACACCACCCACTGTATTCTGTTTGTTTATGTACTCTGAAGTACAAAAACAAACAGAATACAATGGTATGCATAAAATTTTGTTGTGAAAACATAAGAAATGCATAGTACTGCAGAACAACTAAATATTAGACCAAAATTATCAGTATCTAACTTAGAATAAGGACTATGTGCTAGTAGACGGCATTTTCCGATGTAAGCGAGAATCACCACCATTGTTGATGCTTTACCTCAATAAAGCGAAACGCATCGGGTGAAAAAAAATCACGCATTTACGTAGTTCCAATGGCGGAACAAAATCACCCCCACGAATTTTCTATTATGTGTTGATGCGGAGGTAGATCATTTGCGACGACAAGCGCCGTCTGCGAACCTAATATTGTTAATTATTTTTTCGTTTATAATTATGTATGACAATGAGAAATGCATGCTTGGACATAAATGAGGATGCCAGCCAAGCATGCCGATTGCGCTGTTGTATTTGCACAGGTGCCGTACGTGGTCGATGTCCCCAGTTCGTTGCAAGTGTTGGCCGTGGTCACAACAGTGCATTATAACGTAGCTGACTGAATTCGAACGATGGCAAACTGTTGGTGCGTGCTTCTGTAACCATGCCAGCGGAAATGCCTGGCAGAGGGTTCATCGAACTTCCTTCACAATAATTCTCTATAATTCCAGTCCTAAACAGCGCGCGGAAGGAACGAACACCCGTATCTGTCCGTGCGAGCTCTGATTTCCCTCATTCTATTATATTGATCGTTTCTCCCTGCGTAGGTCGGCGTCAACAAAATATTTTCGCATTCGGAGAAGAAAGTTGGTGAATGAAATTTCGTGAGAATATCTTGCCGCAACCAGGAACGCCATTATTGTAATGACGTCCGCCCTAAGTCCCGTACTCCATTAATCCTGTCCGGTAAGGATTCCAAACCGCGCAGCAGTATTCCAAAAGAGGGCGGACAAGCATACTGTAGGCAGTCTCTCTGCTACACCTGTTGCATCTTCTAAGTTTTGTGCCAATAAAACGCATCTTTGGTTTGCCTTCCCCACAACATTTTCTATGTGTTCTTTCCAATTTAATTAGTTCATAATTGTACTTCCTAGGTATTTTGTTGAATTTTAGGCCTTTAGATTTGATTGATTTATCGCGTAACCGAAGTTTAACGGATTCCTTTTAGCACTCATGTGCATGACCTCGCACTTTTCATTATTTGCCAATTTTCGCACCACACAGATAATTTTTCTAAATCGTTCTCCAATTTTTTTGTTTTTCTGAAGATTTTGCTAGGTAATAAACGACAGCATCAGTGCAAACAAGCTAAGACGGCTGCTCAGATTGTCTCCTAAATCGTGTATGTGGAAAAGGTACAGCCGAGGGCCTATAACACTTACCTTGGGGAACGCCAGAAATCACTTCTGTTTGATCGGTGATTTTCCGTCAGTTACTATGAGCTGTGACGTCTCTGACAGTAGATCACGAATCCAGTTGCATAACAAACGAAATTCCATAAACACGCAATTTCACTACAAGCCGCTTGTGATGTACGGCGTCAAAAGCCTACTTGGAAATCTAGAACTACGGAATCAGTTTGAAATCCCTTACAATAGTGCTCAGCACTTGGTGTGGTTGAAGAGCTGGTTGTGTTTCATAAGAAAAATGTCTAAATCCGTGTTGACAATGTGCCAATCGACCCTTTTCTGGGAGGTAATTCATGTTGTTCGAACACAATACACATTCCAAAATCCTGCTGCATATCGACGTTAATACAAGGACCTGTAATTTAGTGCACTACTCCTACTGCCTTTCTTTAGTATTGATCTGACCTGTGCAACTTTCCAGTCTTTGAGTACAGACATTACATCGAGAGAGTGGTTGTACGTGATTGGTAAGTATGGAACTATTATATTAGCATACTCTGAAAGGAACGTGAGTGGAACACAATTTGCTTCGCTAAACCGAGGATATCTGATGTTAAGTTACGTACATAGGCAGCTGTTCTCGATTCGAATACTGGAGTATTTACTTCGTCTTCTTTGGTGAACGAATTTGGGAAGGCTGTGTTTAGTAACGCTACTTTAACAGCACTGTCATCGATTGTATTTCCATTGATAGTGCGCAGAGAAGGCACTGATTCTGTCTTACAGCTAGCATACTTTACATACGAGGAGAATCTCTTTGGCTTTTCTGAGAGGTTTCGAGACGAAGTTTCATTATGGGAACTATTGTAAGCATCTCGCATAATGACGATAAATAAGAGGACTATAGCCACGAAAGCCACTGCAGAACTGAATGTCGCACTTGCGAACACCATCAGCATCGAAACAACACGAAGGGCGGTCCAGAAACAATGAATAACAGGGCGGGATGGAATTCCAAAACCACTTACCCATGAAGCGCAAAAGGAAATCGTGGCACATAGTTTCAAATGGCTCTGAGCGCTATGGGACTTAGCTTCTGAGGTCATCAGTCCCCTAGAACTTAAACCTAACTAACCTAAGGACAACACACACATCCATGCCCGAGGCAGGATTCGAACCTGCGACCGTAGCGGTCGCGCGGTTCCAGACTGTAGCGCCTAGAAGCGATGGGACACTCCGACCGGCTAGGCACATAGGTCATAAAAGCTGAACTATGAAGTAACGGGGAAAAAGTTCTCGGGTCGAATGAATCTCGTTTACACTGTTCCCAACCTCTGGCCTACCTTACGTCCTAAGAGTGAAAAATGGTTGGGTTCAGTGACGATTTGGGGCGCCGTAGGTCGCGTTTCTGCTAAAGTTCATACACACATCAAAAAAAGTTTTGCATCACCTCATGTACCAGAACTCCTGAAGATAGACGTTGACTGCGGATATTGTATCAGAGACACAGTCTCTCTGATTGTTCAGAGATGTCACTAAACCCGCCCAAAGATGTAAACAGCCACGCATGAGCAGCGTCTAGTAGAAGGATGGGGTCCGACAGCCGATCAGTTCCAGTCATTCCACCAGGAAGGAGGTACACGGCTAGAGTTGTCTGTAGTTCAACCGTGCCTAGACGGTCAATACTCTGACAGCAACGCCACCGTGTTTAATAATGCTTTTCGTGCAGCCTCAGGACGTCGTGTTACGACTCAAATTGTGGACAATAGGCTGCACGATGCGCCACTTCGCTCCCGACGTCCATCTTTGCAAACACGACATTGGAAGTGTGTACGGGTTGCACGCTGCTGTAACACGCGCTCGCCAGCTGACAGTTTGCTCGGTCAGTACACGTGTGTCCAGCTGCAGTGCGACGCAGGTAGTCAGCCTCTGGCCGCAGCGCGCCAATGTGTCTCTTTCCTTAGCTCACAGTGGAGCCTTTCGATACGACCATAATTAGGATGTCAGACACAGTGATAATGGGTGCGCGTAGCGAGCGTGTTTTATAATCAGCCTTTGTTAATAAAACTGTTTAAACTTACTTCTCGTGTTCGCGTATTTGCCGTACCTCGAGGACCCACAGCTTACAAATATTTCGTCTAATTATTATCCGGGGCAACAACACCCTTATAGAAGTGGAGTCAGAAGTGGGATAATTATGGAAAAATCCACAGTCCTGAAGAGGTGCAACACAACGTGAACTTAGAGCAGCAGCACGAACATTTTCCGACTACGCGGGGACACCCAACGCTGGAATTCAGGTTGCTCTATTTCAGTTTGGCTAGAATACCAAAGGCAGTGATGGATTTTTATTTTACATTTGATTGACTCACTGGCGTTAAATTACACGAAAAGTCGCAATCCAGTCAGAGTAACGTTGTCGATTTACAACCTGTTATTAATGAACTGCAAGAAGAGATTCGGCAGTTAAAAGCAGAAAGAAGCGAGTGTAACATTGCGAAAGACTTGTCAAATGATAGTTCGTGCAGTACAGGTACAACTACAGTAAGGAATTTTTCATTATTGCCATTAGTACCAGTGTTTAGTGGGGAACCCGAAAATGATGTCAAGGTATTTCTTCGTAAACTTGAAGGTGCCGCCCTGTTAGGATCGTGGTCAGATTCCGATAAGCTAGTGGTTGTCAAATTAAGAATTCGAGGAGCAGCACAAGATTTATTTAGCGCGGAGCGTACTTGCGAGAAAACAGAAGATTACAATGGGAGTTTAGAACGGTTGTTGTTCAGAGATTTAAACGTAAAAACGCGATAAGATTTTACAGATAGCAGCTTCACAGTTTGCGAATGCGACGAGACGAATCTGTCGAGCAGTTTGCCGACAGAATTCGAAACATCATCGCTCAAACATACGAGTTACTAGATAATGAAAATGAACATCGCATTCAGTTGTTGGAGGCCGGCCAGAGAGCACTCACTAAAGCTATACAGGTCTCTTCTGCCAAGTCATCATCACTTGTCATCGATGAAGGGTGAAAAACAAAGGAAAGAGTATTCACTCTCTTTTGCCTGGTGGCGGATTTAGGGAGTGGGGATGCATGGCAGAAGCGCATTCTTACGCAACTTTGGTAAAAATAAACGTACGTTTATACCGTAACAGCGTTGCTTACGTTGATTAGGACTCTATAATCATACTGATATACTAAAAAGGACAACCAAATCAGCATCCACTGCAACGTGGATAGTAGCACGAGAAGATTTGTTTCTACTTTTTAGACATTACTGCAGACTCTAGAAAATTCGAAGGTCAGGGGACCGTTACAATCGAGTTTGCACAATTCGAAGTTCAAAGGATCGAAGAAAAAGTTCGAATAGTTAATTCTATTTAACTCGACTTTATTCTAGATGAAATCAGCAAAAATCGAAATAAAATTTATATTTTTTTTTGCTATTGTATTCCCAGTTTTCTTACATGTTATTTGCTTTAGTATTTGAAACGGAAGGCACACACAAATGTTCGAAAATACATAAATTCAGCTTCATTCATTTTTCAATGCTGAACAAACTGTCACGAATGGATGCATTTTGTGAACTAAATTTCTTATAAACGACCTTATGTCTTTGGAGTTAGCGTGTCACTCCTTATTTGTATCTGAGACTTCGGTTCCCAGACTAACAGTTAATAATTTAGCGTTCCGTTAAGCTATAACCTCCGACAAACACCTTTTCTACCCTGCATCGAGTAAGGCAATTCCATAAGCTTGCAGCAAGAGGCGGGGACTCGCCTCGTCCGGTCTGCTTGCTCCCGCCTTTTAATACTTATCAGCAACATTATCTTTCCGCTCGATGATCGTTTGCAGCATGGATGGTGGAATCACGAAACAATTCGTTACCTGCTACTTCTTGTTGCATTCCACAGCGTCGAAACTTGTTTCTGTTTTACGAAAGTCGAAAACTTCCTGGAAGTTATTCTGACGTGAAAACGTCTACTTTCTCCTTGGTAGAAGTTTCTTGTGTGACAAAATGGCGTCAGATTTGAATCACTAATAACTACGAGACCGACAGTGCGCAAACAAAGGTTAAGTCCACGCCGTCTGTACGTGGTTGTCGCTTGTTGCCTGTGTTGTCATCGTACCAGTGTAGGCATATGCGCGTCATTGTTACAAATCATCTTCGTGTAAAATTATAAAATGGTGTAGCTGTAAGCTAGGATACTGATTTGGGTGTCATTGCGATGAACAGCTTAGGGAGCGCCGGAATAGAAAATAAAAATATTCCCCGGAATATAAGCGAAAATCTATATTGAGTTTAAGCCTATGACACAAAGGAAGAGTTCATCTCACAGGACTTGTAAATATGCTCTAAATTACAGAAAACGCGAGAAAAGCCCTCCCAGGAGCCTAAAAAGTGCAGCGCTGAGAGAAGGCGACAGCTCCCGCAGTCGGAAAAAAAGGAAGAAACGGCGCGACGCGATTACGTACTCAAAGGCTATATCGTACACCGGCCACTGAAAGTCCTACATTGTGAGTAACCGTGTGACCACTGTATTACAGATATTGATAATTAAATTACATATTGATATGAAACACATGTTACGATTTCATCCCGACGTTTTCACAAAAAATCTACGGCGCAGACCTGAACTGCACACACAGGCATTTATTTGCAACTGATTAATATGCTGTGGTATTTCGTACATTGTTAAAAACAGATGCCTGTCACAAGGTGCTCAATGACGGTATAATTACCTGAACAACTGATGAAACAAATAGAATTATCCGGTGTAAGCTAGGCGTTGACTTGTAATTATAGAATGTCTACGGGTCGTTCTGCTTTGACAGTCGCCTCGATTAGTGAAGAAGTTTCTTCGGTTTTCTCGAGGCATTTGGGAACAGGCTGAAACAAACGATTAACAAGTGTCGACTGCATACAGTCGCAGAGGCTGATTTCAAATGTCTTTGATAACTGTAAAGCAACTACAGCCATGCAATAAAACTTCAGCTGGGTAAGGGGGACAGCTAGCAGTCGGAGGTAAACACTTCCCCCTTACAGCGATCTAATGTCGCCGGCTAGAGTCCGCCACTCAGCGTCCGATGTAAACACAGCCGACAACAGGAAGTGTTGTACTGTGACACGACTACCAGATCGAGTTCAGAGCAGGAAACGGCCGGAGTCTCCGGTGGTCTAGTGGTAAGGGGGTCTGGAACGCTCCAGCGCCTCGGCTGGGGCTATTCGCCCCAGCCGGGCCGGGGTTCTATCCCCGGCCGGCGCTGGAATTTTCAGACTTCCGAACATTAGCCTCCACCTCTGCCCTGGCATGTGGCGCATGCCGGGTACCCCTGTGGGGTCCGTGCTTCGGATCCCACGTGGAGCTCACTCCCACACTACAAACTAAACCTGATTATGCTGCTGCAAACACTTATTTTAAATTTTAATACGCACACTTTCTTCACCAGATCAGATCTACATATATATTCGAGGTACTTTCTACATAATATATTTCACTGTCAAAAGAAACTGCATAGTATCATGAATATTTGTAGGATTACAACAATGAAATAAAATCCTCACTAAAAAAACTAAATACGTTTTATTTTCGTTTTTGTGCTAAATGCTGCTAAGATAAATACCAAAACAGCTTCTATTTTCTTGTAGTTAACAATCAGTAATTAGAAAATTAAGTTTGACTGTAATACTGATAGATATATTACATATTTACTTAGCACATTCTCAGTGCTGAAACAGGATAAATTATTTCAATGTCAAAAGAAATGCAAAATATTATATCAATACCATCGCACAATTGAACAGTGGAAAAAAAAAATATTTTCAGGTGTCTCAGTCTGCCTTTTCTTTTTAGTATCCTGATTCATTATGTGACAGTAAATAAATTCTGTATCAGAAATCGTTTCGTAACAGTTCACACTCAATGCCTTTTATAAACGTATATGGTCACTAATTGTATTTTCAAAACGAACACACGCCTTTTTTTTTCAAATTATTCAAGTGTCAAAATGAGATTATGATAGGACACAGGTCACTAATGAGATAAACTCTTTCTTTGTATGGAGGAGGATAATTCTGCTGGTCTTATGTGAGCTGAATGCTCAATTAAACCGATGACATTTAACATTTAAAAAACGAATTTCTTGACGACTTTACTGACAGGTCTACATGTTTCATATAATTTTTCTGTTGGTAGTTACATGACAACCTCTCAGGCTCAGCTTTATATGAAAGTATCTTGAAGGTCAGAAAAGAAATTGTATTACTACCTCTACAGATTCAGTTGGTCTATTATTGTTATACTATAGTATCATTGACGTTGCATTGCAAGAGAGAGACTGCTACTATGGCTGTTTTCTTTTGCTACTAAATTCCGTGCCATATCTCCATTCTAAATGCTGAAAGGCGTGGATAAAACTTTTAGCAATACTATTTTCCTATTCACCACGTCGCTGCTAGGTGTCGCTAGTAGTCCCTCACACAGTCAGTCGTCCATAGCGCAGGGCTTCGCTACCAGAGGGCTGTACCGGAACTCGCGGCGACTCCTCTGCCGGGATTTGCTGCTTCACTCCTGAACGTCTACGCCAGCTGAAATTACCGCTAAATCCTCACACTAAACGAGAAACGTAATAGCACCAATACCAAATAAGGTAAATCGTGGTCAGTGCGAATATTGCCAAACCACCACTATGATAACTCCTAGCTGAAAATACTGATACAAACTATTTACAGAGGAATGGAGCACCTTACAGAAGCTGATCTAGAGGAAAATCAATTTGGAGGGAACAGAACCCATATTTATAACATCTTTATATACAGAAAAAACTTTTGACAATGTTGACCAGAATATACAGTTTGAATTTAAGATGCAACCACGAATAAAATATAGCGAGCGAAACATTACTTAGAACTCCATCAGAAATGAGACAGCAGCTGTACGAGTTGGAGGACATAAAAGGAAGGCAATACGTGGGAAGTGAGTGAGACAGCGTTCTAGTCTATTCCCTGATGTTATTCGTTCTATATACAGGGTGTTTCACAAGTCATGCTCCACACTACTCTAGCGACGCTAGGGAGCGTCAAAGTTATAGGCACCGGCGCCTACAAAAATAGAGGGATCCCACGAAGATGTTACAAACTTTCTAAGATGATGCAGATGGATGAATGTATAAATTTGAGATTATGTTCTTGTACCGGAAAATTATAACAGAAAACCTTTGTTACCTCTGACAATATGTACCGTTATCGTTCTTGCTAAGATGTAGGACAGGAAACTTTCAGAGGCGGTGGTATGGAACGAAAGAAGAAAATGTGCAGTACACATAGGCTGTAAAATGCATACATCATGAACCATGAGCACTTGTTCATCTTCGCTAGCGTGAAACCCATCTCCACTATTGAACAAGTGCTTATAGCTCCAGGAGCATGCAGTTTAGAGTCCATGTTTTCTGCACATTTTTTCTCGTTTTGGTCTATACTGCCGTCTCTGAAAGTTGCCTACCCTACAATCCTAGCAACAACAGTACCAGTACTTGTATTCCACTGTCAGAGATAGGATAACGATTTTCACTTGCAACTTTCGACACGTTTGTTTCCCGTACAGGGGCCCTTACCTCAAATCGATACATTTGTCTGTTTCCATCATCTTAGGAAGTTTGTAACACAATCCCGGATCATCCTGTATATACATACATTTACCGGAGCTGGCGGCTGTAACGTCGTTGGGTGACGTTTGCAGGCATGAGTTTCTAAGTAAAACTGCGAGCTCTAGAAATGTGTAACGTGAATAGTGAAACACCTTGTATAAAGACAGCAATATACAAAAAGGACGAGGAATTCGGGAAATTAATCAAAGGTGAAGAAGAAGAAATGAAAGTTGTTCCCTAATTGAACTCTCACTTTGCAGTGGAGTGTGCACTGATTTGAAATTTCCTGGCATTTATTCGCCCTGAAGAGAATCGCTGAAAAGACGGTCGAAATGTCGGTATTTTCAGTGTTTTATAACGACATGCCCTAGTACCCAAAATGATTTTCTTCAAGTTCTTTGTAGGAACTATATCGCTTCTGTCCGATATTTTGAGAATGATACAATTATTTTTTCCTAAAACCTAGCAACTGAAATAGTGCTTGAAATGATATAAATGGTACTTATGCTTTATGGTATGGAGACAGAAACGGTACTTGGCTTTAATGATAACAATATACAGGAAAATTCAGTAATATTTCTGCAAAGTGCCATAACACCGAAATCCGGAAATATAATCGGATATTTCGAATGTGGTACGACACCAGCTGTACAGTTTACTGGACAGATACAGAGTTTTCCGAAATTCTAGCACTTTTAGAGGGAAGAAAGCGACAATGTTTTAAATTGGAACCCACGTACGGAAACGTATACTTTCCGTGCTACAGCCGTTTGAATACATGCTTGCTAGGTGGGCATGCAACAGGGAAGCCATCGTGGGTGGTGGAGGGGGTGGGGGGAGGTGCTTTCGTCGGATGTCATTTACCGTCTGTCCCACCACTCTGACATGGCTCGTGCGTCACTCACGTGTCTGTCAGTATTAGAGCAACATTGCTGAGCGCCCTATTGCCGAATACACCGACATGATCCTTCTGTATGGCGCAGCTCGTCGCCTCTATCAAGCTCGTTCTCCGCAGCGTCCGACTTCATGGCATACGCTTTTCGCCACAACTGCGCAACAACTTTGAGAAAATGGTGCGTTCACCGTCAGCAGCGGTGACGGCAGTGCTTCAAAGAGACGCAGCGCACCCGAGTTGGAAAAGGCCGTATCGTAAAGAACAGTGTTTCTGAAAACTTATTAAGTTTCCTTTTAATGAGTGGAATTGTGGAACTATTGATGTACTGGGTCACACCTAATAACTTACTTGTACAAGTGGTCGCGTTACCAACATGTTTTCAAATGGCTCTGGCGAGGAAACGGTGCGTTACAGGAGATGGGTTCCAATTCAGAATACGAGTATTGTGTACTCAGTCCCCCTCTACACTAGAAGTCTGTAACGGGGATTTCGGAACATCCTGCATGTTTACGGTACATTGTACAGTTGTTGCCCCAACATAATTGAAATCTGCGAAAACATTTCATAATTTATGAGAGCTTATCAGGCGCGACTACGGTGTCCGCAGTATAAAACCCAGGGGTCGTCTTGGCTACGGCGGCTCTGACGCCCACGAGAACAACTGTAGGTAGAGAGCGCAACACAGCTACTTTGCTGGACATTTTCCTCTAATGCTGGCACATGTCTCTATTTTTAGAGGTATCTTGACCCGCCCCGCACCAGCCTTAAGCGGAAAGCCAAATGTCCCAACTTCTGGCCACTGCTAACATTCTGAAATACACTATCCGATCAAAAGTATCCAGACACGTAGTAGTGGACTTCAATATGCGGTATGACCACCTTTTGTCTTTACGAGGGGTTAAACCTTGCTGGGAACGCTTTCAGTGTCGACGATATTTTACGCACCACACATGGTGAGAGTTTCATCTGTGTGTACGTACCAGACTATACACTGGCCTGCAAGATCGCCGCCTCTCTCCCCAATTTTGGAGCAATATGGGCAGCTCCTTGCAACCAGGTCGGGATTTTGACGATGTAACGAATCAGCTGAACTGAATATGGTACGACATCCGTCAGGAGGACATCCACCAACTTTATCAATCAAGATCAAGCCGAATAGCTGCTTGCTTAAGGTCCAGAGGTGGAAGGTGGACCAACGCGTTATGACTTTCTCCTGAAGAATCACCCAATTTTCCTGCAATTGTTATCATTTGTTTGCCTCTACACGTACATCACATCTACCGATTTCCTTCATACTGGGGTAATTTCTTGGTGGCACGGTTTAGACTGTAAATATACAGGGTGTATCAAAAAGAATCAACCGATTAAAAAAAAGTAACTATTATTTTATTTCGACATATGTGCGTGAATAGCGTACTGCTGGAAAGAGCAAACCCTGGGGCTTTACATGGTTACCGCTTGGCAGCTGAACTGTCCGTCCATTTCAGTCCTAGTAAAAATGGTGTCGCGACGACAGAAAGCGTTTTGTGTTCTGCATTTTGCGCAGTGTGGGCAGTAATAAGTGTTCGGCGTGACTTTCGTACAAGGTACGGTGCGGATCCTCCTACAGCACAGAGCATTGGACGATGGTATAAACGAATAAGAGAAACAGAATGTTTGCGGAAAGGCAAATCGCCAGGCCGTCCCCGAGTGCCTGACACAGGCGTCGAACGCATCCGCCACAGTTTCACGAGGGGTCCGGAGAAATCCGTTCGCCGTGCAGCTCGACAGCTCAGCACGCCCCCGACGTCCGTCTGGCGTCTCTGCGTCGACGTCTATGCATCAAATAATATTAAATTCAGCTACTGCGAGCTCTTCCTGAGGGTGATAACATCGTGTGAAGTTCCATAATTTCACTCTCGGCAAGGTGGAGGATGGCTGTTTTCTCCCACAGTTAGTGTTTAGTGACGAGGCCACATTCCATTTATACGGAAAGGTGAACTGTCATAATGTGACAATATGAGGTACGGGACAACCACATCAAGTTGTACAACATAAAATAGACTCTCCTAAATTTTATGTGTTTTGTGCAGTTTAACGGGAAAAGGTGTACGATTAATTTTTCTTTGCCAGAAACACTGTTGTACGAAGCATATATCTCGATATGCTTGAAAACTTTCTTTTCCTACAGTTTGATTCGAACGACTTCATTTACCAATGGGATGGGCCACCGCGACTGTAGCATCTGGAAGTGCGGGAATTTCTAAATCAAACGAATACTGAACGATGGATCGGTCACACTGGACTAATTGACTCGGCCGTAGATTACTGGTCTCCAAGGTCACCGTACCCGACCATATGTGATTATATATGTATGGTTTTGTAAGAGACTCTTTATGTACCTACGTTACCAACGGCAATAAATGAACTGAGACATCGAATAACAGCACCTGTGGAAACTGTAACTGAAGACATGCTTGCTGCAGTGTTGGTACAATCTGAACACCGCATTGACACATTCCGTGCATCTCAAGAATGCACATTGAACACCAACGAAAAGGATGAAACAAATTTTTTTTCAGTTTCCGTTCATCAAAAAGCAAAATTCATTGTATATGTTTCTTAGTTTCAGAAATATAGACGGGCCAGATCGGATGATTGTTTTTGATACACCGATATAGAAACGCACTTCAAAACCTCCCAATTATTAGCCCACTACCAAGATGGGAGATAACAAGTACTCACACATGCGTCTTTGCATGTGTTGGATAAAAAGTAGTAGCACAATGCCACAACATGAAGGATTTGAGTCATTTGGTGTGCACGCTTTCTGTTGCTGATAGATGGTGCTTAAGTAGTAAAGTTAGCGGCATACGTGTGTTTGAGTCAGTTGCGGTGTGTACTATCTCATAGTTGGAGAGGCTAGCTCAAGTGCCTTAATAGTATGTTTGGGAAACACGAAGAACGTGCTTGGGTCAAGACTGAAAGGGCAGGCACGTGGTCGGAGCGCGCAACTATCTTTCCTTCCGGCGCTGCATTCCACCAACTTTCACGACAATGCACGACGCCAAACGACAAGCCCTGTGCAGGAGCTCCGCGTATGTGGCAGCGGGACGTACTGGAACATCCACCGCATTCATCCGGTAGAGTCCCCCCAATTACGACCTGATCGCCCAAATGAACCACGTATTTCGCGGCATGCGTTACAGCAAATGATAAGACACCCTATGGCGGTCCTAGCGAGACATCATCACAGATGGATGCACTGACAGTGTATGACATCTTTCACGTGGGTGTGGAAATTGATCGAGGCGCGAGACGGAAATGTAATAAAGTGAATTTTAGTCAGTGAAGTGTGGCATGAATTGTAACCGAACTGCTACTACTTTTCATCCACCCCATATATATACCACACCCGTTTATTTTTACTCATAAAAATTTGTCAGTAGTCTTGTATGAAATGTTTCACAATTTTGGTTTGTTTTCTAGATGTATAGCAACTCGTTACGAAAGATGGAAGCGTTTAATTTTCACTTAGAGCATGAATGTCCGATTTCCACTTACAGTACTGCCCTGGCTGCACATTTCCTGGATTAGAAATTGATGCCCTTAGAATAAATTTACTTTGGCTTGCACCACAGCACATTTACTTGACGTAAAATACGACGAAGTACTCCGCAAATACAGTTCGATTACCATCTCGTAACTGTTGGACCTGGTGGTCTACCGGCACAGCGCGTGGCTGCAAATCGAGAATCGCGGGATCGAATCCCAGTTGAAGCAATAAATTTTTCAGTCTGCGTTTAATCCAGCCTTGATATGAGGAATCGGTAGAAACAACACGTGGTGCTGATTCCACGTTAAACTGCCGATTCCCTTTCCCCGGTTGGACAACTGGTGTACGTTAATGATAAGCAAGTCGCCAAAGTGCCGTTCAATTGAAAGACTTAAACGGGGGAACTGACAAACGCGAAATTTATTATTATTATTAATATTATTACACTGTCCAGTCGTAGTAATCTGACCACGTGTTACAATCCCGAATAAACGCCTTTTGCAGCATGAGACGTACAGGAATAGTGTCGATGAGGTAATGACAGTGATAAGAAGCCATTCCGACTCCAGTACTTGTCCAGCTGCGATACAATTTTATTGATTGAGGATCCGTGGCACAAACTACTTGATCGAGGTGGCCCCTCAGATTCTCGATTGGGTTTAAAGCCGGGAAATTTGGCGGTCGGGGCAGTACGGTAAATTCATCCTGGAGCTTTCAGAACCGCGCACATACACTGCGAGCTATGTTACACGTGCATCGAAGGGTGGATATGGTCTCCAAGGATAGGTACGTACTAGGGTTGATCCATTGTGCCTTTCAGAATAACGAGATCAGCCAGGGAGTGCCGCGAAAACATTGCCCACACCATAACGCGCCCTCAGGGTTGCAGGGCGTTTGCTTTCAGACGCTACACGCCAATGGAAATCTGTCCGATGGAGCATAAAATGTGATTAATATGGAGAGGCCACCTGGAGCACTCAGTGGATTTTCAGTTGTGGTACCGGCGTGCAAATGCAAGCTTTCAGCGCCAATGAACAGCAGTCAGCATGGGTGCAGGGACCAGGTGCCTACTGCGGAAGCCCATACGTTGTCGAGGAAACATTGGTGGCAGGCCTTGGTTCGTCTGGGCGGTCAGCTGCACAGAAGATGCACGTCTATTCGCCAGCACACACATCTGCACCTATCGCTCACCTGTGCCGCCTACTGCCCGTAGTGCGACACAGTTACCTCGGAGCCGGATTAGAATACCGAGATTTTGCCACGCACTGTTTACTTTACATACAGTGGCATGTGAAAAGATTACAGATTCTGCCGTTTCGGAAATGCTTCCACCCTTGGGAAGAAAGCCAACGATTATGTCCCGTTGGACGTCACATAAATCGCCCCCCCCCCCCCCCAATTCATCACGTACTAATGCTATCACCTGGCGTCTATGAGTTATTACACGTTGATCTCGAAAATAGGAGTTGGTCACATTAATATGACTGGACCTATTATTATTATTACTATTATTATTATTATTTCTTTCTTTTGTCAGACGTTATGTCTGGTCAAAAATGGAAAGTGACGCGGACCTTGATCAAGCGTGACTTTCATTTAACTGTACGGTATATGTTATATTGCATTTAGGAACTTTCGGGTAATTGAACATGTATCAATAATTACGGATTTCTGTAGTTGTATATATAAGTTTGGATGTAGCTGTATTGCATTGATGTACTGGTGGATATTGTGTGGTATGACTCCTGTAGTTGATAGTATAATTGGTATAATGTCAACTTTATCCTGATGCCACATGTCCCTGACTTCGTCAGCCAGTTGGATGTATTTTTCAATTTTTTCTCCTGTTTTCATTTGTAGATTTGTTGTATTGGGTATGGATATTTCGATTAGTTGTGTTAATTTCTTCTTTTTATTGGTGAGTATGATGTCAGGTTTGTTATGTGGTGGTGTTTTATCTGTTATAATGGTTCTGTTCCAGTATAATTTGTATTCATCATTCTCCAGTACATTTTGTGGTGCATACTTGTATGTGGCAACGTGTTGTTTTATAAGTTTACGTTGTAAGACAAGCTGTTGGTGTATTATTTTTGCTACATTGTCATGTATTCTGGGGTATTCTGTATTTGCTACTATTATACACCCGCTTGTGATGTGATCTGTGATCTACTGTTTCTATTTATTGTTTGCAAAGTCTGCATTTATCTGTTGTGGTATTGGGATCTTTAATAATATGCTTGCTGTAATATCTGGTGTTTATTGTTTGATCCTGTATTGCAATCATGAATCCTTCCGTCTCACTGTATATATTGCCTTTTCTTAGCCATGTGTTGGATGCGTCTTGATCGATGTGTGGCTGTGTTAGATGATACGGGTGCTTGCCATGTCGTGTTTTCTTTTTCCAATTTACTTTCTTCGTATATGTTGATGTTATGTGATCTAAAGGGTTGTAGAAGTGGTTATGAAATTGCAGTGGTGTAGCCGATGTATTTATATGAGTGATTGCTTTGTGTATTTTGCTAGTTTCTGCTCGTTCTAGAAAGAATTTTCTTAAATTGTCTACCTGTCCATAATGTAGGTTTTTTATGTCGATAAATCCCCTTCCTCCTCCTTTTCTGCTTAATGTGTTATTATTATTGAAACTTCCTGGCAGATTAAAACTGGGTGCCGTACCGAGACTCGAACTCGGGACTTACCATCTGAGCTAACCAAGCACGACTCACGCCCCGTCCTCACAGCTTTGCCAGTACCTCGTCTCCTACCTTCCAAACTTTAGAGAAGCTCTTCTGCGAACTTATTATTATTATTATTATTATTATTATTATTATTATTATTATTATTAATATTATTATTATTATTATTATTATTATTATTTCGTTGTTGTTCAGTTGTCTAAACGTGTGTGTAGCGTTGCCAGGTTACTTGCTACAGTAAAATTTTCTTTGCCTTTGCTAGAGCCGTCTTTCAAGTTTGCAGGGGCCACAGCTAGTTGGCGCTATTGGACTGCGACATTACTGTTCTTTCAAAATGTGCCGTTTGTTACTCTTAAAACTAACAAGGAGAGCTCCCCAGCGGTGGGATCGACTTTTTGAAACCAAATAAGCGGTAGTGTAATAACTTAAGATCCCCCTTATCAGACCCTGCATCCAGGTGGGCCTCCGTTTGCAAGTAACTGACGGAAAAGATTTCGGAATTTTGCGTGATGCTACATAGCGTTAAGGAGGTCGTATTCCATAGTCTGGTTACGTGTCACAATGGTTAGGATAGAAGCTTAACTATGCCTCGTCAGTTGCAGTAATTTTTTTTATTTTTAAATCTTTATCGAAATGGCTTTGATGCCTATTTTTATTCAATTTATTGGTTTAAATGTAATTTGTTTCGTTCTATTCCTTTGTAACATCGTTTTAATCACCATATGAACTTTTCCATTTGTTTAATTTTTCTTTATTTTTTTCTTTAATTTTTCTTTATATCATTCTTCTTCCAATCGGAATTTTTGTGAATGTGTATTTTATTATACCTATCTGTTTGACTATTCAATTATTTCAAAACTCCGATATATTAATTAAAAACAAAAGACGAAATAATCTATTTATATTGACAGTGCATTAGTGTGAAAAATGTAGTTTTCATTACAAGACGTGCCTTTTTTGCATGGTAATCGACATACAAATATTTAAAACATAACCTAAATTCTTTGTGCACTATGGAAATAATAGTGTAGATGAAGATTTAAATGAGAGAAGGTTTTATAAGTAAAATAAAATCCAAGCAAAGTGAGAAATCGATATAATGAACACAATAACGTAGACGAAAATACAGGCTCATAAAAACAGGAGAAATTAGATCGGAATTGATACATGAAGACAAGTAAAAGTTCACGAACAAATATTTACAGTGGAGAAGGGATGATAAGAAGAAAAATTAGACCAAATGAAGAAGTTCTTATCACTATTTAATCACGTGACCGAGGAGTGGAAATAAAAAAAAATTATATTTACATCAATTTACATCAATAATCAAATGATTATCAATGTCACTTCGGCAAAGACCTAAAATAAATTTCTTTCTCTGGTGAGATTCGAACCCACAACCTCACGCATGTGAAGCTAGTATCCTTTCCACTACCCTGAAACCAACCTATGTCATTCGGCTTTCTTCATGCTATCGAGTCTCTCAGAAAATTCCGAATTTCTTTTCTCGTCAGTTCCTCGCAAACGTCGACTCACCTGGATGAATGGCTGCAGTGTGTAATACTTGGGTGCTTAACCTACATAACCGTGTAGATTGTTTCAAAAAGTCGATCCTATCGCTGGAGAAATATCTATTGATATGGTGGTGGACACACATTTAATAGTGTAGCCATAGTAACATAAACGGACAGAAACCTGCACGATCTAAGCAACGAGGAACGACCTCGTACTTAGTCCAAAGGAAAATCTCCAGAATTACTAGAAAACTTGTAGCCAATGCACCAAGTCCCCGGCAGTCATTTAGTCCGCGGCGACTGCTGAGAACCTACAGACCAGTCATTAGGATTCGCACTCGACTACTTCGATGTTACACGTTCGGTGTCCTACTCTATGGAGCTGAGTCATGGACTGTCTTAGGCATTTGAAATACGATCGTATCGAAAAATATTATGGATACCATCGACAGATATAGTCAAAAATATGGCGGTACAAAGACGCATAAATTCTCAACAGCATCCAGAGAGCAAAACTAGATTGTTTTGGTAGCGCAATTCCGCAACAATAAATAAAACCTGTTGAAATTAATAATTCAAGGAAACATTAATGGCCGGCCCGTGTGGACGAGCGGTTCTAGGCGCTTCAGCCTGGAATCGCGCGACCGCTACGGTCGCAGGTTGGAATCCTGCCTCGGGCATGGACGTGTGTGATGTCCTTAGGTTAGTTAGGTTTAAGTAGTTCTAAGTTGTAGGGGACTGATGACCTCAGATGTTAAGTCCCATAGTACTCAGAGTCATTTGAACCATTTCTTTTTTTATAAAGATTATTGGCATACGTGATCCACGACGCACAGGATTATCCTGGCTAAATAACTCAAGCCAGCAGTTTCGGTTCAGCACTGAATCGATGTTCCGAAAAACCATGGACGGACATCAGATCATGCTACCGATCGGCAGTGTTATTGGAGGACGAGGCTCTTAGAGAGGAAGAATGACAATACAGGCAATGCTTAAAACTTACATAAATGCTCACCATTAAATCTAATATTCCACTCAAATAATCGCGTTAGCTGCAAATAAAATTAATCTGCAACTGCCATACAGTTAAAATTTTTTGAACCTAGTGCTGTTAACAGCATTCATGTCAACACTTATTTTGATCAATGTACGTATTTTTTGAGACATCCATTGTACAGAAAAGTAATGTTGACATGTTTTATGTGAAAACTCACAACGCTTTTTAAATAAAACAAACTTCATTAACATTCTACATTGTATTCTTCACGTCTATAAATTTATTTCTCAACGCACTCACCCTGGGAACCAGCACAATTTCCCCAACTACATACTATTTTGTTGATACCGTCACAGTATAATGTTTGACTATGTTAACAGAGCCACAACCTTACCTCTGCTTGCACCGCTTGAAACAATTGAAGTCCTCGAAGGTTTTCTTAGTTTTGCACAAAGACGAAAATCGAGACTGTGTGTAGTATGATCGACGGCAGTGAACCAAGGACGTCGGCTTGCTGCAGATGCCGCAGCGCTCGTGTGTAGTTTGGCACTGCCGTGCTTAAGGAGAGTGCGCTCCACATGCGGACGAAGTCTTCGAATCCGTGTTTTTAGTTTTGTGAGCTCTTTCTCACCCGCCAGCATAGTCGCGTCAAACACCGCTATGTTACGCAAAATCGGAGCCCTCTAGCAGCAGAGGGCTGCAGATATCCATAGTAAAGATGTAGAATGTTACTGACTTTATCAAATAAAACAGACCGAGTCATTATCTTCTCAGCACGCCGTCGTGTTATACACACAAAAATAAAAAATAAATTGTTTCCGAGCAAAGTATGCTGTATTCTTAAGTGAAGATCTTTGTAATGTACATCTGTAGTAAACGTTATGCTGGTGATATATGGTGACAATTCGTATTTATATTTACAATGAAAAGAGATTGACCAGTGGGCAACAGGCAACTAAAACGCAAGTTGCCAGATGGATATTAACTACAATACCGCCCATGCTGCCACGATAAGTAGGAGGTTTGGTTTCCCGATTCATGTCGCCGTGTAACTGCCGCTCGTGGCGATACATTAAAGAGCTCTCTGTCTTCTTGTCAGAGAGCCAGTACCCAGATTCACTCTAAAGAAATAAAGACGCGAATTCTGTGCGCCACATTTGAAGATGATCCTGAAACGGCTCCAAAACTAGTTAACTCGAACTAAAATAAATTCCATAAGTGAGTTGTTGCAGTTTTCCACATTTATGTTCAGTACACATTCACAGGCACTTGAACAGTGGTTCCCAGCCTTTCTTAGACCATTGCTCCTGAGTGCAATCAGACATTTGCCAGTACCCCCTCCCCTACCCCCCCAACCTGCCGCCTGTGCCCTTCCCTCCCCCTGCCACCCCTCCCCACCACATTATCACTGACTTTGGCACATAAATAAACTGTACAGTGAACAACTTTTCTAGGAACACTTTTATTTTTAAAATCATGAGAGGTGGAGGGTATTTAGTTTGTGTGTGTGTGTGTGTGTGTGTGTGTGTGTGTGTGTGTGTGTGTGTGTGTGGAGGGGGTGGGGGGCGATATTAGACTGAATGACGAAGGAATTCGTGATGCATTTCAAGTGCTACCCACAACTACTTCTAAGATAAGAAAGCACACTATCCAAAATAAGGATAAACACTTGTTACAAAATCGCTCCTCTTGCTCAACCTCTCTACAGTACGGCACTTGCTTGACCAGCACATTGCAACCTCAATTAAAATCAACCGAGCGAAAATGTGTACACTTACTGGTTATAAATCACTTGATTGTTGCGCTCCTTACTTCTGAAATAGAAGACTTCAGGCTTTTAAATCTCGGTAGCCGTACACAACATGTGAAGCTATTATCCTTTCCATTACGCCTCACAACCAACTAATGCCACTCAGCTTTCTTAATGCTACCGAGTGTCACACAAAATTCAGAATTTCTTCTGTCGTCAGTTACTGGCAAACGTGGACCCACCATTATGAGTGGCTGCAGTGTCTTAACCTACATAAGCGTACAGATGGTTTCAAACGAAGTGTTACTTGCAGAGGAGTAGGATCACGAGCTATCGGCCTGGCAATTGAGTTGGAGTTTGGCCGAAGCAACTCTAGGCACGAAGGAGATAATGATGTGTCCCCCCGAGAATAATTTTGCCTGGGCTGTAAGCGGCGCACAGCTCAGCGTTTGCAGAGTTGCCAATTACATCTCACACCGGGAATATTATTATTAAGCCCAGTTCCACAGCAGCGAATGGAAGCGAACGCAACCGTACGAACATTTGCAGACCACTTGCCAGTATTCACTACCTTTCGTCTAAGAGGTCTGTTCAAAAAATTCCGGAACTTTGTCCACAAAATTTTTCCACGCTTACCTTCACTTATTTGTATATGATCTCCCCCACGACTGATGCACCGCTCCCAGCACCGTTCCCACTTCCGGGAGCAGACTTGGTTCGCCTTTCGTTGGACCGCGCGTCTATCGTCACAAATCTTCGTCCTCTCAACTTGGTTTTCAACTTTGGAAATAAAAAAAATGTCTGCAAGGGCCAAGCTGACCTGACAAGCTTTTTTTATTTTTTGATCGTTGAGAACATTTCCCTAGCCATTGTGAAGACTGAACCTTGTTCTCAACGTCATAACTGCAGACCCACGTCTCGTCACCAGTTGTAATTTTCTTAAGGAGCATCTCGTTCTCATTTGGGTGATCCTAAAGCTCTTCTCAGATTGCGAGGCGGAGGTCTTTCTGCTCTTGACTCATGAGCCGTGGCACGAACTTGGCGGCAACACGATACATTCCAAGATGCTGTATTAGGATTTCACGATCCAACTGCAATGTTACATTCTTCTGCAATCTCTCGGACAGTCAGTCTTCGTTCAGCACGCACAGTTTCGTTGACGTTCCTGACACAAGCGTTGTTGGCAGAAGTCGAAGGACGTCCTGGACGAGGGTCGTCTTTAACTTCTGTCCGGCCGTTTTTCAACCGTGTGAACCATCCGAAGCACCGAGTACGGCTTAAGCAGTCATCACCATAGGCTTCCTGCATCATTTGATGTCTCTCTGTAAAGGTGTTCTTGAGTTTAGCTTTTACGTTCCTATGGGACCAAACTGCTGAGGTCATCAGTCCCTAGGCTTGCACCACCTACACACACCCATGCCCGAGGGAGGACTCTAGCCTCGGACGGGGGGCAGCCGCACGAACCGTGGCAAGGCCCCGCAGACTGCGCGGCTACCCCGAACAGCGGCTTTCTTGAGTTTCACGCAAAATTTATTGCAGGCGCATTGCTCCTCTAACTATCCCCTCTCGAAGTTCGCCAACTGTGCGACACAACGTTCTACTCAATACAGCACTGAACAATAAGCTAACAGACATACAACAATGAAACTTCCCGCAGTTACACATTAAGCACACGCGTGTGCAGGGATGTCAACTGCATTTCGCTCCAACACGCCCTTGGCGCGAAATTACGAATGTTCCGAAATTTTTGCAACACACATCGCATATTCAGAATTTAGGGTATGTTCTAGAAATTTTGCAAGTAGGCTTTCTCGGGACAGCTTACGTGTATCTTCAGGCATCTTCCAATTTCTTCAGCATCTCTGTTACATTCTCCTGTGGGCCAAACAAACCTGTAACCATTCGTGCTGACTTTCTTATGAACAGTTCAGTATCTCCTGCTAGTCGTATATGGGTCAAGTCCCAAACACTGGAGCAATATTAGAGTATGGGTCACACCAATAGTTCGAAAAAGATCATCTTTGTGCACTGACTATATTCCCCTTTAATTCTAACAATGAATTACAGTCCGCCACCATCTTTACCTTTGACTGAGACAATGTGATGGTTCCATTTCTTACTTGTTTTTGAGTCATCAGTCTTCAGACTGGTCTGATACGACCCACCATGAAGGACGTAGTTGCCAAGTGCTACTCTGATGAAGAAGTTGGCGCAGGTGAGGTTCTGCGCCAACCTCTTCATCTCCGAGTTCCATTTGGCACCTACGTCGTAAATTGTTTTCTGTGTGTATTCCAATGTCTGTCTTCCTTTACAGTTTTTGCCATCTACAGATCCTTCTACCACCGTGGAAGTTACTCAGTGATGTTCTATCATCCTGTCCCTTCCCCTTGTCAGTGTTTTCCTAATATTCCTTTCCTCCCCGATTGTAAGGGGAGCCTGTTCATTCTTCACCCCATTAGTCCACGTAACTTTCAACATTCATCCCTACCGCCACATTACAAATGCTTAGATTCTCTTTTGATCTGGTTTTCCTGCAGTCCATATTTCACTACCATACAATGCCGTGCTTCCAACGTATATTCTCAGAAATTTCTTCTTCGAATCAAGCCCTACGTTTGATGCTTGCAGATTACTCTAGGTCAAGAATGCCATTGCTGGCCTGCTTTTTACGCCCTCCTTTCTCTATCCGTCATGGTTTATTTAACTATCTCGGCAGAAAAATTTCTTAACTTCATCTACTTCGCCGGCCATGGTCGGCGATCGGTTCTAGGCGCATCAGTCCGGAACCGCGCAACTGCTACGGTCGCAGGTTCGAAACCTGCCTCGGGCATGGGTGTGTGTGATGTCCTTAGATTAGTTAGATTTAAGTAGTTCTAACTTATAGGGGACTGATGACCACAGATGTTAAGTCCCATAGTGCTCAGAGCCATTTTTGACTGTTGCAGGGTGCTCACTTTCAGATGAATCACGCCCTACACGCCAACGTCTAACTGTCACTTGAAAAGACCGCTCGTCACCGTGCAGTGGACGCCAAGTCGCAGAACTGGCGTGGAAATTCCAGCCTTCGTCGCCGGTGAACAGCAGTCAGCATAGGTGTATGGACCAGGCGTCTGCTGTGGTGACCCACACGCAGCATTTTTCGCCGAGTGGTCTTTGAGGAGACACTATCGGTAGCCCCTTGGTTCACGTGCGTGGTCAGTTGCTCAGCAGTTGCACGTTATTCACCTGCAGCTTTCTTTAACTCCTGTCATCTGTGGCCCGTGGGGCACGTCGCAAGTATGACGAATTATGAGAAAGACTGCACTGTGTAAGGGAAGCTACTGGGATGTCCCATAACCATGGCACAAGTTCAGGGATTCAGCTGCGCGAAGAGATTTTGAAAGTGACTGAAGTTATTTAGAAAATTGATAATAAATCTGTTCCCGACAAATGAATCCGGGTGATCAGTTACGAAGAAGGGGAGAAAATTTGTGAAAATAAATCTCTTCTTATGGAGGGACATTTCAGAGTCGTTCGAAACAACTGAAGCAACTGTACACCATTGCATATTGATATCTGAAGCACGGAAGACTAGCTTTTTTACCAGAGGAAAGCCAAAATAATTGTGAAATATTTTTTTTCTGGACCGAGAAATGTCATAACTGGGTTGTCATTTAAAACTGCAGTGCTAGACTTCGAAATGGCTGCAAATTAAGCTATGAAAACAGTGTTCTCCGAGACATATATTTCCAGTTGTAATTTTCATTTCAAGCAATGCCTCTGGAAGAAATACAAGAACTGGAATTAGTGGAGAAATACAGGGATGAAGAAGTAGTTCGATTGTCTTGCCGCATGTATGCTGCAGAGCACATCTTCCACCGGACTTCCTTCATGAGTCATGGATGGTAATAGCGTAGGAAATACCCAGTGGAGGAAAGATCATGAAATTCGTAGACTATATGGTCAGTCAATAGATGGAAAATCCTAGTGCACCAACTGAAATGCAGAATTGGTGAAGACAGACAGTCCACCGACATTATTTCGAAACAAATTCACTCTCAAATAACTTGCCTTCGGCAGTGTTAGGTAATACATCGATACCTAACACAGCAGTAGCTTAGTTATCTGTGTGTCGGGAATTTATGTCGAAGTGATTTCGGTCGGCTATCTACCGTCATCAATTCGATGCACAGGACCACGAATGCTGCCGAAGTTTGGCATATCAAACCATACTCTTCAATAAGGCAAAAGTATCTGAACCTACAATTTCTGATCAATAAGCTAAAGGAGGATGCAGTAAAATCAAAACTTGAAATTAAAAAAAAAAAAATAATAATAATAATCCGTGGCCAGCCTCTGCAATGACAGAGGTAAAAGATACATATGTCTTGAGAAAGAGTTAAAAGATCTTTTAAGAATACATAATGACTCGGTGGATTTAAGACGTTTAAAATTTACAACATTCCTACGAAAAGTTCGTAAAATAAGACAGGAAGTAATGCTGTAGAATGGTAAAGGTAAAAAAAATAAATATTTTTTTTAAAACACGGCTATGCACTATGTGCATGGACAGTCTTATGTCTAGATAAAATGTGGAGGGGCGTTCTTATTACAAAACGACAGGTAGAGCCTCCCCATTGTCGCGGCTTCCTTTGCAGGCCGGAGAACCCGCAGATAAAACGTATGTGGTCAGAAACACCGCGATGACTCACGGGTCGCCAAGTCGACGGCCGCAGAAGCCCATGACACCCTTCAAGATGCGGCGAGGCATCTCGTACAGCAGTTATTTGAGAGTGAATTTATTCCTCGCTACTCATGAGACGTCATCAAACTGATCTTCCTGCTGCTGGAGTGTCTACTTCGAGTATGAGGGAATCCCGAAACGTTACATCTTATTTTTGTTCTGCTCTCCGTTCCACACCTTCAAGGACCCACTTCTTTTCTGTGGTACTCGAACACTTGTACTTCTTCGATGTCATTTTCGCGACGGATTTATGTACCGTGCTTATGCTTTATTGAGAAAACACGGGAATTTTTCGAAGTGTATAGGGGTGAAACGATCATCTTAATAACCTATAAAACAATTCCAGATATCGAGTATTACGTACCGGCTGACACTTCATTACAAAATGTTTACGGGGTTGTCTGTTATGACAGTCGCTTCCGTTTATGGAATGTACCGAACACAGGAGGTTTCTTCGATAAATAGAAGTTCTTACATGGGTCTTGAAAAAACGACCGAATTACAGAGGTTCAAATAGTGAGACTCCACTGCGTGTAACTGCATAGGCAGATTTTCGGTCCCTGCAAATAATTGTAACGCAACTAAGGACATTATAGCGACACGAACGTCAGCCGCGTAAATAAGTCGTACAGTAAGTGGACATCCAGCGGACGCAGGTAAACACTTCCTGTTATACCATGCTACTGCTGCCTCGGCGTAAACACGGAGGACAGCACGAAGGGCTCTACGTCCACTAGCTGGACTCCAGAGCAGGAAACAGCCGGGGTCCTCGGTGGTCTAGTGGTAAGGGGTCTGGAACGTTCCAGCGCCTCGGCTGGGGCTATTCGCCCCAGCCGGGCCTGGGTTCTATCCCCGGCCGGCGCTGGAATTTTCAGACTTCCGAATACTAGCCTCCACCTCTGCCCTGGCATGTGGCGCATGCCGGGCACCCCCGTGGGGTCCGTGCTTCGGATCCCGCGTGGGGCTCACTCCCACACTACAAACTAAACCTGATTATGCTGCTGCGAACATTTTGAATTTTAATTCACACACTTTCTTCACTAGACTTCATCTACATATATTTTAAGGTACTTAATATACCTCACTATCAAAAGAAACTGCATGGTATCATTAATATTTGTGGGATTACAACTACGAAATAAAAACCCTGCAAAAAAAATAAATAAGATTTTGCTTTCCTTCGTATGCTGAATACTGCTAAGGTAAATACCCAAACATCTGCCATTTTCTTGTAGTTAACAGTCAATATTCGAAAAAAAAAAGTTTATCACACTGATTCATATATTACATACTGTATTTCACACATTCTCAGTGCTGAAAAAGCAGTAAGTATTTCAAAGTCATAAGAAAATGCAAAATATTAAAACAATAGCAAATCACAAGCCAACAATGTGTTCTTTTTAGTATCATGATTGACTAAGCGATAAATAAATTCTGTATAAGATATCGTTTCGTAACAGCTGACAATACCTTTTAAATATACATTGTTTTCACTAATTGCATTTTCAAAAACGAACACACGCCTTTTTTTTTGTCAAATTATTCTAGTGTCAAAATGAGATATGACACAGGTCACTAATGAGATAAACTCTTTTTTTTGAATGAAAAACGATATTTCTCGTGGTTTTATTAGAGGTGAATGCTGAATCAAACAGATAACACTTAACATTAATAAGAGGAATTTCTTGGCGATTTTACTAACACGTCCATATATTTAATATAATATTTCGATTAATAGTTATATGACAACCTCTCTGCCTCTACTTTTTGTAAAAATATCTTGTGGATCAGGAAATAAATTATATTACTATCTCTACAGGTTAAGTCTAGTTGAATGAGAGAGATTGTAAAGGCCATAGCCAAACATGCAGAATGTTACCTTCTCTGCAAGGCGTTTGCCATCAGTAATGAGTGAAACTGTAAAATAAGAAAGACGGATGACAAACGTCTATTATTGCTGTACTATTATATCACTAACGTTGCATTGCAAGAAACTTACTTACAGTTTCCCTTGCTGTTAAAAATTCTGGAACCCACAATACCGTGCGATTATTTTGGTACCATTTAATGTAACAGTAGCTCCGACACCTCACTGCGCAGAGGAAATTGAACCTAAATTTCGTATTTTTGTTAATGAGAGAGAGAGAGACTGTCTGCTAGTATGGCTGTTTCTTTTGCTATTAAATTCCGAGCCACATATCCATGCTTAAAAGTGTGGACAAAACTTTTAGTAATACTAAATTACCAAGAGGGAATGAAGAATGTAACATGCTGCGTACATTAATGTTACTGGAGATGTAGTTTGCATTATATGTTAAGAGAACAGAATTATTTTGTAACGTGTGAAATACACAATGATACGGTAACAGAGAAACCGAACAGTGATGCCATAGTCTGTTTTGTAATAATAGTGTAAAGGAAGAAATAAACAGCAACTAGACATTTCAGTCACTCAATTTTCACGGCCATTTTGCGGTTCATTACTTTGCTACTAGGAATCGCTACTAGTCACTCACACACTCAGTTATCACTTAGCTGCTAGGTGTCACTACTAGTCCCTCGCACATTCAGTTATCACTTCACTGCTAGGTGTCACTATTAGCCCCTCACGCATTCAGTTATCACTTCGCTGCTAGGTGTCACTACTAGTCACACACTCAGTTATCACTTCACTGCTAGGTGTCACTACTAGCCCCTCGCACACTCAGTTATCACTTCACTGCTAGGTGTCACTACTAGTCCCTCGCACATTCAGTTATCACTTCACTGCTAGGTGTCACTATTAGCCCCTCACACATTCAGTTATCACTTCGCTGCTAGGTGTCACTACTAGTCACACACTCAGTTATCACTTCGCTGCTAGTTGTCACTACTAGTCCCTCACACATTCAGTTATCACTTCACTGCTAGGTGTCACTACTATTCCCTCACACACTCAGTTATCACTTCGCTGCTAAGTGTCGCTACTAGTCCCTCATACACACAGTTGTCTATAGTGCAGGCTTCGCTACCAGAGGGCTCTATCAGCACCGGCCAGGACTTACTCTGTCGGCGTTTGCTGCTTCACTCCTCAACATCTATGCCAGCTGACGTGACTTCTAAATCTTCAGACTAAACGAAAAAACTAACATCAATACCAAATAAGGCAAATAGTGATAAGTGCAAATACTACCAAACCATCACTTTCATACGTCCTGGCTGAAAATGCTGATCCATAATATTTACAGAGGAATGGAACACACTAGAGAAGACGAGCTAGAGGAAAATCGATTTTGAGAGAACACATTAGCCGCTAGAGATCGGTTGAAGAAATTCAACCCGTATTTATAACATCTATAGATGTAGAAAATAACTTTTGACAGTTTTGACCAGAATATACAGTCTGAATTTAAGATGCAACCAGGGATAAAATACAGTGAGCGGCATGTTATCTAGAACTCGGCCAGAAATCAGACAGCAGTTGTAAGACTTAAAAGGAAGCTGGTAATTGATAGTTGAGAAGTGAGAGAGAGTGAGTGAGTGAGTGAGTGAGAGAGAGAGAGAGAGAGAGAGAGAGAGAGAGAGAGAGAGAGAGGGGGGGGGGGGTCTAGCCCCTTATTCCATGTTATTCACTTTGCATACAGAATGTTTCACACGTCATGCTACACACTTATCGAGTCTGTAGAGGGGACCTAGCTGATGAAGTTTTACATAGGAATCGATGTCTGGAAACGTTATCCAGCGACGCTACAGAGTATAAAAGTAGCAGGCGCTGCAGTCCGTAAAATATGTGTATACAGGGAGATCCAATGAAGACGTTACCAATTTTCTATGATGATGGCGATGGATAAATGTATCAATTTGAGGTTATGTCCCTATAACAGAATATTAGAAGAGAAGACATCCCTGATATGTGCGACAGTATGTACCGGTAGCGTTGTAGCTCAAATGTAGGGCAGGAAACTTTCAAAGGTGGTAGTATGGACCGAAAGAAGAAAACAATGTCCAGTGCACATGGGCTGTAAAATGCATACCTAAGAGCTTCGAGGCCTTGTTCGGCATAAAACATATCTCCACTATTCAATAAGTGCTCATAGCTCCTCAGGTATGCATTTTGCGGCCCATGTTTACCGGACATTTTTTCTTACTTTGTTCCATACTAACACCTTTGAAAGTTAGCAACAACAGTACCAGTACTTGTATTCCACAGTCACATTTATGATAACAATTTTCCCTTGTAACTTTCGACTCATTCGTTTCCGGTACTGAGGCCATTACCTCAAATTGATACATAAACAAGGCATCACACACTATTTACATACATTTGCCGGAGCTGGCGCCTGTATTTTGATGCTCCTTAGCCTCGTTAGATGACGTTTGCAGGCATGAGTTACTATGTAAAATTGCAAGCTCTAGAAATGTGAAACACCTTGTATAAAGAAAGCAACATACGAAACGGACGAGAAATTCGGGAAATTAATCGAAGATAAGAACGAAGAAATAGAAGTTATTTCCAAATCGAACTTTCATTTTGCTGCTACTGATCTGAAATTATGTGGCATTTATTAGCGCTGAAGAGGATCGTTCAAACGGTGGTCGAAATGTCGTTATTTTAGTTGTTTCACTGTTTTATAATGAAATCGCCTAGTACCCAAAACGATTTTCTTCAAGTTGTTTGTTGGAATTCTATCGCTTATCTCCGATATTTTCAGTATGATACTAATATTTTTTCCTATATCTAGCAACCTTAATAGTGCTTGAAATGATGAAAATAGTACCAAATACTTTTTGACATGGAGACAGAAACGGTGCTTGGTTTTGATGATAACAATATACAGGAAAATTCAGCCATGTTTCTGCGAAGTTGCATAACGTCGAAATCCTGAAAAACATCCGTATATTTCGAATGTGGTACAATAGCTGTAGGTAGGAGGCGAGGTGCTGCAGAAGTAAAGCTGTGTGGACGGGGCGTGAGCCGTGTTCGGGTAGCTCAAATGGTAGAGCACTTGCCCGCCAAAGGCAAAGGTCCCGAGTTCGAGTCTCGGTCGGGCACACAGTTTTAATCTGCCAGGAAGTTTGATATCGGCGCACACTCCGCTGCAGAGTGAACTAATTCTGGAAAGAGCTGTATAGTTACTGGAGAGATACAGGATGTTCCAAAATTCCCGTTAAAAACTTCTAGGGAACTGAGTGACGATATTTTGAACTGGAACACGTGTATGGAAACGTATATCCGTGCTACAGCCGTATAAATACATCTCCGCTAATGTGGTATGCAACAGGGTAATCATCACTGGAGGGGGTTACTTACGTCGGATCGTATGATGTCATTTGAAGGCTGTCCTACCTCTCTGAACTGGTTCGAGTCTCGTTCATGTGTCTGTGAGTGTTAGAGCAACATTGCTGAGTACACTTTTGCCGAATACACCGACACGAGTATTGTGTGTGGCCAAGCTCACAGTGTTGGAAGAGCTGCTGGTCGCCTTTATGAAGATCGTTGTCCACAACGTTTGACTCCTTGGAAAATATATTTATATGGATATGGTGTCTGTTCTTTCGGACATGTCCGAAAGGACGCTACGAATGTAGTGTGTGGACATACAAGGTGAGAATGTGGGTCTCGCGGGAGGCGTGGGCGAGATAGTACCTGTAGTGTCACTATCCTCTGTGCCCTCGGTGGCTCAGATGGATAGAGCGACTGCCATGTAAGCAGGAGGTTCCTGGTTCAAGTTCCGGTCGGGGCACGCATTTTCACCCGTCTTCGTTGATATATATCAACCAACGCCCGTCAGCAGCTGAAGGTATTAATTTCACTCTGGAAAAGGCCCTCCTGTAAAAACAGTGTCTCTAGATCGATTTTTTTGTTTCTTTGGTTATTAACGAGTGAAACTGTAGAACAATAGATGTACTGGGCCACATCTACACTGAAATGCCAAAGAAACTAGTATAATAATGCGTATTCAAACACAGAGATATGTAAACAGGCAAAATATGGTTCTGCCGCCGGCAACGCCTGTGCAAGACATGTGTCTGGCGTAGTTGTTGGATTGGTTACTGCTGCTACAATGGCAGGTTATCACGATTTAAATGACTTTGAACGTGGTATTATACTCGGCGCAAGAGCGATGGGACACAGGATCTCCGAGGTAGCGATGAAGTGGGGATTTTCCTGTACGACCATTTCACGAGGGCACCGTGAATATTAGCAATCCAGTAAAACAACAAATCTCCGACATCGCTGCGGCCGGAAAAGATCCTGCAAGAATGGAAACTGAAAAGAATCGTTGAGCGTGGCGAAAGTGCAACCCTTCCGCAAATTACAGAAAATTTCAATGCTTAACCATCAATAAGTGTCAGCATGCGAATCATTCAACGAAACATCATCTACATGGGCTTTCAGAGCCGAAGGCCCACTCGTGTACCCTTGCTGACTGCACAGCACAAGGCGTTGCGCCTCATTTGGGCCCATCGCTACGAACATTCGACTGTTGATGATTGGAAACATATTGCCTGGTTGGACGAGTCTCTCTTCAAAATGTCTATAGAGTATGAACGTGTACGGGTATGAAGACAACATCATGAATCCATGGACCCTGCATGTCAGCTGGGGACTGTTGAAGCTGGTGGAGGGTCTGTGACGTTGTGTGGCGTGTGCATTTGGAGTGATGTGGGACCCCTGATACGTCTAGATACAACTCTGGCTGGTGACACGTGCGTAAGCATCCTGTCTGATCACCTGCATCCATTCATGTCGATTGTGCATTCCGACGGATGTGGGTAATTCCAACAGGACAATACGACACCCCAGACAACCACAATTGCTACAGAGTGGCTGCAGGAACACTCTTCCGAGGTTAAACACTTCCGCTGGCCACCAAATTCCCCAAACATCCTGTACGTTTCCAGTACATTGTATAGCATTATCGAGCATATCTGGGATGCCTTACAACGTGTTGATCAGAGGAGACCTCTACTCCCTCATACTCTTACGGATTTATGGGCAGCTCTGCGGGATTCATGGTGTCAGTTCCCTCCTGCGCGACTTCAGCCATTAGTCGACTCCATGCCACGGCGTTTTGAGGCACTTCTGCGTGCTCGCGGGGGGCCTACACGGTTTTTCTTTGGCTCTTCAGTGTAACAAATTACTTGTCAAAGTGACAGCGTTACCAATATGTTTTCAAATGTTTCTAGTATACGGTACGTCTCCGGAGACGGGTTACAATTTAAAATACGAGTATTATGTACTCAGTCCCCCGCACAAGTTCTAGCAGTTAGTGATCGGAATTTCAGAACATCCTGTACGTTTCCAGTAAATTGTGTAGCCGTTGTCGTATTATAACTGATATCTGCAAATACATTTCAGAATTGGTGACAGATCGTTAGGCGCGACTGCAGACGTTCGCAGCGTTTGCCCAGGGGGCGTCTTGGCTACGGCAGCTCTGACGGCCACGAGAATAACCGGAGGTAGAGAGCGCAGCACGGTTAGTTTGAAGGCCACTTTCAACTAATGTTGCCAGAGGTGTCTCTTTTTAGAGATACTACGACTCGCCCCACGTAAGCTTTAAGCGGAAAGCCAAATGCTCCAACTTCTGGCCTCTGCTAACATTTCGAAATACACTATCCTATCAGTAAGTGTACAGACACCCATTAGTGGACATTAATACGCAGTGTGTCCACCCTTTCTCTCTATGGCGGCTTGAACTCTGCTCGGGACACTAAGTGAGGTGCCTGCCGATAATTTACACACCACACACGGAGATAGTATCTACGTCTTTGTTTTTGAACATGCCAGACAATACATTGCTCAGCAAGATTGCCAGGTCTCTCACCAATTTTGAACGTTTCGAACACTATGGGGAGGTTCTTTAAACCAGGTCGCGATTTTGACGACGTAACGAACCAACTGAACTGAATTTGGTACGATATCCGTCAGGAGGTCATCCACTAACTTTATCAATGTCAAGCCGAATGACTGCCCGCGTAAAGGCCAGAGTTGGACCAACACGTTATCGACTTATCAATTTGTGAAGCTCTTTCTCTTGAATTAATCATCCAGTTTTTCTGCAACTGTAATCATTCATTTGCTCCTACACGTACATGATGTGTATCGATTTCCATCGCGCTGGGGTAATTCCTCCGGGATACGTTTATTTTCCTTAGTGTGAAAATATATTTGGAACATGTCATTCAAAAACGTTTGACACGAAATAGAGGGGAGCTGGTTGTTGTTAGGAGAACAGAATGTATTAGACTCGCGGATCATATGGTGTTATTGGCAGTGAGCGAAAGAAGTATGACTGAAATGTTAAAAGAATTAAACAAGACACGTGAGTAAATTGGAATGAGAAAAAGGCAAAATGTCCGGTGTTAAGTGTAAGAACAACTATAATGTTAGGAAGATACAGAACAATTTAGTGTTTTTAGATAACTGCGACGCGCTATTATGGACGACATTGGAAGTAATAAGGAGGTGAAAACACGTATAGCAATTGCCAACGAGACGTTTCATAACAGGAGACTTTTATGTGGGTGCGTTGATAGAGGATAAAATAGGCAGGCACAGTGAGTAATTAGGTGGTGTTGAGTCAGAGAACAGAGAGAAATTTTAAAGGTAGCAGGATGAGGAAACAATTGGCATGGACACTGAATGAGAAGAGATTGTTTATTGATGGTATGGAGGAAATAGTGAATGGAAGAGGAAGAAGAAGAAGAAGAAGAAGACGACGCAGAACATACCAGGTGGTGGACAGTGTAATAGTTGTGAGAAAACAAGAGGGTAACAAATTATGGGACTACATGGAGAGGTACATGTGAAGACCTGCCCTAGGGCAGAACACTCATTATGATGATCATGATGATGATGATGATGATGATGGTGGTGGTGGTGGTGGTGGTGGTGGTGGTGGTGGCGGCGGCGGCGGCGGCGGCGGCGGCGGCGGCGATGACGACGACGACGACGACGAAAAGGAGACTTATTTAGGACATTTTGCAAGACGCCCATTTTCTTGTAATCCAGATTTAAAGCAAAAAATAGGCAGCTTATAATCTGTACTCTACAAACGACCGTGAAGTGCATGGCAGATGGAACTTGCCATTATACCAGTTATCAGGACTTCTTCCCACTCCACTGACAGGTATGGAGCGAGCGAAATGTGACTGCTGAAATGCCTTTGTGCGTGCTGTGCTTAGTCTAATCTGGTCTTCACGCTTCCTACACTTACGATACGTAGGCGGTTTCAGTATATTCCTACATTCATCATGTAACGTCGGTTCTAGAAACTTTCTAAGTAGGTCTCCTCGCGATACTTTGCTCTTCCACGAGATAGTCAGTGTCTATCATCAACTGTCCGTTACTTCAGTTATTTGAACACCTTCGTGACATTCTCCTATGTGTCAAACAAACCTGTGAGCATTCTTTACTGCCCTTTTCTGTTTAAGTTCAATATGCCCTGTTCGTCCTATCTGGTACTGATTGCAATTCCCCAGTATTGTACCAATGAACCGCACGCGCTTTACCTACAAATGTGATCGTTCCATTTCATACCTCTACAAATTTATACACTCAAGTATTTACATGAGTTAACAAATTCCAGCTGCAGCGCACTGAAGCTGTAGTCATCGGACTACGTAGTCTCATTTTGTGAAATGTTGATTTTGTTGATACCGTCACAGTAGAATATTTGACTATGCTAACAGAGCCTCAACCTCACCTCTGTTTGCATGGCTTCGAGCTATAAAAGTCCTCGAATGTGTTCCGTAAGTTTTGGAGACAAATGAAAATCGGATGGGACCAAGTCGGGGCTGTGTGGAGGTGAATCGACGGCAGTGAACGAACGGCATCGCAGTGCTGCAGACGTCGCAGCGCTAGGCTGTAGTTCGGCGTCGTAATGCTGAAGAGGAGGGCGTTCCACGTGCGGACCAACTCTTCCAATTCGTGCTTTCAGTTTTCTGAGCTGCTTCTCACGCACCGACACAGTTACATCACACACCGCTGTGTTACACGGTACAAATCGGAGCCCTCTAGCAGCAGAGGACTGCAGATACGTGGAATAAAAATGTAAAATGTTACTAACGTTGTTTAACCGGAAAGCTCAAGAGTTTTCAAAAAAAACATTGCAAGTAATTACTTCTCAGCACGCCCTCGTGTTATATGCACAAAACTAAGAAACTGTTTCCGAGCAAAGTATGCTATCCTTTTGATTGAACATCTTTATAACGTACATCAGTAGTAAACCTTATGGTGATCGTGAAATTTCGTATTTATATTTACATTGAAAGGCGATTACTCTGTGGCCAATACACAATGACAACGGCAGTTGCCAGGCGGATATTAACTGCAACACCACCCACTTTGCCACGGTAAGTGGAAGAATTGGTTTTCCGACACATGTCGCCATGTAACTGTCGCTCATGGCGATACATTTTAGAGTTCTCTGTCCCCACGTCAGAGAGCCAGTACCCGGCATCACTCTAACGAAATAAAGACGGAAATTCTGTGTGCCAAATTTGAAAATGAGTGAAAAGGTTACAAAACTAGTTAATGGAATTAAAAATATTTCAAAGAGTGAGTTGTTGCAGTTTTCCGTATTTATATTCAGTACACTAGTCACAGGCTCTAGATCATCCTCAGTGGATATGCTTAATCTGTTGTGATACTATTTGAATTGTTGAGAGCGTGATGTGTCCCTCCGAGATTAATTTTGCCTGGGCTTTAAGCGACTCACCGGTCAGCATTTACAGAGCTGCCAACTACATCTCGCACGGGGAATATTATTAGGCTCAGTTTGAACCGCAGCTAACGGAAGCGAACGCAGATCGAACGTGTATTCGCAGTCATTCCCTCTATTGACCACCATTCGCCTATATTAAACATTTAAGGATTCCTCCGGAAATATCCCAAGTAGACTTTCTCGGGATATTTTACGTTTGTTTCCAAGCGCCTGCCAGTTCAATTTCATCGGAAACTCTGTGACACTCTCCAACGGGTTGAGCAAACCTGTGCCCATTCGTGCTGCCCTTCTCTGTATACATTCAGTATCGCCTGGCAGTCGTATCTGATTAGGATCCAAGAACCTCGAGCAGCATTGGGGGATGGGTCGCACGAGTGATTTCTAAGCAATTTCTTTTGTACACAGATTGTATTTTCCTAGAATTCTACCAACGAATGGCAGCCTGCCACCGTCTTTCCCTAAGACTGCGACTATGTGACGGTTCCACTTCAAATCTCCAGTAATTTTTACACCCAGGTATTCATGTGGGTTGAGCGATTGCGAATTTGACTCGCTGATATTATAATCGTAGGATAAGGTTATTTCCTTTTTGTGAACCGAACAATTTTAAATTTCGGGAACATTTAAACCAAGTTGCCAGTCTTTGCACTACACTGAAATCTTATCAGAGCGTGGCTTCTTTCAGACAGTACTTCATTACAGACAACTGCATAATTTGCGGGAAGTGTTAAGTTTCAAATAGACCGCGTAACCACCGCCCCCTTCTCCCCTACAAAATGCTATCTGAAGACTGGAAGTCCCATATGTAAACCACCTTCAGAAGTTCGTTCACTTTCCGTATCAGTTAACGCGTTAAATACTTGACCTGAAGAAGCATAGCCCTTTGCAGTTGAAGAGGCTCTGTTTTAAGAGAAGCTAGTTTTTCGAAAACATCTCAATGTTTATGTAATGAACTAGGTGTTGTACAATGCTATAATTTTTCAGGTACATTCAGCGATGTGTGTGGATACTGTCAGACAAATGTGTTGCGAATACAGTGAGTAGTAAAGAAGTAATAAATTCAAAATTCATGCCTGATGCTGACGCCTTACTGCATGAACAGCTAAAATATAGGAGCGATAAAAGTCTTTGTCCTTTCATCATTCTGTCAGGGATGTCAGCGGAAAAAAATGTTTCGGAAAGCTTCGACATTATGTGTGAAGTTTGTTGGAAGTCGCCAAGTGCTGCCATTCACAAATGCACGGTGAATATAATCTGGATAATTTTCGCGCCATGAAATTATGCTGCCTTAGACGAGTACGCGTTTTTTAACTTTTAACGCCAGACTTACTGCGTTAAACCTATGTCTTTAAATGAAGGACGGAAGGAGGATTGTATTTAATGTGCCATCGATGTCGAGGTCATTAGAGACGGAGCAGGAGCTGGCACTGCGTCAAGGAAGGGTAGAGGAAGTCAGCCGTGCCCTTTCAAAGGAACCATCCCGGCACTTACTTGGAGTGATTTAGGAAAATTACGGAAAACATATCAGGATGGCCGGACGCGGATTTAAACCGTCGTCCTCCCGAATGCGAGTCTAGTGTACTAGTTGACAGCTCGTCGTCTAGAAGCTAGCGTTGCTGCTCTGGATCATGGGATTCCGGGTTCGATTCACGGCTCGGTTGCGTTCTCCGCCCGGGAACTAGGTGTCTGTGTTGTCCTTATCATTTCATCATCATTCGTGAAGGTGGCGAAACTGGACTGTGAAAGGTTGGGGCTTTGTACAGGCGCTGGTAACCGTGCAGTTGAGCGCCCCACAAACCATCATCATCATCATCATCATCATCATCATCATCATCATCATACAATGTACTAACCACTACACCAGCTCGCTCGGTATACATTTAAATGAGTAGATTATGTCAGCATTTTTAGTATTTACATTGACTTCATTCTTCATAAATGAAACCATGAACTACGAGCAGACAAAGGAATTGGGATAACGAATGAGAAATACCTGATTGTGCTTCTGTTTGTAGATGACATGATTCAAGTAAATGAAATGACCTCCAAAGATCTATATACCACCTGAACGAAATATGCAACGAATACAACTTTAAAATTTCTAGTAATAAAACGTAAATAAGTGCACTTCGAGGAAAATATTCAGTCAGATTAAAACTAGTTTTGGATAATCCTGCTTTAGAACAGGTCTCTTAAACCTTCATTTAGGGTACGCTGTAAGATCTGATTTTTACTCTGATACTTAAAATAAATTACACAAATTCTAAGCTGTCTGTGGTACCATTATCCGAAGATTGGGCAATAAAGTACAAAAAGAGATTTTCCCGAAATTCTATAAAGTGGTCGCAGTTCCTGTGTTATGCTATGAAAGCGAAAACATGGGTAAAACAAAACAAAAATTCAGACGGCAGAGATGAGGATCCTAAGAAATTCGAAGGGCTGCAGAACAAGAAATGATTAGGAATGAAGATACTAGAGAAAAATTAAGTATTTTTAACAGAAACTAAAAAATTCAAAAATATCGTGAAGACTGGTGAGAATGCAAAGTCCCAGACTTCCCCAAAATATTCTGAACTACAAGCGGAATGGGAGACGTGATATTCAAAGGCCTCGGACGTGGGAGTAATTTCGTTTGAGAGACTATCCCGCGTGGCGACTATTGAAGTACTTATACAATTCTTAAGTTATACACCAAAATAAGTAAGTTTTAATGTAGTTTACGTTCACTGATGTAAAAAAACGTTTCTCGCTTTCTAAAGTGGGCTATGTTCTTTCTCAGGGTTCAAACTGTCTCCATGCCAAATTTGAACAGTATCTGTTACGCGGTTTAGTCTCGAAAACGAAACAGACTGTGTTACAAAGAAGAAAAACAACTGAGAGAAAGAAGCGGCGTCACCTTCTGCAGGACGCGCCCGTCATTTTGCAGGACGATGTTCGGGCAGGCTTGGTTCAAGTCGTGACTGATTTGTTCGATGTGTGGGGCTGCAAAGCGCCGCACCACACTCCCCGGACTTATGCCCTCGTGAGCTCAGCTTGATTCCTAACGTGAAGAACGAACTTTGGGGTATTCGTTTCGGAGCTGTTATGGAGATTCGTCGGACAATAGACCGCTCCATTCGAACTACCTATACAACTGGAGTAGCTATGGGTATCTTGCTCTTTCGACATCACTGCCGACGGCCTATATACGAGAGCTGTTCAAAAAATATCCGAATTTTTTAATTGTTGAAATCAACAATGGTATCAGGGCGTGCGTGTGCTCATGTTTTCAGGCATACATAGCACACATACCTGATTTTCTCCACTACTTCGGAACACTTGTAAGTGGTACACGTTGGATTTAGTAATGTGAGCAAAATGACGTCGTTGCATCGCATTAGGCTTCAAGCTTGGCGATTCTCAAGTTGAAACAATCGTGTGTTTGCGGACGAAGTAATGGGTACTACACGGCTAAAGGAGTGGTACAACCGTTTCAAAGGTAGCCGCTAATCGATGAAGACAGAAGCCAGTTAAGGTACGACCTCAATATCCGCAAATCGGGTCGTTGCTGACCCCGCAAGATCCCTGGAGAAGCAGAATAGACGAATCACTATCAGAGAAGTTGCAGTCTAATCTAAAGGACGTAAATTCAACTAAATAACTAGGTATTACAATAACGAACAACTTAAATTGGAAGGAAGACATTGAAAATGTTGTGGGGAAGGCTAACCAAAGACTGCGTTTTATTGACAGGACACTTAGAAAACGTAACAGACCTACAAAGGAGACTGTCTACGCTACGCTTGTCCGTCCTCTTTTAGAGTACTGCTGGGAGATGTGGGATCCTTACCAGATAGGACTGACGGAGTACATCGAAAAAGTTCAAAGAAAGGCAACACGTTTTCTACTATCGCGAAATATGGGAGAGAGTGTCACAGAAATGATACAGGATTTGGGCTGGACGTCATTAAAAGAAAAGCGTTTTTCGTTGCGACGGAATCTTCTTACGAAATTCCAATCACCAACTTTTTCCTCCGAATGCGAAAATATTTTATTGACACCGACCTACGTAGGGAGGAACGATCACCAAGATAAAATAAGGGAAGTCAGAGCTCGTACGGAAAGATACAGGTGATCATTCTTTCCGGGTGCTATACGAGATTGAAATAATAGAGACTTGTGAAGGTGGTTTCAATAACCATCTGCCAGGCACTTAAATGTGATTTGTAGAGTATCCATGCAGATGTAAGTATAGGTGTTCACATTATTTTTCATATCCCCTGTATGTGCATATCGTTCTCACGAACTTTGTTACCTCAATGTCGATATCTGCACCATTTTTGAAATATGTGAGCTTACTTATATTATCTGTAATGTTAATATACAACATGAACAGTAAGACTCCCAACACACTTCCCTGGGGCCCAAGCGGCTACTTTTACACTTATAGATACTCTCTCCATTCAAGATGAGATGCTGTGTCCTCCCTACTAAAATATTTTACTGGCCGTACTTTATACGATACAGGCAAATGGTCAACTACAATTGCTGTTAACTGTGCGGTAACCTCTAGCGTATCAGAAGCGGTTTAGGAAAATTGTTTCAAATGAGTATACGCACTCGTATTTCAGCAGGTGCACAGTTTTGCCTTTCAATTTTTGCACGTTTCCCAGATACTTTTTCGAAAATATCGAGAAAAGCAAGTCGAAATGTTTATTACATCAAGAAACAATGAAGAAGCAAATGCGGGTTTGTTCACAAACCCGAAGCAACATATGGTGCAAGAGTCATGGGTTTTAATAAAGTAGCTGTCGATAGGTTTATTTCGTAGCTAACAAATGTAACTGACAAACACAAAGTAATGACTTCTCAAATATCTAATTGTGATGAAACAGGCGTTTCGGTTAATCCTAAAAACCAATTGAAGATCACAGCTTGCAAGGGTAAACGTCAAGTAGGAACGTTAACATCTGCAGAAAGGGGCGAAACTGCAACCTGCCTCATTAGTACGTCAGCAAGCGGAGCTTACATGCCTCCTACGCTTATTTTTCCACGAAAGAAGAAGCAGAAAGAATTTGAGTTAGGACTGGCAGCAGGAGGTGGCGCTGAGGTCCACAGGACCGCATGGATGGCCAGAGTAATTCTTGTATGGTTTCGAAAATTTGTCGAATTTTCTAAGGCATCAAAGCACTTCCCAGTTCTCCTTATGTCAGATGGCCATTCAGCACATACCACGAACACTGACGTTAAGGACTACGCGAGGGAGAGTGGCGTTTCGTTGCTATTTTTACCACCACATTGCTCTCACAGACTTCAGCCGCTTGATGTTTGTTTTATAAAGCCTTTAAGTCCTCGTTATAGTGATAAGCTTCGAAAATGGCTACGAAGCCACGCAGGGAAATTCGTAACTATCTTTCAAATTTCAACGCTTTTTGGTTCAGCTTTCGTCTAAAGTGCAACAATGAAAACCGCTATTACAGGTTTCGAAGCTACTAGAATATGGCCCACGGACCCATCCATATTCACCGATGCAGATTTCCTCCCGGCAGACACAACTGACATCGGACGTGATAGGCCGTCAGATAAAGAGGTTACTATATCTGAACAATTGTAATTGCCTCCACCTAGCACACCAGCTAAAAAAGACGACGGCAACGGGCTCGATAATCAAGCGGGCGAGGTTTCAGCGAATTGTAACAATGAACTGCCGCCTAAGAATGACAAAGTTATTGGGGCTAATTGTTCTAATCTTGGGTGCTCTTGGATGACAACTGACAACACGACCTCCTCATTTCATATTTCACCTGAAATTCTGATGCCCTTGCGAAAAGTTAACGAAAGCAAGAAAAGAGCGAAACTGAAGATGGGGAAGACCGTTGTTTTAACTGATTCGCCGTACAAAAAGAGTTAAAAGCCGTTATTAGGAAAAATAGAAAAACAACTTTGCTAAAGAAGAAAGAGCAAAGAAAAAACTATTTCTGAAAGAGAATAAAATTAAGAATTCAAAAAAGAAAGAAAGGGCCTGAAGATAAATGGAAAACAGGAGAGAGAATACAATACTAACGAGAGTGATTATGAGGAAAGTTCTGACTGCGAATGTTTATATTGTGGTGGGTTATATTCAAAATCAGTTGAAGGTTGGGTCGCTTGTTCCACGTGCAAAAAATGGACACACGATTCTTGTGCAGGAATAGATAGCGAAGATGATGAGTCTTTCCTCGTGTGTGAATTTTGTAAACAGCCTTAAGAAAAGGAGACAATACGTGAAAACTGTAGTTTGACATTAATATTCACTTTAAACTAAATAAATACCGAGCAAGCCAATATTTTCTGCATTTCTGATAATTTTATACGGTTTTGTAATCACTTGTACTTACCACCCTATTCTGCCGCGTGCACAGGGCAGAATGGGGCAAATGACATACATTTCTGTTTCTGAGTGAAAAACATTGCTGTTTTATTTTATGGCAATGTTCTTGTATTTTTGTGATTTAATACATCATAATGTGTTCATATAAGAATTGGTAATCCTCTTATTTATCAATTTTGTACATGTACTCGAAGATTTCAACTTTGTACCCCATTCTACCCTGGGTTCCCCAATGTGTCGGATAAGAAAGACAAAAATACAATCGCTACTCGTTTCTTTAACGACAATTTAAGCTGTGCTCTCGGGTTCCTCCCATCGTTCATCACGATATATTACGAAAAAAATCATAGTTAACGAACATTATAAATTGCTCTAGAAACGAAGTCAATCACAGGTGACATTTAATAAGGCCACTGATATCCTTCTAAACGCAAACTAATGACCGTCATGCTGAACGTCATGGGGCAAAGCGGACGGGTGGAATCGAAATACGCCCTTTGCCCACGGTCGCTTCTTTCTGTCAAGTTGTGCCATTAATTTCTCTGCTCCCTAATCTGATTTCGTATCTCCCCATCAGCTATTCGATCTAAACTTTTTTAGCATTCTTCTACACCACCACATTTCGATAGTTTCTAGTCGTCTCCTGTTTGGGGAACCAGGCATATTAACTACTGATTCGCAATATATATATATATATTCAGAAGGGCAGAAAGTACCTCAAAAACAATGAAAATAATTTTTTTTATTGGTGATTATTCCAGTTTGATTTACACTTAGTGCGAATATAAAAGCATTTTTGTTCAAATCCTTATTTGAAGGTCCTAAATGTCAGTTTAAATGGCAGCTTGCTATGTAAGGCATGCCCACTTGTTTCTCTGTGACAGCTCTTCTTTGAGATGATAAGCCTAGGGACATTTTTGCCCGTTCCTTTGAGCTTTCACCTATTGAATACATTTTTTCTTGTCTCGTAGTCAGTTGTTTGCTACAGTAGTAACGTGTCAGGGGTGTTTTTCGTTTCTGAACAAAACAAATGCCAAGATCTACCCACAAAGTTTTCGAGAGAAGTTGTAGAAGACTTGCAAGAAATAAAATAGTAAATATCATGAAACAAATGTTATGTTTTAGTTCGGCATGCGTACTATTGGAAAGGAACGAAAAGCTTTACGAGCCATCTAAAAAATTAAAAAAAAACTATAATGTGCACTGCTTGCAAATAAACGGCAGAGAAATCTATTACACATGCAGTGAAAGAAAATATGAATTTAAATGAGTGCATGTATGTCGTTAAGTGCAATACAACTTTAAATTTTCCGTAACTTTTCTAACTAAATGTACCTTTCCTCTCAAACCATTTATCCCAGAACCATGGAATTCTAACGGTCAGTTGTCTAACTCGAAGGCATGAAGTAATATTTTTTAATGCTTCATAGCTGTATTATAAAGAACACTGTGGTCTTTTTATTTTTGAAATTTTCCCTCAAAAAGTGTCTTTCTAAATTTTTCCAAAATTACACTATTAATATATTATTCATGAAAAATAGTCAGCTTGTTGGAAAATAGTGGAGTTGCATATAAGAAATGTTCTGTGTTTTACCGTTAATATAACACAGCTTGAGATAAGGGACATGGAAATAGATCAATTTAACATGGTGAAGATAGAAGATACGAACTCCCCGCGAAATTTGTCTTTAAAAACAAATGAATATTTTCAAATCAACAGCTCATTTCATGACGTCATTACTAGAAACGTTAATAATCTCCACAAAACTTTGGAAGTTAATTACTTTGGTGCAAGAAAGTCTCCATCATTCAGGAAAACGAATTTTTCAATTACTTGCCAGCAGCCATAAAAAGCTTTACTACTGATAAATTTCAGTTTATGAGGAGCCTAAAGGATTTATTGCTAACCATCTCCTCCGACACCATTAATGAAGTGAATTTTTTAGAAGTAGCGTGCGCGCGATTGAGAGAGAGAGAGAGAGAGAGAGAGAGAGAGAGAGAGAGAGAGAGAGAGAGAGAGAGAGAGAGAGCGGGGGGGGGGGGGTTAAATAATGCAAGTACAATCAAAAGTATGTCTAAATTTTCATTCCACATTCCATGTCCATGACCACTCCACTTGCAATCTGTGGAAGATAAATTAGCATATTAGTTTCCCATTGAGCATCTCCTCATTATGGATCAATTATAACAGAAAGTACATATAATCCAACCTAACCCTCTTGTCTGTCCCACTTCTGTTGAAGGTTACATATCAGACAAATACCTTCATATTATTGTTTTTGTGGTCTTCAGTATAGAGACTGGTTTGATGCAGCTCTCCATGCTACTAAATCATGTGCATCTCCCAATACCCACTGCAACGTACATCCTTCTGAATCTACTTACCGTATTCATCTCTTGGTCTCCCTCTTCGATTTTTAACCTCCACGTTGCCCTCAAATACTACATTGGTCACCCCTTGATGCCTCAGAATATGTCCTACCAACCGATCCCTTCTTCTAGTCAAGTTGTGCCACAAATTTCTCTTCTCCCCAATTCTATTCAATACCTCGTCATTAGTTATGTGATCTACCCATCAGATCTTCAGCATTCTTCTGTAGCACCACATTTCTAAAGCTTCTATTCCCTTTTTGTACAAACTCTTTATCATCCTTGATTCACTTCCATACATGGCTACACTCCATACAAATACTCTGAGAAAACACTTCCTGATACCGAAAGCTATACTCTATGTTAACAAATTTTTCTTCTTCAGAAACACTTTCCTTGCCATTGCCAGTCTACATTTTATATCCTCTCTACTTCGACCGTCATCAGTTGTTTTGCTATCCAAATGGCAGAACTGCTTTACTACTTTAAGTGTCTCATTTCCTAATCTAATTCCCTCAGCATCACCGAACTTAATTCGACTACATTCCATTATCTTCGTTTTGCTTTTATTGATGCTCATCTTATATCATCCTTTCAGGAAACTTCATTCCGTTCAGCTGCTCTTCCAGGTCCTTCGTTGTCTCTGACAGAATTACAACGTCATCGGCGAACCTCGAGGTTTTAATTTCTTCTCCATAGATTTTAATTCCTACTCCGAATTTTTCATTTGTTTCCTTTACTGCTTGCTCAAAAACAGATTGAATAACGTCAAGGATAGACTACAACCCTGTCTCACTCCCTTCCCAACCACTGCTTCCCTTTCATGTCCCTCGACTCTTATAACTGCCATCTGGTTTCTGTACAAATTGTAAATAGCCTTTCGCTCCCTGTATTTTACCCCTGCCACCTTCAGGATTTGAAAGAGTATTCCAGTCAACATTGTCAAAAGCTTTCTCTAAGTTTACAAATGCTCGAAATGTAGGTTTGAACTTCCTTAACCTATCTTCTAAGATAAGTCGTAGGGTCAGCATTGCCTCACGCATTCCAGTATTTCTATGGAATCCAAACTGGTCTTCCCCGAAGTCGGCTTCTACCAGTCTTTCCATTCGTCTGTACAAAATACGTGTTAGTATTCTGCAGCCATGGCTTATTAAACTGGTAATTTTCACATCTGTCAACACCTGCTTTCTTTGGGATTGGAATTATTATATTCTTCTTGAAGTCTCAGGGTATTTCGCCTGTTTCATACATCTTGCTCACCAGATGGTAGACTTTTGTCAGGACTGGCTCTCCCAAGGCCGTCAGTAGTTCTAATGGAATGTTGTCTACTCCCGGGGCCTTGTTTCGACTCAAGTCTTTCAGTGCTCTGTCAAACTCTTAACGCAGAATCATATCTCCCATTTCATCTTATCTACATTCTCTTCCATTTCATAATATTGTCCTCAAGTACATCGCCTTTGTATAGACCCTCTGTATACTCCTTCCACCTTTCTGCTTTCCCTTCTTTGCTTAGAACTGGCTTTCCATCTGAGCTCTTGATATGCATACAAGTGGATCTCATTTCTCCAAAGGTCTCTTTAATTTTCCTGTGGGCAGTATCTATCTTACCCCTAGTGATATGCGCCTCTACATCCTTACATTTGTCCTCTTAGCCATCCCTGCTTAGCCATTTTGCACTTCCTGTCGATCTCATTTTTGAGACGTTTGTATTTCTTTTTGCTTGCTTCATTTAATGCATTTTTATATTTTCTCCTTTCATCAATTAAATTCAGTATCTCTTCTGTTACCCAAAGATTTCTACTAGCCCACGTCTTTTTACGTACTTGATCCTCTGCTGCCTTCACTATTTCTTGCTTCAAAGCTACCCATTCTTCTACTACTGTATTTCTTTCCCCCATTCCTGTGAACCGTTTCCTAATGCTCTCCCTGAAACTCTCTAAAACCTCTAGTTCTGTCAGTTTATCCATGTCCCATCTCCTTAAATTCCCACCTTTTTGCATTTCTTCAGTTTTAATCTACAGTTCATAACCAATAGATTGTGCTCAGAGTCCACATCTGCCCCTGGAAATGTCTTACAATTTAAAACCTGGTTCCTAAATGTCTGTCCTACCATTATATAATCTATCTGAAATATTGCAGTATCTCCAGGTCTCTTCCACGTATACAACCTTCTTTCATGACTCTTGAACCAAGTGTTAGCTATGATGAAGTTATGCTCTGTACAAAATTCTACCAGGCGGCTTCCTCTTTCATTTCTTAACCCCATTCCATATTCACCTACTACATTTCCTTCTCTTCCTTTTCCTACTATCGAATTCCAGTCACCCATGACTATTAAATTGTCTCCCTTCACTACCTGAATAATTTCTTTTATCTCATCACACATTTCATCAATATCTTTGTCTTCTACGGAGCTAGTTGGCATATAAACTTGCACTACTGTGGTAGGCGTGAGCTTCGTGTCTTTCTTGGCCACAATAATGCATTTACCATGCTGTTTGTAGTAGCTTACCCGCATCCCTATTTTTGGGTCGACAGAAGCGTCCGATCCCACGCGTCGGCTTTGACCCGTGACGTAAGGGTGTTGTGTGTGACGTCATGACGGCGCGGAGTTTGGTTTGAGTGTGGCTGTCTCCAGTTCTGTTTTATCTTATTTTATTTACTTTTCTGATCTGTTCGTTCTATCTCGTGAGATTTTTTTTTTAAATTTAAAAACACTTATTACTTATTTTAATTATCTGTTTCCCCCAATTTCTGTTTTAGTTTATTATATTTATCTTTCTGATCTGTTCGTTCTATCCCGTGAGATTTTTTATTTTAAAGTCAAAAAACACTAATCAGCTACTGAAGCATCTTTATCTTCTATGGGTTGCAGGGGTTACGACCCCTGTGGAGGTGGGTGGGTATTCATGCATGGCTGTCTTCACTTACACGTTGTAGCTACGCAAGGCGTCTAAATTTGTTTATATTTAGTTTGCCCCCCACCCAAAACACCCCATTTCCCGCGCTTGTCCCGTTAGTGTCATTAGGCTTCTTGTGGAAAGTGTGTGTGTTTGTTTTTGTTTCCGCCATATTTGTGACGTCATGGGTCAAAGCAGACGGGCGGGATTGGACGCTTCCGTATTTCCATTAATATTATCGACCATTTACGAACTCTTAGGCTACGAAAGGGATGAAACCACAAATCGATTAATTGGTGGAATAGTTGGTGTGTTTTAAGATTAAATATAAACAAGAATTACAGAAAAATATATCGAAGCTATATTATGAAAAATTGCTAAATGTGGAGACAAATTGTGTCCTTCAGTATTAAATGAGTTTGTGCCCCTAGTACGGATAAAACAGTAGGGCTACCTGCAGCATCAGAAGAAACTTCAGATATGTGTTTCATATTTCATCGAAGCCTGCAGTCTATAAATAAACAAAAAATCACTAAAGGGAAATTACCTACGAATAAGCTTTTGGTAAAGAAACACAGGGCACAAATACGTATGTAGCCATAATACGCACTACAACTGTGTTTGAAAATCGCTATAGTTGCCTTGGACTAACGACGAGCAAATATCCATATAACCTGTACAGCCTGTACGCTTTCCAAAGCTGTTATCCATGAAAAAGCGAAACGGCGTATCGTTAACAAAATACAATTTGACACCGAAACAATTACATTAGCTGACAATGGGCACTGACTTTAGTCAATGGGCACTGTTGAAAATTTGTGCCAGACCAGGATTAGCCTCCGAGTCCCCTGGTTACTAGGAAGAGGCAATGATCACTGTGTCCGAATTACGCAGTGGTCAACATAATTGCACGAAATGCCCAGGCATGCCGTCCGCAGAACCAAATTCCCAATTCCTCCACGGACCGCTAATGTAGTGCTCCTTGTACATCATCATCCTCGCCTTAATTATACAGTATATGCCCAAAAAAAAAAAACAGACACCGAATATATACAAACTTGGCCTTACGAACATTGCAGACGCCGTCTATGTAACACACGTCACACTTCAAAGAATTTACAAATTCGTTGCATTGTTTACTATAGACCACGAATCAAGTAACGTAAAAAAAAGCACTGCGTCTATTGCGATCATGATTCAGAGTTTAAAAAAAAACTAAGAAGTCGCCTACATATTACAGTTGCTGCCGAAAGAGGAGAACCATTATTTTTCCACAAACGGAAATATAGTTAAAATTACGCTCCTATTTCGGCTAGTTTCGGCGGTACTAAAATCTGTAGTGAAAGTTACACAGCGGACTCCCCCCCCCCCTCTCCCTCCCCACACACACACACACCAGAAACGTAGTTTTCGTGGCTGTTGTGTAACTTTTGTACACAGCTAGAGAAAGTGTGTTAAATATGGCGCGGAAGGAAACACTAGGCTACGCTACAGGGCAATCTGCAAGCACAACGTATACTTGGCATTCATAATCGTTGGCATAAAAAACTCTCAATCACATTACCCGCTTACAACCTACGTTAGATCTAGGGCTACACTACCCATCGGCCTGTCATCACAACCAAAATGTCATTGAGGAGATGGTGGGGGGGGGGGGGGGGGGGGTGGAGTTCCTGTATCTCTCTCTAGGCAAAACTGTCAGTTATTGTAGATTGATTGTCAGTCTCAACTACAAGATTTACTAATGATAAACACTTTTGAGGCGGCTCATCATTTTAGAATGGTTCTCTTCGTCTTACTTGGCATAAATTGTTCGCTGGCGTCCCTTGTTGTTGTCCTAGCAGACCGAACGCACCGCACATCCGACACTTTCGGAACCACTCACTGGCCAGTTAGCAACTGAGCCGGGCACTGTTTACATCGTGAAAGGAAAACTATGCGAAGATGTACACTCAAATGGCACGACTGAGTAGTGCGCGCGCGCGCACACACACACACACACACACACACACACACACATTAATATCTGTGGAATGTCCATCGACACGCGCAGAACAAAATTCTTCTCGCGAACGTACAGCGTCTCCGAAAAAAATCTCGTAACTATATTCCGGCGTTACGGCCAGGTTCTCATTCAATTGAGCAAAAAATATTACATTAGGAAATTTTGTTTGAGACAGTGAAAATACATTCGAAGGATCTGTTTGGGAATTACGAGTGATCATACTATGAACTTTATTTTAGATTTTCAGTAAAAAAAAAAAGAAAAATGGCGCCCGTAATTGATCAAGGGCCTGCGAACCTGAAGTACGCAGACTGCGTGCAGTGTTGCCGCTCAGATGTTACCTGAAATCAAAAATGGATAACATCAGTCGATATTACATAAAATTCATGGGAGCTCATACCTAACCGCAACGAAACAACCTTAAATTTAGCGATACGGTGCAAATTCGAACTTTGAGTTCGATTTTTTGGGGGTTTGTTTCACTCCTTATGCCTTCACAAAAATTGGTTAATATTAATCAATGTCATATATTATAGGTATAAGCTCCTAAGAAAAATGTTTACTTTTCTGGGTCAGAGGTAGAAGTTAAGAGATTGAACCATTTTTAGATAATGCTGCATGCCGTTCTGAGAAAATCGTTTCTCGAAAAAAAAAAAAAGTTCAAAGATTAGGGAAAACTTTCAGTTATATTATTACTTCGATATGCATGAACTAAGTGTTATATTTTTTTAATGTCGCTGAACACGAATCTGCCCTCCGTATTGGATTAGCCGTTTTGAATATTGAAAATCTAACTTCAAAGGATTATGTTTTGACCAATTTTTACCAAATATGTATTTTCGTTATTTACGTTTAGTCTGCAATTCAAGGAGTACTTATCAACCCTGCCTCTAGCTCGAATTGTTCCTAGATAGCAATTCCCTGTTCTTCTTGGCAGGAAAAGCCGATCTGTCTAAGCTGGATATGCAGCACTCGGCAGCCTGCACTCGATATTCGTCCGTATTGTCGGCGAGTATGTTTGCATGCATTCTGCAGTATGAATCATTTTGTGCACGTGCGTCACGGGACGAGCTTTCATCTACATCTACATCTATATGGATACCCTGCAAATCACATTTAAGTGCCTGGCAAAGGGATCATCGAATTACCTTCACAACTGAAAATTAATTAAAACCCTCAGCTGTCGACAGGTGTTGTTGATATACTTCGATGGGGACAGCTGAAAATGTGTGCTCAGACCGGGACTCGAACCCGGGATCTCCTGCTTACATGGCAGACACTCAATCCATCTGAGCCACCGAGGGCACAAATGAATAGCACAACTGCATGGATTTATCCCTTGCACGCTTCCCGTGAGACTCACATTCCCAACTGTCTACAATCCACGTACGTAATGTACGTAATAGGTATTTGCCCATCCACTCATTACTGGCGCACACTAAGGCGACGATTCCCGTAAGAATTCGGGCAACCTGTGCGCATTCGAACAGACGAAGGTCAATGGCTGGGTAGCGTTTAACCATATATATGAAGATAGTAACTGTTCTCGAAAGAACAGGCGCCACTCATGACCGAGCAGCTTCTCTAGAATACATGATAGACCGGCCGATGTGGCCGAGCGGTTCTAGGCGCTTCAGTCGGGAACCGCGGGACCGGTACGGTCGCAGGTTCAAACCCTACCTCGGACATGGGTGTGTGTGATGTCCTTAGGTTAGTTAGGCTTAAGTCGCTCTAAGTTCTAGGGGACTGATGACCTCAGATGTTAAGTCCCATAGTGCAAAGAGCCATTTGAACCAATAAATGATTAATTAATTGAAACCCTCGGCTGCCGACAGGTGTTGTTGATATACCTCGATGGGGACAGCTGAAAATGTGTGCCACGAGGTATATCAACAACAACAGTCGGCAGCTGAGGATTTCAATCAATTATCATTTATTCTAGAGAAGCTGCACGGTCGTAAATGGTATCCGTTCTTTCGAGAACAGTTACGATCTTCATATAGCTTCACAATTCTCTATTATTCCAATCTCGTTTAGCGCGCGGAAGGAACGAACACCTATATCTTTCCGCACGAGCTCTGATTTCCCTTATTTTATCCAGGTGATCGTTTCTCCCTATGTAGGTCGGTGTCAACAAAATATTTTCGCATTCGGAGGAGAAAGTTGGTGATTGGAATTTCGTCGCAACGAAAAACGCCTTTGTTTTAATGATGACCAGCCCAAATCCTGTACCATTTCAGTGACACTCTCCATATTTCGCGATATAATGTGCTGCCCTTCTTTGAACTTTTTCGATGTACTCCGACAACCCTATCTGGTAAGGATCCCACACCGCGCAGCAGTATTCTAAAAGCGTACGGACAAGAGTACCTGAGCAGAGCGTTTCCGACTCAAGAGTGTCCCATGGCAACCGTCTGTCTATGGTAAGCTCCTATGGGACCAAACTGCTGAGGTTATCAGTCCCTATGCTTACACACTACTTGCAGTAACCTGTGCTAAGGACGACACACACACACACACACACACACACACACACACATGCCCGAGAGAGGACTCGAACCTCGTAGCCAATCGTAGCGACAGGGGGAGCCGCGCGAACCGGTGTAAGGCGTTTGAGACAGCGCGGCTGCACCACGCGGATCATGGCAACCGTGACACTGCTTCAAACAATGGGCTGTAGAAACTTTTGTAACGCAAGGATTAAAAAAAAACTTTCCGTTCCAAGAGTCTAGACAAGTACACCTTTAAAAAAATGCAATTACAAAGAAATTGAATTTTCGAACGTTTTCAATCAGAACCTGTCCTTAAGGAACACCGTTGATCAAATGTGACAGGGATTATGTACTCAGGTTTCAAATATGGGTTAACAGTTTCTAATCAATATCCGGAATGAGCAGGGCTTAAAACTTTGAAGCATTAAATTTCAAGGGCCGTTCTCTTGTTTGCAAATAGTTTCACAGCGGAAATTTCTCTAGTTTTTTTTGCTGTAGGAAAAGGAGGATAGCAATGGGAGGACGGGGGAGAGGGGGGGAGAGGAATCTTGCGTCTCCCACCTTGGAATCTTCAGTACAGAATTTTTATTCATTACGAGATTCTCAGCCACTTGTAGAAGTGATTTCCCGTGATTCTGCAAAACTTTTCCTTTAGCCAATCGTAGCAACTATAGGACTTCGTTCCTGCTCCATGACATGTCTCGGAACTTAAACTTACCAACTCATTTGCATAAAGAGCTAGCTTATTATCCCCTTCTTTACTTGCGTAGATCGTATGGTCAGCAAAGAATTTTTTTCTTTAATCGTTTTTTATGTCCTTTATAAACTGCAACACTTTGTAAACTTTTCACGCTAATTAACGCTATTGAAGCATGGTCTTTTACTGAATGTACTTATGACCAAAAAGCAATGCCGATAGCTGGAGTCGAGAAGTAAGGAGCACTGCAAGTAATGTTTTAGTTATCGAAAATTCAATTATTGGCCGCATATGGTGCCTTGCAGTCGAGCTAGGACTTTAGGATTTTGCATGAACCGCGGTCTAGCAGCCATATTACACGAGAAAATGCGACAAGTGATTATATGAAGAAAAACCGGAGAAAACCTTACGTTTTCTTCATTTGTTTCCACAATGACGTAATGTCAAATCGTCACAATGGACGCTTTACTCTCGGAAATGTTTACATATATCGTCGGCAATTAAGTCACGTCCTGAGGTATGGTTCAAATGGCTCTGAGCACTATGGGACTTAACATCTATGGTCATCAGTCCCCTAGAACTTAGAACTACTTAAACCTAACTAACCTAAGGACATCACACAACACCCAGCCATCACAAGGCAGAGAAAATCCTTGACCCCACCGGGAATCGAACCCGGGAACCCGGGCGTGGGAAGCGAGAACGCTACCGCACGACCACGAGCTGCGGGCCCTGAGGTATGAGGTCGCACCAAACAGTACGATATAGAAGTTTCTAAGTTGATGCAGTCAACAAGTAAGGAGCAGGGCATGTCATGTCTTAGATATCGAAAATTCAATTATTGGCTGCATTTGCTTGTGGTTAACTTAGGACCTTAAGATTTTGCATGATCTACGGTCTGGCAGACACATTACACGAGAAAATGTGGGAAGTGTTAATGTGTAGCAAAACCCGGAGAAAACCTTACGTTATCCTCAATTGATTTCGTAATGACGTAATGTCAAATCGTCACAATGGACGCTTTTCCTCGGAAACATTTACATTTATCGTCTGGCAATTAATGTCGTGTGGTGAGGTATGCAGTCGCACCACTGTGTACGAAATAGAAGCTTCTAAGTTGATGCAGTCGACAAGTAAGCAGCAATGTATGTCATGTTTGAGGTATCGCTAATTCATTTATTGGCCGCATTTGCTGCCTTGTAGTTGACCTAGGACCTGAATATTTTGCATGAATCGAGGTTTGGCAGCCACATTACAAGAAAAAATGCGAGAAGTGTTAATGTGTACTAAAAACCGAAGACAACCTAACGTTTCCCTCACTTGTTTTCGTAATGACGTAATGGAAAATCGTCGCAATAAACGCTTTTCTCTCGGAAACGTTTACATTTATCGTCTGGCAATTAACGGCACGTGCTGAGGTATGCAGTCACAACACTCTGTACGAAATAGAAACTTCTGAGTTAATGCAGTCGACAAGTAAGTAGCAGGGCAAGTCATGTTTTAGTTATCGAAAATTCGATTATTTGCCGCATTTGCTGCCTTGTAGTTGACCTAGGACCTTAAGATTTTGCACAAACCGAGATCTGTCAGCCACAATACACGAGAAAAAGCGAGTAGTGTTAATGTGTAGTATAACCGAAGAAAACCTTACGTTTTTTTCATTTGTTTTCGTAATGACGTAATGTCAAATCGTCACAATGGACCCTTTTCTCACGGAAAGGTTTACATTTATCGTCTGGCAATTAATGTCGCGTGCTGAGGTATGCAGTCGCACCACTCTGTACGAAATAGAAGCTTCTAAGTCAATGCAGTCGACAAGTAAGGGGCAGTGTATGTCATTTTTTCGATATCGCTAATTCAATTATAGGCCGCATTTATTGCCTTGTAGTTGACCTACGAGTTTAAGATTTTGCATGAACCGAGTTGTGGCAGCCACATTACACGAGAAAATGCGAGAAGTGCTAATATGTATTCAAAACCGAAAAAAAACCTTACGTTTTCTTCATTTGTTTTCGTAATGACGTAATGGCAAATTGTCTCAATGGACGCTTATCTCTCGGAAACGTTTACATTTATCGTCTAGCAATTAATGTCGTGTGGTGAGGTATGCAGTCGCACCACTCTGTACGAAATAGAAGCTTCTAAGTTGACGCAGTCGGAAAGTAAGGGGCAGTGCGTGTAATGTTTTAGTAATCGAAAATTCTAGTATTGGTTGCATTTGCTGCCTTGTAGTTGACCTAGGAGCTTAAGATTTTGAATGAACCGAGTTGTGGCAGCCACATTACAAGAGAAAATGCGAGAAGTGAAACTAAGTGAAACTGCAAGCTCTAGAAATGTGTAACACGAGCTGTAAAACACCTTGTATAAAGACAGCAACATATAAAAAGGACGAGGAATTCGGGAAATTAATCAAAGGTGAAGAAGAAGAAATAGAAGTTGTTCCCTAATTGAACTCTCACTTTGCAGTGGAGTGTGCACTGATTTGAAATTTCCTGGCATTTAATCGCCCTGAAGAGGATCGCTGAAAAGATGGTCGAAATGTCGGTATTTTCGTTTTTCAGTGTTTTATAACGACATGGCCTAGTAGCCAAAATGATTTTCTTCAAGTTCTTTGTAGGAACTATATCGCTTCTCTCCGATATTTTGAGAATGATACACTTATTTTTTCCTAAAACCTAGCAACTGAAATAGTTGGGTTGTTTTTGGGGAAGGAGACCAGACAGCGAGGTCATCGGTCTCATTGGATTAGGGAAGGATGGGGAAGGAAGTCGGCCGTGCCCTTTCAAAGGAACCATCCCAGCATTTGCCTGGAGCAATTTAGGGAAATCACGGAAAACCTAAATCAGGATGGCCGGACGCGGGATTGATATCCCCTTTCCCGAACATAAAATTATGTTTGTCAGCAACATCTTTATACCCTCCACCTATATGACACACTCTAAACTGGAGGCAGAGATCCGAATTGCTTCTCTTGCAATATACCCCATCCACCTCGGTAGTCCCCGTACCGAATAAGGGCACGGTTATCACTTTCAACAACGAATGGACGGTGCTCCCTGGATGTACGGATTTTCTCCAAAGCAAACAATACAGCCAACCTTTCCAGTCTGTAAACTGAATACAAAATTTCTAATCTTGGAAAATTGAGAGAGGTGTACCCTATCGGTCTTCTCCTTTACTAGTGTTCTAATAAAAGATGAGGTGCTACACCTGATATAGAAGCATCCAGGGGATAATCCACCCTGAGAAAACCCTGACCCTTCCCCCTCCTCTTCTCTTGACCTTTTGTCCTGCTAATTGATTTATGACACCTCCTGCAGATAATCCACTCTTCTGAGAAATCCCCACCCTTCCCCCTCCCCCTACTCCACTCCTCTGTGGACTCTATTCAAATTTCCTTCCTTTCTTTCTCATTTAACTCAGTGGACTAGCAATCTGGGCAAAGTTAAGTGTGAATTTTTGGAAAAAATTAATCATGCCAATGAACCTTGCCATAGCCTTGGGACTCTTAGGTGGCAAACAGTTGTGCACAGTCTTAAAGCAGCTTTGGTCAACAATAATACCCTGGGGAGAAACTGTGTGTACCAAAAATGACATCTGTGATTGTGCAAACTTTACCTTAGAAGGTTTGACTGTGAGCCACTGTCTTATTACACACTGAGGGTCTACTCCTTAACCTCGCTCCTATTACTGGCCTCTAATCAGTCAGAATTCTCGCTTTTCTTTCGCTGGATGCCTGGACGGTCTCATTTGAAATGGTCAGGACTACAAAATGTGTACATGGCATCCTGTTATGTGTAAGGCAGCCCTTTTTGCCTCCTATAGGCACCTTTGAATCCTGTATCCCTGTCTCGGCCTTTAGATTAAATGAGATTAGATTAATTATTCATTCCATATACCCATAGAAGAGGGAATCCTCCTGAGTGTGGAACATGTCAGATAAACACATTACAAAAATGGAATTAGAAAATCTTGAGTTTCATTAATTTTAATGATCCTCAGTCAATAAAGAGTAAAATTATGTACATGAATTAAATTTAAACTTATACTATTTACAGGTTTAATACTTACATCTGCTTTCATTAAATCCATAATTCTGACTTTTTCTAGTTTCTTGGCTATTACAACCAAGTATTGTCAAAAATTAAAGTATAATAAATTTTCATTAAAATGGTCTACTGCGCTAGTTGAGAAACTCATGGATGGAATAGAAGGAGTTGGCCACCAAAAATTCTTTTGAATTATGTTTAAATTGTGCCTTGTCTGAAACTAAACTCTTAATGGTTGCTGGTAACTAATTAAAAATATGCCTTGCTGAATACTGGACTCATTTCTGGGCAAGAGTAAGTGATTTTAAATCTTTATGTATATTGTTCTTATTCCTAGTATTGTTACTGTGTACTAAGCAGTTAGTTGGTAAAAGAGATGTATTATTTACAAAAAACTTCATTAAGGAATAAATATACTGAGAAGCTGTGGTTAATATGCCCAATTCTTTGAATAGGTTTCGACATGATGTTCTTGGATTTACAATACTCATACCTCTTACTACACACTTCTGTGCTCTAAAAATATTTTCTCTGTTTGTGGAGTTACCCCAAAATATGATACCATATGACATAATGGAGCGAAAATAAGCAAAATATGCCAGTTTTATTTTTTTAATATTTATACCTCCTATGTGTGGTGCGTAAAATATCATCAACACTGAAAGCGTTCCCAGCAAGGTTTAACCCTCATAAAGACAAAAGGTGAGCATACCGCATATTGAAGTCCACTACTACGTGTCTGGATACTTTTGATCGGATAGTGTATTTCAGAATGTTAGCAGTGGCCAGAAGTTGGGACATTTGGCTTTCCGCATAAGGCTGGTGCGGGGCGGGTCAAGATACCTCTAAAAATAGAGACATCTGCCAGCATTAGAGGAAAATGTCCAGCAAAGTAGCTGTGTTGCGCTCTCTACCTACAGTTGTTCTCGTGGGCGTCAGAGCCGCCGTAGCCAAGACGCCCCCTGGGTTTTATACTGCGGACACCGTAGTCGCGCCTGATGAGCTCTCAGAAATTATGAAATGTTTTCGCAGATTTCAATTATGATGGGACAACAACTGTACAATATACCGTAAACATGCAGGATGTTCCGAAATCCCCGTTACAAACTCCTGTAACGCACCGTTTCCTCGCTACAGCCGTTTGAAAACATGTTGGCAACACGACCACTTGTACAAGTAAGTTATTCGGTGTGACCCAGTACCAATACCACTCATTAAAAGGAAACTCAATAAGTTTTCAGAAACACCTTTACTATACGGCCTTTTCCAACTCGGGTGCGCTGCGGCTGCGTCTCTTTGAAGCACTGCCGTCACCGCTGCTGACGGTGAACGCACCATTTTATCAAAGTCGTTGCGCAGTTGTGGCGAAAAGCGTATGCCATGAAGTCGGACGCTGCGGAGAACGAGCTTGATAGAGGCGACGAGCTTTGCCATACAGAAGGATCATGTCGGTGTATTCGGCAAAAGTGCACTCCGCAATGTTGCTCTAATACTGACAGACACGTGAGTGACGCACGAGCCATGTCAGAGTGGTGGGACAGACGGTAAATGACATCCGACGTAAGCACCTCCCCCCACCCCCTCCGCCTCCCACGATGACTACCCTGTTGCATACCCACCTAGCAAGCATGTATTCAAACGGCTGTAGCACGGAAAGTATACGTTTCCGTACGTGGGTTCCAATTTAAAATATTGTCGCTTAGTTCCCTCTAAAAGTGCTAGAATTTTGGAAAACTCTGTATCTGTCCAGTAAACTGTACAGCTGGTGTTGTACCACATTCGAAATATCCGATTGTATTTCAGGATTTCAGTGCTATAGCACTTTGCAGAAACATTACTGAATTTTCCTGTATATTGTTACCATTAAAGCCAAGTACCGTTTCTGTCTCCATACCATAAAGCATAAGTACCATTTATATCATTGCAAGCACTATTTCAGTTATTCGGGAGGGCAACTGAGTGGACCTTTCAAGGATGCAGTAAGCACAAAGCAGACTTCTTTGTGGCTATCCTCACCTATCTCCTGCGGTTGTTTATAGACAGTGCAGAACATCAGGATTCCAATGTTAGGTTACAAGAAATTAAAGAGATGATAAAGGGAGGAGAAAAGGTTAAGCCCTACTGGTTAACTGTAAATGTTTTGAGCTGTCCAGTCAGGGGAAGTAAACAGGACAAAATAGCTTCATCTGTCACTCCTGGAGTAGTATCTTTACTATGTAAATATTACCGAGAGTTGTTACTCAGTAGCCATTTAGGAATATTTAACACACATCTGAAAATTCAGGAAAATTTTATATGGCAGATCACAGACAAGGGAATTAAGGGGCGGGTACAGTTTTGCAAAGTCTGTGCAATGAGTAACCAAATGTTGAGTACACGGCACAGAGTGACTGAAGTCGGGAATAGGTTCATATTAATTTGTGTGGATATCTTTACCTGCTTTTGCTTGTTATTTCCGAGCTGTGATATGACTGCACATGGCACTATGAATTGCTTAAAGTCCTTGTTTGGTACCCTTGGGCAATTTAAATATGTAGTCTCTGATAATGCTGCATCATTCAAGTCGAGACTGTTTCAGGGTTCCTGTTTCGAAAGGTGGACTGCACGTACTGCTACAACGCCTTACTGTCCTAACCCATCATTTGAGGAATGAATCAACCGCAATTTGTGTTCTGCCCACATAGCACACCAATATAAAGACCTTTTCTGGTGGGTCTATTCACTACAATGGTTAGCTTTTGCCTTCAGCATGATGGTACATGAGTCTCAGAAACAGATCCCACTAGCCTTATGTTCACATGTAAGCCCAACATGCCACTAGAAAATTTGTGATAAATCAACCCACTGTTAACTGAGAAAAGTGATACAATGCAGATCTGAGACTACTGGAAGAGGACAAGAGCTAATTTGAAGAGCAAGAAGCCCAGAATTATAACAAGGGGAGATGTCCTACTCACCTCAAACAGGGTGACAGAGTCTGAGTGCAGAGCTTTCAGGCAGTCAGTAGAGATAAAATAATGATGAAGTTGTTGCCCAGATTGAAGGTGATGGTACAACTCTTCCTGTTTGCAACTCCAGTCACCCTTCACATAAAAAACCCACATTGTAATTGAATTTTTTTGGGTATATTTATCCCAAGTTAAACTGAATACTAATGATGTAAGAAAGTGTAGTAAGTGATGTGTATGAATTTAAGCCTGTATAAAGAAGAGGGGCAACTGTTTTGATAACCAATGTTCAGTAATAGTGTTCAATGAACTGGTGCAACTGTGAGCAAATCATCATCTCCTATGTATATTGTGTATGTACATTACAAACTGTACTTTTAAGCAAGGCGTGGGTAGATCTTCACTACCTCTACTCCTGCTATCTTCCAATTTATCCTTAATTGGAGATGTAACAACACTAAAGAAAATGACCTTTAGCAATTTAATTTAACTGTAGTATCCCGTGCAGTGGTGGCACTAATATTGTCTTCTCGAGTTCTCTCACTAGGAAGCTCCTGCCTCATCTAGACATTCTGGGGACGGGAGTATGTGCTGTGATGGACACAAGCACCATTCTGTAGCTGCCAGCTGTGCAAGTTTTTAATTTTGCAGTGGCCACATGGAGTGACATCCGGCCATGAGAGTACTTGACTGGCAGACAGAATGATTGCTGTGGCTGAACTGATGGGACACTGACACTGGACAAGCAACTAGGCTGCTGATATAGAGCAAAAGCTTTACCCTGGATGATTTTGGAAGTCTTGCCGAATGTGATGGGACCAACCTATGTGGCCATGTCAACAGTCATCCTAATGTAACTCAAGAGGATATCTGAAGAGTTTCTGTAGAATAAGGTGGTGAAGGCAATCTCTCAATTTGCATATCTGTAAAATGACTGATCAAATCTGAATGTTAAATTGTTTCTCTGTTTTATATTGTTGCCAACGGCAATTTTAATGTAAGTTTTTAATTTCAGGATTGTTGTGCCAAATTCTTAAAGATTCTTGTTGTAATTTTGGTAGTTGGGGACAACTGCTATTTTTCCTTTTTTCTTAAGCAGCCATAGCTCCTAGACTACCTTCAATGTGTTTTTTAATCGAACCCATGGAGATTATTAAGTTTAGTTCTAATTTATTTGTTTTAATAAAGGTTGTTAAGTATAAACCAGTTAATCAACTAGCACCTTCCACTCTCCTGTCACACTCTTACTCACATTCTTTATTATTTCAACTGCATTGTCCACTGCATTATAATGTCAAACATGAGATACTACACTAGGGTGCAGATGTACACCAAATCAGTCAGCACTGAGCCACAGTGGTTGGTAAACTGAAAGGGCCACAGCTCCCGAACATTCTCCAAAGACCGGAAAATACATTCCACCTCAACATGATAGATGAGATAATTTTATAAATGAAACATTTGCAGTCGTGAAAACTTATTGATTAATCCCTGTTGGGTCCTACATAAAATCCACAAGTGAATTACTAATAACCATTATTTGTTGAACATAGTTCACACCAATTGTAATAAATGAATAAATAAATAAATAAATAAACAGCAGAAATCCACAGAATTACTCCAAATGGCCTATTTGATACAAAGTGACCTTCTCTACAGCAATGAGTTTGGGTTCCCTAAACAGTGAGTGATGTGAAACCTATCCTGTACTCTCAACACGTGATACTCCTACAATGGAACCACAGTAGCTTGAATGACTAACACTGAATAAAAATTAGTTTAAAATAAGGAGATATGTATGGTCTACCACCCATCAAGGTTATTTATCCATAAACCTTAATATTTTAACACTACCAATGTTCAAAAGTTAACGAATCAATGACTACAGAAGCATACGTTTCATAAATTAGGTTACATATAGAAAAAGCTAAATATTTGCTTGAAAAAACATGCAGTACTTGAATACTCATATTCCCCAAAATAGATGCTGCTGGGTTTCTGTACAATCTTCCACTATTAGTAACTGAAATGTGACTGTGGAGATTCAAGGTGGTGATTGAAATACCCCAAAATGGAAGTTCTATTTTGAGAAATATAATACTAAATATTGCATGTGTTAATTTTTTTTGCCAAATCATTTATGATTCTTTTGAACCTTCTGTGACTGTTGCTTCTGCAGTATTTAAATTTGTTAACCTTTGATCATTGATTGTGCACAAATGCACAGTTTCACAGATAAATGACACTGATGAGTGGCAGAGAAGACATTTCTCCAAACTTAAAAACTATTTTTATTTGGGTTAAGCCATGTCAGCTGGATTTACTTTCCTTGTGAGAGTTATGGATATGACTTGGATTTGGTATTACAACACTTTTCAGAAGTTTTTGACTCAGTATGTTTTTTTGGAGACCTAGTCATGAATGTGACAGTCATAATATGTCATGAATGGATAAAGAAGCATCTACAGTTACTGAATTTCACACCTGATATCCTCATGGATGTGTAATAGGATCATTACTGTTCATGTTATACATTAATTGCTTAGCAGATAGTATTAGTTGCAGGGTCAGCTTTTAGCAAATGATGTATCTATGACAAACAGTCATTCAATAAAGAATTGTAGGAATGTCCAGCTGGTTTTCAATAAAATATCAGTTTCATACAAACAAATGCAGTAATGTTTCACTATGGGGTTAATGAGTCACAGCAAAAGTCAGACCTGTCCTACCAGTGTCTGTGCGTAAACAAATTGTAGAGATATGAAGTTGAACTGCTAGATAATCTTAGTCTTAGGTAAAACAAATGGCATGATTTAATCCATCGATTGGCCACCAGGAATTTTCAGTTTGGCTGTGAAGGAGACTGCTTATGCCATACATTAGAGTACTGCTTAATTGTGTGGGATCCAAAACTGGTTGGACTAACAGGGACCATTAAACTTGTGCAAAAGAAAGGGATAGCAGAAATGGTTGCTCACCTGTCTGTTCTGTGGAAGATAGTAATGGAAATTACGGGTAAAGTATACTGATACGATAACAAAATCCCATGAAATATATTTACAAAAATATAAGTCTCAGTTATCGGGACAAAATCTTCACATACCTTTTGAACACCATATATATCTGCTGAAGAGATTGCAGAAACAAAAACTTACAGCAGGGCATGGAGAGAGGCATGCAAGTAATCAATCTTGTCAAGCTTAATCTATGAGTGGAACTGTTAAAGAACCGCCTACAAAATACCTTGCCATCTTAGTATATAGATATACAAGGGACATTCCAAAAGCAACTTTTGTCATTGTTTTTGAAAGATAACGTGGTACACCAGGTGACACAACAAGTGCCATACGAGTCGACATCCATTGCTAGTTTAGAAAGAGAAGGGGTGCCAGTGGAGGAAGAATGATGTATGCACAGAGCGCCAGAAAAGAGAAAATAGCAGTAAACTGTCGTAACTGAGGTTATTAGAGCACCTATCACGATGGCAGACAGATGTGCACTGACAATGTGGTCACCAATGGGAACATGTGCTGTTATCTGGTGCGAATGGGTATTGGAACTAGTGTGTGAATGCCTACAGACTATCCCCATCTAGTCTCGGGATGTCACTTCCAAACCAATGCTGGAGTGCAGCAGGCTGTGCAAAATTTTCTTGCATCCTGAGGCGCCAAGTTTTACCAGAGTGGTTTCTTCAAACTGATTGCATGCTATGACAAATGTCTTAATACTGGTGGTGACTATGTCGAAAAATAGTGCAATATGCATAGTTTTTGATGCCATGGTGTATTTGATTTTGGCAATCAAGTTTCATCATTGTTTTTCAAACAGAAACGTGTTTTCAGAACATCTTTTGTAGTTTACTTTACTTTTTGCATGTTCACAACAACTCAACTGTGATCTGGAACACATCAATAGTTTCCAAATAAGATACATTTTCTCTATTGAAACACTGCTACATTATGACCATTTATGTAACCAGATTTTTTATCTTAATATACAACAAAATTTGACAAATGTAACCCAAGCAATTTCAGAAATTCATAGTTGTTAAATAGAAATGCTTTCAATTGGTTTTTAAAACTTACATTATTTACCGCCAACTTTAATTCATAAAGGTGATCATATATTTTTGTTGTAGTATACTTTGCAACTTTCTGTGCAAGAGTTAAAGTAATATTGGAGATAGTGGAGTACATTTTTGTGCCTATTTAAGGGTGCTGGTATTTTCAAATAATGTGACTAACTCTTCACAACAAAAGGTCATAAAATACCAAACATACGTGAGGCTGTTGTTATAATGCATAATTTTTTAAACATCTGTGTACATGAAGTTTGAGGATGGGCACCAGATTTACTCTCACAGTTCTTTTCTGTATGATGGAACTTTATGTGTACATCCAGAAATGACCCAGAATGTTAGACCATTTGACATCAATTGGAGGAAGCATGTAAAGTAAGCTAATTTTGCAATGCTTTCCAGTACCAAATTTCATGTACAGTGGACAACACTGAACCCAAGGGTTTGAGAAAAAAATTCTGATGCACATTGCTACCCAGGAACACTGAACAGTCAGTTTTCATCTTTCCTTTCTCCTGTGATGTACTTATATTGATAGTGACCTATTTGCCTTGCACTGTACTGGATGGACTGTGATTCATAAAGAGTACGTCAAGCAATATACCATTTACTGACAAATAATCAATAATACTTCTGAATATTTGATTTATAGTTCCTTTTACCTCAGCATGCCAGACTGAAGGATATCGAGGGAAGGAAGCGAGACAGATCAGGGCTCAACATCTTGCAGGTGTCAAGATCTTTACAGGGAAAGGATGGGAAAGAAAATCAGATGCAACCTTTGCAAATGAACTGTCCTGCATTTGGCCTATCCAAATCAGGGAAACTCCAAAAAATTTAAATATGGGTGGTCATACAGGACTCTCAACTCCTGTCCTCCAGTGTCTTAACCAGTGTTCTACCTCACTCAATCCAGTTCAGAAACCAGCAGTCCAGATAGACTGAAACCCAATTCCTGTATCTCTATCACACAAGGCACACCAGAAGCTTGCAAATAAGGTACAAGGCTAGGATGCGTGTGGGGGCCTATAACATTCCTTGCGGATCACCTATGAGTGAAATAACAAGACGAGGAGTTAACATCCACACAAGTCACCTTCCGTCATGCTGTGCACATTGGTTTGCAGACAATGTAAAGACAGATGAATTTTGATACTTACCAGTTTCTTCCATAATGAATATGTCTTCAATCTCTCGATTTGGAGATGTGGATGGGTCAGTTTCAACCTGAATGAAAATAAATGAGAGGTACAGGTGCAACACAGGCTACAAAAATACAGAAAAAACGGGTCTAAACAACATAAATGAATATGTCATGACAACTGAAAGTCTGTGACAGACTGGGACGTGAACCTAGACAAAATTGCCACAATAGTCAGATTGTCTGACAAACCGTCCTAGCCTGATTCAAACTTTCATTTGTCACTGATGTTCCCTCGTACAATTTCACAATCCTGTATCCCGAGGTTCTGCAACCATGACATGTGTGGTATAGAACACAACAGCAGCTCTAGGGGAACAGAGTCAGTGAACCACTGTGGCTTAGCCTTACACAAAGGATGTACATGAAGTTAGTTAAATACTGCGATATTAAATAAGTGGGTCATTACGGATGAAATCAATGCATCATATTTCAAACACTCCTACTTTGAGGGAATCAATGAGATTGTATATATGCTGAATTTAGCTGTACATGCAGTTTACTCAACAAAAAATTTACAACAAATTTAAAATTATTCAAGAGCAGAAAGCATATCCTTTGCTTTACTCATCTTTACAGATCAATGTTCTCATCTATTGTTGATTGTAGTCATTCCATTATTTACTTAAAGAACTGGATTTTGCTATTTTGTATGCATCAAATGTGGAATTGGTGATTTCTGAGTTAAAGCCAATATGCAATTTTACTCGTTCTTGGGTTTGTTTATATTTTATTGAAGACATACCATTCAGAATGTGTTTCCACTCTACTCAAGTTACCACTTCACATACTGCTGGCCATACTATTACCATCATGCCTGCTACCCAATGAACAACAACCATAATGTAGCAACATCTCATTCCAAAACACAGAGTAAAAGCCATATGTAACAGTATAAATTCTTATGCAAGTTAACAAGTAGTCATTGTGCTAATCTTGACAATAATTTACGGTTCTGAAAGCTAATTCTATGAAGTGAAACTATTATTTTGGAATTTTTTTTTATTCTATACTGTAATTAGAAAAGGCAAATATAATTTTGCTATAACTGCTGTTTGAATGTGATACGATCACCCACATAGCTGTTATTTCCATAATGCATACAATAAAAGTAAATCTGTAATGGGTTTGTCTGAATTTTTTAGTACAAAAATGACAAATTAAACTTATCAATACCGTACAGTGTCATAAACTGAAGAGACTGTTACCCATCAAAACAAACTCACATACCTTCAAAATATTTCACATTGTAGGTTCAGCATATCCTGAAAGTTTTCACAGGCATAATTCATGTTACTCTATCTACACCAATTTCATCCGTACTGATCTCTCCACTCATTTCTGCTCTTTTAACTCATTTCAGTTACATAATATACACACAGGTCCCGCAACACAAGCATGAGAAGTGTTCAGTACCCGCTTTATTAGGCACCTCACTGTGCAGCTGCAGGTTGAATGTCTGGAATCAGGTTGTACGCAGGTTGCAGGGAGTTGGCTTACAGAGATACTGTACGGCTCTACAACAAAAGAAGAGTAGACCATTCACACCGGGGCACCACTGGGGTCTGCCTCCCATTTACTCAAACCATACTGAGGCGACCTTTGTGACTAGGAGAATACTTGTGCTCAATCTGGAGCCAATCCCAGACTTTGTGTGTCTGAACACAACACCCAACTTCAACTTGGCAGTGCTTCCAGTTTTCCAAGACTGTGTACAGGTTCTCCTCTAACCCTCTATTGAATTAGCACTCCTAGGAGAAACAATATTACGGGGATTAGCTCATCCAAAGACTGCAAGTTGATTCCTGGAAGAATCTTTCATTTTGGAGTGGCACTTATACTGAAATTCCATCTCAGTGCCTTATAAGTGTACTTCAAGTTTCACCACAAAGGACCTCAGTTTCTTAGCATTAATGGAGGGAACTACTCTCAACTAAAACATATGAAACCATATGTAACAGTACTTTACAGTACAACTATATTATTTTTAAAGTCCAATAATACCCACAGATGTCTCGTAACATTGAAAATATTTAAACAAATAATTCCATCCTTTTATTATCACCATGGCCAATCACAAGTTAGGCAATTATTTTCCAGGGACTACACTCACTACGGATGTAATAGAGTTGGTTTTCTCAGAACTCAAGTTGAAGGTGGTATTCACTTCATTATCATTTCTGAAATGGCCTAAGACTGTTAATTTACTCATTTACCTGATAAAATTGGTTTTATTGTAAATTACTTATCTAATTAATGAAGGCAATTTGTATACCACAGCATTCCTCTGTGGAGGGCCAAGCCCACAATGACGCTCAACCGTCCACAGTACAGAGCTGATAATACTGCTGTCACTAATTGATAATTTTGCTTTTAGAAGTTTCACGTTCAAATTTTGAGCCTTCACCTTCAGTAAAACTTGCATTTTCAAAACTATCTGAGCCTGAAATGCAACTTCAAATGCTCCATTACTTCCTGGATCAGGAATTAATGTGTGAATACCAGAAAGGTTTTATGTGCATGACTATTTTTCCACCTTATCAATTTCTGGACACCGAGGTACCTGTCTTAACAGTGTACATGCTTTGGGGATGTCCATTAACTCGCTGAACTCAAAACCTCACCAAATCTCATTTAATGGTGGAGGGGAGGGCAATGAAAACCTCACATCAGTTTGTTAATGGAAAGAATATACATTATTATAGTGGATAACATTTTCATTCACAAAATTACTCTCCTGTATAACAATATTAAAGTGCCCATCAACCTTTATGGCCCCTCTGAACTCAATGCTATCATTCCAGCAAGACGTTAAGCATTCATGGGCGGATGCTAAGATGAAGTTCACCAACGTGACCTCTCTAGTGATCATACAAATGAAGTGAGAGAAAAGCTAAGTAATCGCACAGTTCAAAGGAAAGTAAAAACAATGTCGTCTTTCATTTACAAAGTAAGTAAAGGTTCACCGAGATTTAATTTATTGTATAAAATACATCAATAAAAGACTAGTTTTTTACCTATCCATCAAAACTATGAATACTATATTTGCAGAGCCTTTTCATCTGTCTGACTCTTGTCTGTCCATCTGTATACTCCTCACAGCTGTAATGTGTAAAATAAGTGTTTTCAAATGTTTTTAATCGGGAGTTAAAAATACTATTTAATACACTTTCTAAATGTATATACTACATTTTTTCTGCAAAATTAGCTGTCAAATGACAGCTACATTTACAATGGAAAACAACAATTTTAATTGATTTAACTTTCTTGAAAGCTGCCAAATGGTGGAGAATATTCAGAGAATATCTGTTATCATAGTACATGACATTAAGTTTTATAAAAATAATTGTGAGCATTGCATTAGGTATTTTTAGTGGTATAAAGCAAAAACATGAACATATCAAATAAATTTAATTATTTAAAAATTATAGGGTAAACTTCAAGTGAGGGGAAGGGAGGGGGTTTCACCACATCTCATCTAGGGAGGAAGGTGGGTTCAAATTTTCTTAAAAAACCCTCATACAATTAATGGACATACCCTTTCCTACATCATCCGCAGACAGGCCTCTTTATCGAGATGCCACTCTCTACATCCACATTCCTGTTCCTTGTTTCCTTATTTTACATACTTCTTAAGATAATACTGCATCATCTCCACTGATAGTCATGTGTGACAACATTTATTTCAATCAAAGGACACAAATAAAGAATGAAGTTGGAGATACCACACCTTGTCAAGTTTATAACTAATATTTCTGGTATGATTGCTGTACCTTTTGGCATTTGTATCCTATGTATTGATATATACAGTTCATTACAAACAAAGTGCCAAATAGATTAAGAAGTGGTGTTAGTCATCAAAACAAGTAAAACAAGTCCAATTAACATGTGCCAAGAGAGGCATACTTTCTGAAATCTGCATGAGGGGCTGAAAGATGTAGGATTTGCAGCAGAGATAGGAAGATAGTGGAACAGGAGGGGAAAATTGCTGCCCTTCAGGCTGAGCTAGATCAGGCTAGGGAAGATCTGGACAGGTTAAGGAGGGAGAAGGGCAAAGAGAGGTGGGAAGTGGCAACAGGTAGCAGAAGGAACAGGCCTAGAACTAAGTCCGACAGTTTTGTGGTGAATGTCAAAAATAAGTTTGACCTGTTGCTTCAGTTAGAAACTGATGAGCCTCAAGCAGAGGTAGGTGTAGACAGGGCACAACAAACTTTCAATAGGAAATTGAAAAAGAATGTAGGAAAGTCATCGAAAAGGAAGAAAGTTTTGTTGTTAGGCAGTTCTCATGCCAGAGGTGTAGGCCAACTTCTGCAGGAGGAATTAGGACCAGAATACCAGGTCACAAACTTTTTCAAACCAAGTGCTAGTCTGGATCAGGTGACAGAGGATTTAGGTTCACTCTGTAAAGGATTTACCAGGGATGACACCGTGGTTATTGTGGGAGGGCCAGGGAACAGCATTGACAGAGATCCTGGGTACAGTATAGAGTGTGACCTGGTAAAGATTGCGTCGGCATCGAGACACACCAATGTTGACTTTGTATCTGTCCTGAGACGCCATGACCGGCCTCATTTGAACTCTTCTGTTGGGAGAGTTAATTTGGAGTTGGAACGGCTGCTTGTGTCGGGTGCGGGGGCTCATATTGGTGTGGTTCCTGTTGATTATCTCAGTAGGTGGGACTATACCAGGCACGGCCTACATCTCAACAGGAAAGGGAAGGGGAAACTGGCTGGGGTAATAGCAGGAAATTTAAGGGGGGGAGGCACTGCCATGAATGGTAAAATACCAGTGGTTACAGGTGTTGGAGCAGCACCTTTTTTAGGATAGGTAAGACAGAAAGATGTCAAGTTCTACGAGAGGTCAGGATTGAAACAAATCTTCAGTTTAGGAAAGAAATTCAACAGCACAATTCTAGCACATTGGATCACCAATCACAGCTATCAATTATAAATTTTCACCAATCACCAGAAATTTTATCTCCACCAAGTTGTATCTCAGTCCTAGGTAATTGCATTGATGAACTAAAGTCACCCAACCCAGTCGACATAATCTGCCTCTCTGAACACCATGTGACCACTGGTATAGGAACTAGGCCTAAGCACAATGAGAAACTCAGACAGGAGAGTACTGCAAATGTTAGAATAAGGAAAGGTTCTCATAAAAGTATAATTAAAAATAATGTAAGTATATTTCATCAAAATATTGGGAGTTTAAAGAATAAAGTAGATGAGCTTCTGGTTTGTTTGGAAGATTTAGAAGCTGAGAATGAAATAGATATACTATGCCTGTCTGAGCATCACATTGTTACTGATATGGATAAGGTAAATGTAAGTGGTTATAAGCTCTCTGCACATGTAATGAGAGAAAATATGGAGAAAGGAGGAGTTGCCATATATGTCAAAAGTTATCATTGTGCAAAAAGTATAGAAACAAAAAAGTTTTGTGTAGAGAAACATATAGAAGCATGTGCCTGTGAGCTTAAATTAAATAAAGGCACATGTATAATTGTAACTGTATATAGGTCCCCATCAGGAAATTTTCATCTATTTCTGAAAAATTTGGACTCCTTGTTGTGCTATCTGTCAGACAGGGGGAAGCAAATTATTATTTGTGGGGACTTCAATGTAGATTCTCTGAAAGAGGGTAATAGGAAAAATGACCTTGAAGTATTACTCGGTTCTTTCAATTTGACACCCGTTATTGATTTTCCTACTCGGGTGGTAAAGGATAGCAGCTCACTGATAGATAACTTCTTTATAGACCAAGATAAGTTTAACCAGATAAATGCTCAGCCGGTTGAGAATGGTCTTTCTGATCATGGTGCACAGCTAGTTACAATATATGACATAGCTCCATTCAGCAATACTAAACAGTCCTCCAAAGTAGTACGTTCAGTCAACAATTTAACAATTGCAAATTTCAGGGAAAGCCTACAGCAGTTAGACTGGGATGAGGTGTACCGTGAACCTGATGCCAATTTAAAATGTAATTTATTTCATGACGTGTTTGTAAATGCATTTGAAAACTGCTTCCCCAAGAAAATAGTTAAATATACTCGTAAGAAACCTTGTAACAAACCATGGCTTACTAAGGGTATAAAAATATCTTGTAACCGGAAAAGGGAAATGTATCTGACAGCAAGAAAGAGTAGGGAACCAGAAACTATAAAAAATTATAAAAACTACTGTGTTATATTAAGAAAAGTTATTAAAAAATCCAGGAGTATGTGTATCATGTCTGAAATCAGCAACTCTGATAATAAAATTAAAACAATTTGGAATATTATTAAAAGAGAAACAGGTCAACCAAGAGCAGAGGAAGACAGTATTACCATCAAATTGAATGAAAACTTTACGAACAAAAAGTCAGAAGTTGAAAATATTTTTAATAATCATTTTCTAAATGTTGTGGATATAGTAGGATCCAGGTGTTCATTAGAAGATGCTAGGCTGTTAATGGAAGAGGCCATACCTATGCAATTTGATACAATTGAAATCTCACCCACTTCTCCCTCTGAAATTAGGAAAACAATAAACTTGCTTAAAAGCAAAAACTCACATGGAATTGATGGCATTTCCAGCAAAATACTAAAAGCTTGTTCTCAACAGATAAGTAAGATTCTCAGCCACCTGTGTAATAGCTCTCTGGAACAGGGCATTTTCCCTGATAGACTGAAATATGCTATTGTTATACCTTTGCATAAAAAGGGGGATAGATCTGATGTCAACAATTACCGTCCAATCTCCCTTCTAACAGCTTTATCCAAAATTTTTGAGAAAGTAATGTATTCAAGAGTAGCTTCACATATCTGTAAAAATGAAGTACTAACAAAATGTCAGTTTGGTTTCCAGAAAGGTTTTTCAACAGAAAATGCCATATATGCTTTCACCAGTCAAATTTTGAATGATCTGAATAACCGAACACCACCCATTGGGATTTTTTGTGATCTCTCAAAGGCTTTTGATTGTGTAAATCATGAAATTCTGCTAGACAAGCTCAAGTATTGTGGCATGAGTGGGACAGTGCACAAATGGTTTAATTCGTACCTAACTGGAAGAGTGCAGAAAGTTGAAATAAGTAGTTCTCGTAACATGCAAAGATCAGCACATTCCTCAAACTGGGGAACTATCAAGAATGGGGTTCCACAAGGGTCAGTCTTGGGTCCTTTGTTGTTCTTATTATATATTAATGACTTGCCATTCTATATTCATGAAGAGGCAAAGTTAGTTCTCTTCGCTGATGATACAAGTATAGTAATCACACCTGAGAAACAAGAATTAACTGATGAAATTGTCAATACTGTCTTTCAGAGAATTACTAAGTGGTTCCTTGTAAACGGACTCTCACTGAATTATGATAAGACACAGTACATACAGTTCCGTACAGTGAATGGTATGACGCCATTAATAAATATAGACCTTAATCAGAAGCACATAGCTAAGGTAGAATATTCCAAATTTTTAGGTATGTCCATTGATGAGAGATTAAATTGGAAGAAACACATTGATGATCTGCTGAAACGTTTGAGTTCAGCAACTTATGCAATAAGGGTCATTGCAAATTTTGGTGATAAACATCTTAGTAAATTAGCTTACTACGCCTATTTTCACTCATTGCTTTCATATGGCATCATATTTTGGGGTAATTCATCACTGAGGAATAAAGTATTTATTGCACAAAAGCGTGTAATCAGAATAATAGCTGGAGTCCACCCAAGATCATCCTGCAGACATTTATTTAAGGATCTAGGGATATTCACAGTAGCTTCTCAGTATATATACTCTCTTATGAAATTTGTTATTAACAACCAAACCCAATTCAAAAGTAATAGCAGTGTGCATAACTACAATACTAGGAGAAAGGACGATCTTCACTATTCAAGGTTAAATCTAACTTTGGCACAGAAAGGGGTGAATTATACTGGCACTAAAGTCTTTGGTCACTTACCAAATAGTATCAAAAGTCTGACAGATAACCAACAAGTATTTAAGAAGAAATTAAAAGAATTTCTGAATGACAACTCCTTCCACTCCATAGAGGAATTTTTAGATATAAATTAAGAAAAAAAAGAAAAAAAAATATAAAAAAAATAAAGAAAAACAAAAAAACACAAAAAAATAAAGTTGTTATATTAACTTAAGTATGTTGTTAAATTAACCTAATTATGTCATGTATTGGAAAATTCGACTCGTTCCACATCATTACGAAATATCGTATTCATGATCCATGGAACTAGTATTAATCTAATCTACTATTGGTTGCTGATGTGAGCACAGTCACCACTTGGTGCTTCATGAAGTGTGTCAACAGTACACGTCACTCGGATGTGGTCAGTAGTCAGTTATGTGGCTAGAGTTGTGTTGTAGCATAGCTTGTTTTGTTAGTCTGTGTAACTGTACAGTAAATTACTAACAACCCTTGGTGTTTATTGTGGTGTCTTAGCTACTTATACAGAGTACTTTCATACTGTTTTTAAGTACAAATGGTCCAGCGCATTTTCTTTTCTCTCCAACAATGGAAACCTACTACTCCACAAAAGATATAGCAAATACGATTTTATGTTGCAGTTTAGCTAATGTAAATAACTTTCAAGTATGTGAACTTCATGCTGAAAAATATCTGCACCTCAGAGTAGCACCTAATAAACCGTTTGCCAAAAATGTCCACAGACCTAGGTACACAGGTTCTTTGGCAAACAGTCGATAGCCTCGTCCACTCCATACACCTGATACGGATGGAACATGCCACCTTAACAGACAAAAATTCTATAAAATGTGTTACGATTAGTGGGCTGTGTGGTTCCTACCCTTTTATAGACAGTACTTCATACACAATTTCTGTATCCATACCAGCACAACCAGACATCAAGGCAACAAGATCACAACTGGCAACTTGCAGTTCTATCAATGGCGCAAGTAAGTGTGTAGTGCGGATCCTTTGTTTGTATCTAACATTTCACTTACAGATAAGGTGCACACCTTACATCAATTTGTGTCATAAACTTCCAATATGAGCATGTGTAGGCTGATGAAAACCTCATCCACCTGCGCTAAGACAGGATAAGCACTGTTTCTCAAACAACAAAACAGCAGGTGTTTTTGGGCAAAGATTAATAGGGCCACAGAGATTAAATGGTGCTCATTATCAGTATTTTCTCATTAATACTGATGAAGGACGAGTCGTGTCAGTGAAGACCACAGATAAGGTTGATGCACAACGGCACACCAGCACATTCTCGCAGCAGTGTGGTAGAACATCTAGCACTGACACTTCAGGACCACCACCAGTTTGTTTGGGAAGGCCCCACTCTCCTGGTACCCCACACCCCAGTCATAAATACTTTCGCTTATGGCAGCAACTGAAGAAATAATGGATTTAGTTTCAAAGGAGTGTGATTCCAAATCCTGGAGAACAAAGGGACACACTGTTGTGGTTACTAATAACACTGAGCCCCTCCTGTAAACAAGAACTGAGATCTAAGAAAGTATGTGATTCCACAAGCTCTTTTATAGGATCTGTTTTCTTGTTTTGATGATCACTACCACTTCTTAAATTATTATGCACCTTAAAAAAACTCTTTATTTTGTGGTTTTGTGTACTGTCTTGTTCCAGATGTAACCAGAACACCTGAGCAACATCAACAGCTCTGACACTTCTACGTGTCAAAGATTTCTGGGGGTGTGAAATAATAATAAAAAAAAGAAATGTGTTGACAGGGAGAACCAGTCTGCTGATTTGTTGTTGCAATCATACAAAATAAGATTGCAGGGATGCTGCAAAAAATAAAGTAAATACATTCTCTAAATAAGAAAGCATCATAAGGCAAAAAATATTACAAGCTGACAGCCCATAAATGTACAATGGGCCAAATAGTTGAATCTGAGTCATAAGTAATGTGATATCACTTCAAAGATTGATGCACTTATTACGGTTTTAGACATAAAAATAAGAATACAGAAAGCCTGCCAAACTTGTACTAAATTTCCAGAAAAGCAAGACCCACTGAAGGTGGCTCACAGCTGTGAAAACAATTGTGTAACAAAAGATCCGAACTTGGTCAATGATTGCAGAAACCAGTAATTTCCCTTTGAAATTTTGTGTGATTGTGCTGGACAATAACCCATTTTAAAAAGGCTTATTTATTTCCCTATCTTTGGTTTTATTTTTGAGATACTGCTACAATCTTAAAAAACAAAAAACAAAAACATAATTGCTCATATTAACATTACTTACTGACTCTTGTTTGATGGTAGTCACACCACAAACAAAGCTTTGATGTTGTTCTGCTTCCATCTTCTGGGAGAAAAAAATTTAAAAAGAAATTAACACAAAACAGACAACAAATAACTAACAGCAGGTAAACCATGCACTACAAAAAAGTGGGTGACTAGTTCCAAATCTTTTATTTTGTTTGACTGGAGCTTCAAAACATGCACAGCTATTGGATGGGAGTTGACAATTAAACCAATTGTTGAAACCTTGTTTCACATATACACACAGATTCAATCTGTACTTGACGAAGTTTAAGTTTATTCAAATCATTTTTCTGTCTACATATTTTTTTATAATATGTAGATTTTTTATAAGTTGCCCTTATATGTAGAGCTAGATAATCAGATCTCAAAGTGGTGTTAAGATTGGCAACTTGTTTTCAGCGTTTGGAACTGTAAAATTGTGCATTTCACTAAACAAACCAAAAAAGTGATATTCTATGACTACAACATCAGTGAGTCAGAGCTGGAAGCACTGATCTTATGCAAACACCAGGGTGTAACAATTTCTAAGGGTATGAAATTGAATGATCACATGGGTTCTGTCATAGGTAAAGTGTTTGGCAGACATCTGTTCACTGGTAGAATACTGGTGAAAGATGCAATATGTGTATAAATGAGATTTCTCACAAAACTCTCACGTGACTCATCCCGGAATATTGCTCAAGTACAAAATAAGGCTAAAAGGGGATCCTGAATGTATACAGATAAGGGCAGCATATATTGTCACAGGTTTTTGACTCAAAGAAGCATGCCACAAAAATGTTAAAAAATCTGAATTGGCAGACTCTTGAAGATAGATGCCGAATACTCTGAGAAACTGAGCTGTGATGTTTCCGGAAACAGTATTATGTGAAGAATATATAGAGACAATGTTTAGCTCTCTGTGTATCACTCCCACAGATACCGTGAAGACAAGATTAAACTAAGTACAGAATGCTCAGAGATATTTAAATAGTAATTTTTCTCATGCCCCAGGTGTAATCGGAATTTTAGAAAACCCTAACATGTGTTACGGCATAAGGTTTACTCTTCCATGCACTTCACAGTGGTTTGCATTTGTTCATCACTAATTCTGTAAATTATCTGAACACTTGGAACACAGATCCACAAACTGTTTTTAGTGCTGCAGAAAAGCAAATTCGTTGTGAATAACCTTACATGACACAGTTTCAAGTATTTTCATTCCTTCATCAGTTGTTAGCATACTCATGAAACTTCCAGGCATCTAGTTGTTCTCAAACAGCAACTGAATAGCTCATTAAGAAAATATTTCACATTAAAGATTACTTGAACAACTAAGGATAATGCTAAAAACTTTAGAAGGTTGTGTTAATATTGAAGACTAATAATCTCACAACCCCCCCACCCCCCTTGAACCATGGACCTGACAACTGCTGAGGAGTCTTGTGTGCCTCAGCGAAGCAGATAGCCGTATCGTAGGTGCAACCACAACGGAGGGATATCTGTTGAGAGGTCAGACAAATGTGTGGTTCCTGGAGAGGGGCAGCAGCTTTTCAGTAGTTACAGGGGCAACAGTCTGGATGATTGACTAATCTGACCTTGTAACATTAACCAAAACGTCCTTGCTATGCTAGTACTGCGAATGGCTGGAAGCAAGGGGAAGCTACAGCTGTAATTATTCCCGAGAGCATGCAGCTTTACTGTATGATTAAATGATCATTGTGCCCTCTTGGGTAAAATATTCCAGAGGTAAAATAGTCCCCCACTCGTCTCTCTGGATGGGGGCTACCCAGGAGGACGTCGTTATCAGGAGAAACAAAACTGGCATTCTACGGATCAGAGTATGGAATGTCAGATCCCTTAATAGGGCGGGTAGGATAGAAAATTTAAAAAGGGAAATGGATAGATTAAAGTTAGATATAGTGGGAATTACTGAAGTTCGGTGGCAGATGGAACAAGACTTCTGGTCACGTGAATACAGGATTATACAGGGTTATAAATACAAAGTTGTAGGGGTAATGCAGGAGTAGGTTTAATAATGAGTAAAAAGATAGGAGCACGGTTAAGCTACTACGAACAGCATAGTGAATGCATTATTGTAGCCAAAATAGACACAAAACCCATGCCTGCCACATTAGTACAAGTTTATATCCCAACTAGCTCCACAAGGTGACGAAGAGATTGATGAAATGTATGATAAGAGAAATTATTCAGATAGTGAAGGGAGACGAAAATTTAATAGTCATGGGTGCCTGGAATCAATAGTAGGAAAAGGAAGAGAAGGAAACGTAGTAGGTGAATATGGAATGGGGGTAAGAAATGAAAGAGGAAGCCGCCTAGTAGAATTTTGCACAGAGCAAACTTAATCATAGCTAACACTTGGTTCAAGAATCATGAAAGAAGGTTGTATACGTGGAAGAAGCCTGGAGATACTGGAAGGTCTCAGATCGATTATATAATGGTAACACAGAGATTTAGGAGCCAGGTTTTAAACTGTAAGACATTTCCAGGGGCAGATGTGGACTCTGACGACTATCTATTGGTTATGAACTGTAGATTAAAACTGAAGAAACTGTAAAATGGTGGGAATTTAAGGAGATTGGACCTGGATAAACTGACAGAACCAGACGTTGTAGAGAGTTTCAGGGAGAGCATTAGGGAACAACTGACAAGAATTGGGGAAAGAAATACAGTAGAAGAAGAATGGGTAGCTTTGTGAGATGAAATAGTGAAGGCAGCAGAGGATCAAGTAGGTAAAAAAGACGAGGGTTAATAGCAATCCTTGAGTAACAGAAGAAATATTGAATTTCATTGATGAAAGGAGAAAATACAAAATGCAGTCAGTAAATGAAGCAGGCAAAAAGGAATACAAACATCTCAAAAATGAGACCGATAGGAAGTGCAAAATGGCTAAGCAGGGATGGCTAGAGGACAAATGTAAGGATGTAGAGGCGCATATCACTAGTGGTAAAATAGATACTGCCTACAGGAAAATTAAAGAGACCTTTGGAGAAAAGAGAACCACTTCCATGAATATCAAGAGCTCAGATGAAAATCCAGTTTTAAGCAAAGAAGGGAAAGCAGAAAGGTGGAAGGAGTATATACATGGTCTATACAAGGGATATGTTCCTGAGGACAATATTATGTAAATGGAAGAGGATGTAGATGAAGATGGAATGTGAGATATGGTACTGCGTGAAGAGTTTGACAGAGCACTGAAAGACCTGAGTCGAAACAAGGCCCCGGGAGTGGACAACATTCCATTAGAACTACTGACAGCCTTGGGAGAGCCAGCCCTTAAACAGCTCTATCATCTGGTGAGCAAGATTAATGAGACAGGCAAAATACCCTCAGACTTCAAGAATAATCTAATAATTACAATCCCAAAGAAAGCAGGTGTTGACAGATATAAAAATTACCGAACTATCAGTTTAATAACCCACGGCTGAAAAATACTAACACGAATTCTTTATTGACGAATGGAAAAACTGGTAGAAGCCCACCTTGGGGAAGATCGGTTTGGATTCCGTAGAAATGTTGGAACACGTGAGGCAATACTGACCCTATGACTTATCTTAGAAAATAGATTAAGGAAAGGCAAACCTACGTTTCTAGCATTTGTAGACTTAGAGAAAGCTTTTGACAATGTTGACTGTAATACTCTCTTTCAAATTCTGAAGGTGGCAGGCGTAAAATACAGGGAGCGAAACGCTATTTACAAGTCGTACAGAAACCAGATGGCAGTTAAAAGAGTCGAGGGGCATTCAAGATTCAAGATTCAAGATTCTTTATTAGCCATTGATCATGCAAGATGAAATAGGCTTCGTCAGTACATAAAATAATATTAATATTCCAGACACTATATATAAGGCATAGATATAATTAGCATATGAGTAACTTACAAATAACATAAACCTTAAGCAGGTGACTACAATGCTTAATACATATTCTTGTTTCAGATACATACAAAGGTACCAAAAATGAGTTACATTGTAGTAGCAAACACAGTAGTTACGTAACACATCATAACACTGGCAAATAAAGTAGTTACCTAACACAGTTGAAATACAAAGGTATTAGATATGAAATATTTTGTAACAGTATATATAGTAGTTAATTAAGTTAATTATGCAATTATAGGTTTATCTCTGTGCTACTCAGATCATAATATTCTTGCATAGAATAAAATGGATTGTCAGATAACCAATTGTACAAATTTTGTTTAAGAATTTTTGTGGGCATGTCCCGAGCAGATTGCGGTAGTTTGTTGAATATTTTTAAGGTATTCACTTTGTGTGAGTTACTACTTTTTGTTAGTCTGTGTCTTGGTATATCATAATCTGCCTTCCTTCTAGTGTTGTAGTTATGAATTTCTTCCCTGACAACACCTTCCATACCATTGTTTTTAATGTGTAACACACAGATATAAATATACAAGTTTACAATGGTCAACAGTCTTAGCCTTATAAAGAGAGGACGACAGTGCTCCGTGGGACCGACTTTACACATTATGCGCAGCATTCTTTTCTGCATCAACAAAATTTTGTTACTGTGAGAGCTGTGCCCCCATATGAGAAGGCCATATGTAATATGTGACTGGAAGAGTCCACAGTACATTGTTCTCAGAAAGTTCATGCTAATCATGTCCCTAAGTTTCCAAAGGAGATAGGAGACTCTTGAAAGCTTTTTGCAAACCTGATTTACGTGTTCTTCCCAATTAAGTTTGGAATCAATATGCATTCCTAATAGTTTTACAGTTTTGTTTTCTATGGTTTTGGGTAACCCTAAGAGAAGCTGTTGTGTTTTCTCTGAGTTGCACAGTAATTTATTGGATGTGAACCAGTGGATGGCTGATTTGAGTGATTCCTGTGTGTTATTGTCCAAAGCTGAGATGTTCTGATGTGAGGTGAGGAGGGTTGTGTCATCTGCATAGCATATGGTAGTACTATTTATGTGATGAGGTAGGTCATTGATGGCTATGATGAAGAAGAAGGGTCCCAGAACCGAGCCCTGTGGTACACCAGTACTAACTGCTGCTACAGGGGAGTAATTATTTTTAACTGAGACAAACTGTCTTCTATTATGAAGATATGACTCTATTACTGCTAATGCTGGGTTACATACACCATAAAATTCTAGTTTTGCAACCAGGGTGCCAAAGGGAATGCAGTCAAAAGCTTTGCTCAGATCACACAAGACCAGTGACACCATATTCCGGTCTTCAAAGGCTGTTAATGTCTGGTCAACAATTTCCAGGATGGCCGCAGTGGTATTTCTGCCCTGTCGGAATCCGAACTGACTATTGCTCAAAAGGTTGTGTGTCTCAAAATAGCTACTTAATTGAGTGTACATAAGTGACTCAAATACTTTAGAAAATATTGGCACAATTGAGATTGGGCGATAACTTTTAGGAAGATGTTTGTCACCCTTTTTAAACACTGGAATAACTTTGGAAATTTTGAGGGAGTCGGGAAACACTCCTGACTGTAAACATTTATTAAATATGAATGCCAATGGTTTAGCGATCGAGTCTACAGTTTTTTTTACTATGTAATTGGAGAGCCAGTAGCAGTCCATACTTTTAGAATTTGAAAATTTTGTGACTGTTCTTTTAATCTGAGCAGGTGTGATACTATACCAGTTAAAGACATGATCTACTGGTGGAAGGGCATTAAGTAAATCGCTTGCAGATGTATCTGTTTTTCCTATCTTACTTTCAATTTCTTCAATTGAGCTAATGAAGTAGTCATTTAGTTCCCTTGGAGTGAGCTGAGTTTCATGTGTGTGACGTGTGGGATTTTCTTGTGCTACAATCTGCCATGCTGCCTTGCACTTGTTTGTTGCACCTTCTATGTACCCTTCATAAGCAGCCTTTTTTGTCTGTATCAGCTTAAGTTTGTAGAATTTTTTACATTTTTGGTATGCTGCATAAAAGGTGCCCTCCTGCTCTGATCTTTGTTTACATGCATTTTTATATGCTGTGTATAGTACGAGCATGTTTTTTCTTATCTGGACCAGTTCGTCTGTGTACCATTCCAGCTTTTTATTTTTATATGTTCCAGAAGAGTTGGTTTTAATTAGTGGTGAGCATGAATACCATAATTCTGTATAATTTTTAAGGAAGCTTTCAAAGGTAGTTTCAACATCAGACTTCTCAGATGAACACTTATAGACAAAGTCCCAACTTGCATCCTCTAGTATACGAATAAATGACATAATGTATTCTTCTTTTTGTCTTCTTACCCATGTCATATTGTGCACACTAGTGGAATTTGGTTGCTTACTAAAGAGATTGAGAAGCAATGGGTCGTGGTCTGCAAAGCACCCATTTGCAAGGCTAACAGTGTAGCTGCCACGGGGAAAATTCACAATAATATTGTCTATGCATGAATTTTTACGTGTTGGACACTGGATGGTACAGTACAGATTAAGGGACCTTAATAAATTAAGAAAAGTTCTTGAGGGCTCATTACTTGTGTTTACCATTTCTATATTAAGATCACCACATATGGCAATCTTTGTTTTATGCATTAGTATTTTTCTAACCAGTAGTTCAAATCTTTCAAAAAATGTATCAATGTTGCCATTGGGAGATCTGTATAGGCTTACAATTATTAGATTTTCATCAGTCATTTTTATACAACTAAATTCTGCATCTAACTCTGTACAGTAAGATGATACATCTATTTTTGTAAAGTTGAAATTATCTCTGATAAAGATCCCAGCCCCACCATTTCGCCTCTGCTTTCTGCACATTATGTCTGCAGTGACGTATCCTTGAGGTACAAACATATCTACCTCATTTGCAACTAACCAATGCTCACATACACATATTACATCAACATTCTTAATCTTACAGAAATGTTCCAATTCTAACATCTTATTTCTAATACAACAAATATTAACTTGAAGTAATGTCAGCATATTATCTCCCTTTTTGTTTATCTGGATACAGTTTGACTTTGAATCACAGCATGAAAGGGAAGCAGTTGTTGGGAAGGGAGTGAGACAAGTAAAAGTAAAATAAGAGCCCACTTCCTTTAAATGGCTGTCGGTTCATCAAATCAAATAAATTTTTTTAATATAAGTGAGTTTACTGGCGATAGTATTTCTGTTTACCATGAGTTCCGCTTATGTCATTTCCCAGTGTAAACCAGCTCTGCCCAATTGGTAATGAAGGAACGTGATGTTTAATGCGGATTCTGAATTATAACGTCTTTTTCTTGAGGTTACCAGAGGTAAAGTAAATCTGTTTGTGCCTTTTAAAAGTAAATGCCTGAACCCACGCATTTCACCTGTGATAGTGCGATCAACCAGACCATTGTGGCCACATTTCCCAGCCCCAGGAGTGTGCTGTAACAGATCATATGCTTAGCGTACAACATTAGTCACGGTGGAAAATATGCGAGTCTATTAAATGATTAAATAGAAGCAAGCTTCTGACAAGGAGATTATGCTATTCTCATGTCAGCAGGATGTAAAGACTCTTCTAGGCATCATAGCCTCGATGTGAAGCATTTTGAAATTTTCACTAATTCAGCAAATATTTTTGGATGGGAAAATCCACTTTGAAGTGTGAAGTTACCGGATAATTCGATTATTACCATCATTATTATTATCATTTTCTTCATACCGCTGCAGGAACACATGTGCTTGAACATCATTGAGGCCTAATGCCTTTTGGTCATTATAGAGGTAGTTGCCCAAGAACAGTTTCTTTCCCTGTCTACGGAATTCTTTTCATGTTAATATCAAACATCAACAATAACACGTAGATTACATTAAAACTGAAGTAACTGACGAAGACGTCACTTGATAACAAAAACGCGCTGTCTTTCTTCATTTACTTGCGCCTAGAAATGGCTGTCGAATACTGCCAAACCAAAAACCAGTGGATCTTACTGCCTTCCGATATATGTCGCTGTCAGTTCTTCCATATGATTTGGTCGACGTGACCTGTTTCAAGTTGTGTATGACAGAGAATGTTTTAGAAAATAAATTGTTTTCCTTTGCAATAAACAGAAAGATTTTCATTCTAAGCTATCCAAGTTCAAAATTTTCGCAACATTAGTTGAAATTTAATATTCGCTTCTGTAATGTGGGAAAGTATTTCACAGTTGCAAAACCCGCATCCGACCCATTGACCTTACACTTAATCGCTGACCATAAATTCTAGCTCAGAGTGACATCAGTTTAAGTAACATAATGTAGCGAAGACTATTTGCCAGTGCTCTTTCTCACCGGAAAATACGCAATTAACCCACTGGGCTCCATAAGTAAACTGTAACAGTAATTTCTGTGTGTATGCAACGCATACGGATTGTAGAATTTAGTAATGCACTCACTTCCAATTCTGTCTACAATACAATACGCCTGATCAAACAGGCCTTTTATCATTACAGGCAGCATCATAGTGACAACAGTAATGTGCTTTTACTGACAACCTCACTGTTCGTTTTACCTGATTTTGTAATCATTTAAATAAACAAAATGAGCTTCCAGTGTACGTTTTTTCTCATAAGACGCATAATGGCAATGAAGCTTGTGGCATCAAAGAGGGACCATTTATGTTGTTTAATTTTTCTCCTTTTCTGTTTATGCCAACTTGAAGGCACTACATTCAATTCAGTTCTCTTTATTTTGGTGCGGGGACGCGCAAGTGCCAACGCAGGCACAAACGAGAGATCCTTAATTTTAATGCCAAGCAGAAGCTACAGAGGTGGCTACATGGCGGAAAACCGGTAAATAGCGAGACTACGAGTATGAAGGTCTCGGCTTCGATCCCTGGTCAGTCCCACGAATTTTATCTCCCGTTTTACACTTATTTCCCTTTGGGCAGTGTTTGTTGATGTGAAAAACGCCGAGTTGCACTGTGGTCCGAAAGCCACGTTAAACTATAGGTTCCCCTATTAACTGTCTAGGCACGTCAACTCAATGGTCAGAGGAAAGCAACGACGTAGCACCTCCAACAGGACCGTGCCTACTAAAGCACTGTGGTGTTCAAATCAATCTTCTGACTGATGACTGCTTTACTTTACTATGGGTTCCAAAGTTAATGATCTTCAGGTTATTAACATTTTTGTGTTTTCATGGTGTAGCTTTGATATCAGTAAACGTAAGTAACCGGCCGAGCACTGTCAGCGTTCGAGCTGTCAAGGCGGGAGACGACGATGCTGTCGACCCCAGCTACAATCTTGTTCATGGCTATGTTTCAGTCGACTACCACTTTGTGCCTTTCTGTGTATTTCAAGATATACTTTTATACACTTGGTATGCATCCACATTAATATCTGACAGAGCTGTATTTAGCAACACGAATCAGATATGTTTTCCGAGCAATATATCAGAAAATATGTCGGTGCAGCGAGGTTTCGTTTGTGTGTTGCGCATGGTGCAAGAAATATTTGTGTTTTGCTTGCTTCTGTGATAGGTTTCACCCCACTGAACGTGCGCAAGCTCACGAATAGACTATCAACAATTGGAATTACGCAATAATACACTTGAAAGGTGTATGTTTGCATTATATAACCCGATGAAAATAACTGTAAATAGATAATATACCTACTTGCTTATTACTCGCGCTTCTTGATGCTTTTCTCAAAAAATTAAAATAAAAAGAAAAGAAAAAGAGAGAAAGAGAGAGAAAACAGAAATGTATTTCAAATATCAGCTCGGTGATGCCATGTTCGTCTCGTGATGTAAAGCAAGGATAGTTGATAGGTAATATCTCGTTGTACTAGCGATACGTATGGCTACAGGATTCTTTCTTTTCTTTCTGCAAACAACCAGAACAGAATTCAGTAACAAAGTGGTAAGACCACCTATGCAGTAGGCCGATTAAACACTCAGCCTGTCTTGGTTATTTTGTTAATCGTCTGTACTGCAGTAAACGTCCTTGATTACTGATTTGTTATTACTACCATTTTCACTGTTATTCGTCTCACAATAGCTTTCCTACCACTCATTGCTGCCGATGTACGTGAAGAGTGGATCAGGATGAATGGAATGTGGGATGTTTCGTCACGGAGAATATACACATTTATCTCGGCGTCGTGTGTTAAGGGTAATATGAAAATCTCAGTAAGAGAAGACAACTATGAGATGCCGGTGATGCAGGCAATAATATCCAACTATTTCTGTCGACTTAACACCATGACGACAGACAAATTGGCGTCTCAATGTATCTTGATAATACTTTGTTAGCCTTGTTGCGGCCTCGTTCTAATACCTCATGGAAGCAGGCATAACATTTTGGTTTCTGAACACCGAGCAATAACACACAAAGATAGTAGATGGACGGATACAAAGAAACAATCAGACTCATGGGTGTGGATGCAGTTCATCATTAGAAAACTAAAAAAGATCGATGTATACGCTGGTTAGTATACATTATTCGTATAGATCTGAAGATGCAAAAGCGCAGATCTGCACAGTGCCCGCATCTGCACTTTAGTTACTGTCTTAATGGGCCTAATATTTAGTTCCTTCTCTTCTGAATTTTCAAATGTATTGATTATTACGTGGCACAGAATAATTAGTTAACTGTGTTTCTTACAGCTCCCATTCCTACCAACATTTTTCTACATTCTCGTGCATTTCATGAAATGCTACTAGTATGATCACAAGACTGCACATAGATGCAACCGATTTCAAGGTGCAAAGTGTTTGTTATCTTACTTTTCGTGAGAGGTGGAAAAAGTTGATTTCCAAAGACTTTTTATTGTACCGAAATAATCTGTTGTCACAAAGTAACAGGGTAAGTATTTTATTCGTATATATTTTGTGGGAAACTGTAATCGTGATGGAAGTTTATACACCTGAATGTTTGACACAACTGGTGGGAGAAAACGCGCCTCTTCTCCATATCCTCCAATGACACGAGCACGGGATTCTCCTCGCATTCCGCTACAGAGCTGTTCCTAGCACAACTGAGAATTAACCACATAGTCAGAAAAATTTGGCGACACTGTGACAGTGCAATCACTTCCACGTATGGTACTGAATTGACTCGCTAAATTCACTTGATATTCCCTTTCCATCCGAATGCCTCTTGCTATATAACCCCTAGACACTGACACAGCAAATTCAATTTTTTGGCTAAAGAAATACTATTCTTCACGTAAGTGACAACTTCTATAATCGTTCACGATTCGTTATGAGGCTGAGCGACTAATACCATGATGAGAGTGGCGTGCTGGCAGCAGTGTGTCCGTAGCCCCGCGCCCCCGCCCGTATCTCGTGTCGCAACGGCTAAATGAGTCGTCAGTTCTAACAGTGGCAGGGATCAGCGTGTGCAAACTTTTTTTCTGATTTATTTTATGGAGCTGCGAATTTCCAGAAAAAAAATCTCTAACGAAATTGGAAGAAAACTTTTACACATCAAGTCCTCTTGGTAGCTCGACACAGAAAGCTGTGTTAATATTCATAGATCTCGATTTCTGACCGCCAAACTGCTTCATAGTACATCTCTATTAATTAATGTATGGTCCTCAAAACAAGCAAATGTTGTGCTCGACTACCGGCCAGGCACGAAAACGTCCATGAATGAGTTTCTTAGTTTTGAGTGCACTTACGAAAGAAATATAAAAACAACCATGAGAGTTACTGATTTATGATGCTTAGTTCACAATCATTTCTGAGTATTATTAGTAACTGCGCTCCAGTCCCTAAACCTAGTTACAGAAATGTGAATCAGACACATTACGTATTCCAGGCCGTGCCAGCCGCGTCTTTGAGATGCCGGCTATGGTCACTTCCCAGCCCTCTGTAGGAGCACAGCGGTTCGTCTTCTTCCTGCTGGTTCTGTAACTGAGATTTGGCAACAAGGCAACGTATGTTTGGCAACTCTGTGATCGACAAGTTACTTCCTGGTGTGCATGGAATTAGCCTCAAAGTTCACTTGATTTCTCGTGTCAGTTCCATTGAATAATCTGAGTTGTTATCGCTTGAGGTGTAACAAAAGATTGTAAATTTACCGTTTTCAGCCCAGCAAAGTCGTTGCACGTGGAAATCGCAACTAATCTTGTCCGTTAAATAGCGATTCACGAGTTCTAGTCACTATTGGCCTCGTAATAGGAATCGTGGATACATACGTATTCGCTAGCTCTGTGGTAATATGCAGACACGTAAAAAGCGCCTGTTCTGGTTCGCGGTTCCAGTCTCGCTAGATCTGACGTTTTTATCCCTTCTGTGAAAGAGCTACAAGCAGTCAGATCAAACATCGATAAGGAAAACGGAAGAATGTACTTTCGGTTCATAGTGCAATGGTGAAAAACTAACAATGCTGCACAACAGGTAATGCCTCTTTCCGTTGCTGAAAAGCAGATTTTGGGTTTCTAGGAATACATAACTTTATTTACGAAATGCGACATTTGCATACCTCTTGAGTATGACACAGCATACCAATTAAACACAGACCCAATCTAAATCTAAGTGAGTAGTATTTTACTAATTCGGTTCGATAGAGGCACGCTTTTGTACAGATACTCAGCTTTATTGAAACAGACTTTCTTTGTAACGTTATAGTGGGTAGTTTTATTTCATTTCTTATAATACAGTGCACAATTTTCGTAGGGTTTCTTTTAGTGATGTTTGAAAAATAGTAAACATGAGAGAGAAATTAATCATCAACGATATATGCGAATTCTCTGATGTTATCTACAACAGTCTGACACTGCACATGCAGTATATTGATTACATGCATGTTGAAAACTTGTTCTGAGTTAATGCTGTCAAACAAGGTTTGAAGAAGAATAATATGCCACTACCACACGACAGCTAATGTAGAAAATACTTTTCTGGCGTATTTTGGCACGATGTGTTCTCCCCATACCTAATACAAAAATTTCGAGATGGATCTGCTGCCTGACCGTCTATTAAACCTGAAAAGAAAAAAATGTCGCAGTAGCTGGCTCTTTTTCCACATGCGACTATTTTGGGTTGAGAAGTGAAGGGAATACTGTCCAAAGTTCCATTAGATTGATAACTTCAGCAGACAGCAGAATTGCGTTTTTAAAAATGTATTTGAACTCGCGACGTTTCGTCGACAGTGCATTACACTTACCGTTACACTACCAGCTGAACTGTAGCTACAGCACCTCAAGAACTTCCGCATTCCATAGTGTTGTGAGACAATGCATATGGCCGGATGTAGACTTCTGAGAGACAGACAGTTACAGCTTTTATTTTGCACTGCACGGCGTTTTCAACAGATAGCGCAATAGAGTAGCTCAAGTGGAAAGGAACACTTCCTATTTAAATTTCTGCATCCTACACTGTTGGCAGTTCTGTGTAGGTGGCAGTTACGTTGTTTTATTTCGGCGAATGTATGCACTGGGTAGCCAAGGCAGCTAGTTCATGGCGATTCGGTCAACCAAGTAAATGAATGTACTGAACATCCTGCAAACCACTACAGGGAGCCTGTGTGTCAGAATTCCAATCTTGTGTGCCGCAACGGTGTTATGATAGAGAAATGAGTCGTAGAGAAGAGGGTTTGGTGGTCTGTTGGACTGATGATAGTTTCATATGATGTTGGTCTCGGTTCGGTTCCAACTTCTGCCAATGTTTTTTGATAGGGAGAGGCAGATTCTATTCTCTTCTGGCTACGCCAGGTGAAGAAGGTATAGTGGCATTGTGGTCTGAAATTCACATTAAAAACGATATTCCTTCTCTACCAAGTAGACATTAGGTTGAAGCACAATAAAGTCAGGAGTGGCGACATGTAGAAACTCTATCACTGGTAACCTTCCTTATAGTAGTTATTTATTTCTAGTGACGAAACAAACGCTATGTAGGGTCACAGGACACTTATTCCATTTTTAATTTGAGCTTCAGTATGTCGATAAAATTGGTTCTGAACTGGGAATGCAACTCAGACCGCCCTTAACGCGGAATTTGATCCTTTCGTGACAATACAGCTCGACTACAATTTGTTGTTTGTTCAAAACTGCAGATTCCTCAACATCTCCACGCATTGGGCGTGAATGGGTTCCAATCCCGGCCCGGCACTAAAGTGAGAACACCTATCTGCTGGTGGATAATAATTTTGATTTTTAACGTATTTTCATTCGTTGTCAATACTAACGATACCTGACGTTTTTGACTCCCAGTGAGACACAGAACTATTTGCGAGGTCACTGTAAATTCAAGGATGTTATTCCGAGCTGCTGGTGGAGAAAAATTCGGTAGCTGACGTCTCTTTGTGTGTAGTCAACAACGATATGTGTGGGGTTCGATCACCAGTCAGCACTTAACTCTTCGTCATATTATTTCTAGTTCAAACATGCTGACATGTCACTGCTGGTGTAACAAACCCATATTTAACGTTAGTTTTCTCTAGAATATAACAGCGATAGGTGCCGGGTTGGTGTTCTGGGAAGGAAAAAATTAATGTTTCGTCTCTTCATTTCAGTTAAAACATCTTGCTACTGCCGAGAAAATCCGATATGTCACAGTTGATTGTGCTTCGGTAACAATCCGATTAGGTTCTGGGTTCGAATCCCTGTCCAACACAAAGCTTTACCTCACGGCATTTCAAGTAAGTTACTTGTGAAGAAGCAATATTTAACATGTCTCGTAGTTCGTTAACATGGACAGTAGATGCTGGGTAGGAATTCGCGTCCGTTAAAAATGTTTACGTTATGTAATTTAAAGTTGATATTCCCTAACTGATGCTACCTAAAATCGAGGTATATCACTCTCTGTATGCCTAGTCAGGAATGACTGTTAGTTTCCGTCAGTCACGAAATCTTTGCTTAGTCTGCATGACCTGGGTTTGAATCCATATGCATAACGAGACGGTTCGTCTTGTCATTTGAAGTCCATACATATTCTCAACTAGCAGCTCAAGAAAAACGTAAATTTTAATGTCATTTTGTGTTAAATGATAAGTACGGTATGTTTCTTTTAAGAGGAAATCATGAATACGACGAACTTACTACGTGCATTACCTATCTGACGTAATAATGAGAGTGGTAACATTTCAGGTATGTCATTTATTGTAATAAATGTGAACTTACAAGCCTTAAGGACAGTCTTACCTGTGATAAGGTGTTCCCTGATATTTGTAATATCGTGGTATTACTTTACATCTTGAGTTACTGCGATACAGAACAGTGTTTTCTAGTGGTGATTTGTTGGAACCATTTTCAATAGTCAAACGACTGTACCGAGGAGCGATTAGAGGACCTGATAGACAGCTGCTTTATGAGGGTTTTATGCGAATCGGGCGAAATGCAATTCAGGTCGTTCGGATACTTTTGAGCACGACTGTACATCGTGTCTACCGATTTCCGTCCCATTCAGGTAATTCCTTTGTGGTGCGTCGTTTGTCTTTTGCCGTAGAACGTATTCTCTACAGACTTCTCCTTCCACTCTACTAGTCTGCGCAATTGCATCATGCCAATGGAAAAGGCTCTGCTAAATGCAACCAATGTATTTTTTTTAAGAACACAACTATCTCCTCGCATAGCAAAAGGTTTTACAATGTTAACCAATCGTTTCAGTGCCAATTGCTCAGTTCTTACACAATTCCAACTCTTCACCTAATTTTTCCACTTCAGCCAATACGCTACTGTCCACGTTCACATTTCGCGGAAATTGGCGTCCTGATTTCCCCTTCTCTACTGTTTCGTTAAGATTAACCAGAGAGGAGCTCTCCTAAAACTTTATAGACAGGAGTGTGCTCACCTGTTAACCGGCGACGAAAATTTGGCCCAACAGTTCCCAAAGGAAAAAGAATTCCTGAACACAATACAGCTAAGTCGCTTTTCAAGGAACACAGAAATCTCCGTCTGTTACTGACTTCCCCCTGCACAGCATTATCAGAAGGTGAACCGTCGGAAGAAAACACAGTTCTTTTGAAATGTGTTTTGCGCGGATGGCACTGCTTGTAAAATCAAGACTGCACGAACAAAGGAGCTCATCACGCTGCTATATACGACTCTTGTGAATCTAGGCCCGGCCCCATAGTGTGCAGTGTATGTTATGTGTACCACTGCCAGAAAGCAATGCGGAGGCACCTGGACCGAACAAGGCTCGAGCTGTGGTGTTTACCTGTGATGAGCACATACTCTGCCCATCACACTTGTTTTCTCCTCTGAAAACTAAATTTTGAAGTGTTTACATGACCAGCCTGAAACGGAATTGTGAAATCGGTCTACGAAATCCGGATTCGAGAGCCTCATGTAAACATAGTGAGTGAGCTGCTTATAAATGTTGACTCCGACTTTGATGGTATATCAGGGCACTACAATTGGCTCTGAGCTCTCTGGGACTTGACATCTGAAGTCATCAGCCCCCTAGACTTAGAACTACTCAAACCTGACTAACCTTAGGACAGCACACTCATCCATGCCCGAGGCAGGATTCGAACCTGCGACCGTAGCAGCAGCGCGGTTCCGGACTGAAGCGTCTAGAACCGCTCTGCCACAATGGCCGGCTATGTGAAATTTCAGAGGCTACCTTTACCACCATACAGGTTACCCGTCTGTTTTTCAAGGAGCTCTTTTCGGAGTGGGGGAGTGGCTATGTACATGAAAAACGATATTCCATTTGAATCTACTGACGTAGCAAAGCACTTCACTGCATAGGTCTTCGACTGTTGTGCAGGAGTAGCTGAATTTATTGAAACTTAACGTTAAACTTTAATTACTTATAGGTCCCCTAATTCGGATTTCAGGAAATTTCCGTTCAAGCTAGAGAGGGTTCTCGGCTCAATTTATGGAAAGTATCAAAAATTAGTTTATGTGGTGACTTTAACATTAATTTTGCAAGTGACTGTACAATAAAAACAATGTTGAAAGATCTGCTAAATTCATGTCATCTGACGTTGATTATGTTCTTTCTGACCAGAGTGCAGGGTACGGTAGCACAAACACAGATAATATTTGTGCATACACAAATGTTAAATATAATCGCAAAGCATTTAGAAAAGTTAATCCAGCGGCAACAGAGACTTTTTCTAACTTCATTAAAGAACAAAAGTGGTAGAACGTTTACAGAGCTGATAAAATCGCCGACAAGAAATTATAATACTTTCCTCAACATATTTCTCATGGTGTTTGAAAGTTGCTTCCTATTAGAGCACTCTATACTGGATACTAGCACTAACAGGCATTCGAGGTAGCTGATTAGTGAGATAAGGATATCTTGCAGAACACAGTGGGAATTATATAACGTTAGAAATAGTCACAACAGAATTGCAGTAGCCCGTTACAAACAGTACTGGAAAGTACTTAAAAATGTTATTGGGAAGGCAAAAAGCATGTGATATGCTAATAGAATAGTTAATTCCCGGGATAAAATTAAAACCATACGGTCAGTATTGAAGGAAGTGTCTGGTCGGCAGCACAAGGTCAAGGACATAAAATCAGTATTTAATACAGATTCCGTTACTGATAAGTCAGATTTAGCTACAATATTTCACAATCACTTTCCCAATATAGAAGGTGAGCTAAATAATACCTTAGTTTCCAAGGAGACTCACATAACTCTCTTAGAAAATGACTTTCCAAGACTATTCTCTGAAATATACTTCCGTGATACTGACAAGGGGGAGGCTGAGTCAATAATTAAATCGTTGGGGACTTAGGGCTCTCATGGATATGATGGGTTACGTGGAGAATACTAAAGCACTGTGCTGCATATATTAATCAGTACTTAGCCACATTTAGAACTTTTCCTTTAGGAATGGTCAGTTTCTTGAACGATTAAAGTACTCAGTAGTGAGACCGGTATATAAAAAAGGAGAAAGGGATAACGTCGACAGTTTCAGACGTAATCCTATACCATTGGTGTTAGCTAAAGTTATGGAAAAAGCTGTATACATAACGATAATTAATCATTTCAGTTCACATAATTTGCTGTCAAAAGATCAGCTTGGGTTTAGAAGTGGTTTAATAACTGAAAATAATGTATTCTTTTTTTCTCTGTGAGTCACTTGGATTAAACAAAAACTCGTGGACACTAGGTGTTTTCTTTGATTTAACTAAGGTGTTCGATTGTGTTGGTCACAAAATATTACTGGAGAAGTTGGAATAAGACCAGTAACACGCAATTGGTTCCACTCATACTTTCAGAATATACAGCGAAAGGTCATACATCCACAGTAATGAGAACGGCTAAGACGTGGAGCCTGACTGAGAGACGGTTGTGGAAGGGGGCTCGGGTGTCGGTGATGGGACCGTTCCCGCTTCTTATATGTATAAATGTTATACTTTTTAATATGACAGGTGATTCTGAAACATTTCTGCTAACTCGGTAGTGAAGGATATCGAGTGCAGCATAGGCAAAGTACTAAACAGTACAGTTCGTGGCTTGTAGAAAGAAAATTGTTGCTAAATCACAATAAGACCCAGATTTCACCGTTTCCAACGCAGAATTCAACTAAAATTGCTATTTTGATTATACAGGACGAGCATATGATTTATGAATTTGAACAGTCAAAACTCCTAGATAATCGGATAGTTGGTAAACTGTCATGGAATTCTTTTCAAGATCTTGTTCAAAAACTTAATGCTGCTATTTTTAGCACCATTAGAATAGTATCTGAGCTATGTGATAGACCAACACAGAAATTAGTCTACTTTGTTTAGTTTCATTCGCTTATGCATATCGTATTATTCTCTTGGATAACTCTTTCCATTCTCAAAGTGTATTTTTGGTTCAGAAATGGGGAGTTCGAGCAAAATGTGATATACCTTCGCGAATCTCTTCTCGGCCCCCGTTCAAGAGTCTTAGAATTCTGACACAGGCCTCTCAGTATACGTTTTCTCTAATTTCGTTCGCTGTTAACAACATGAGCTTATTCTCTAGAAGCAGCAGCTTTCCCTCAGTTAATACCAGGCAGAAATCCAGCCTGCATTTTACTCGCACCTCCTTTCCTCTTTGTGGAGAAAGGCGTGCAGTATTTGGTGCATCCATTTTCAATAAGCTACCGTGAATAATTTTGTCATAGCTCACTCCTTCTAGTGTGACGGGAATTCATGTGTTATATTGTTGATTATGCCAGTTTTTACTCGTCAATTTGTCAGTTGCATACGCTTCGTGTAAACGTTAACTGTTATTTCGTTTCTGATGTTAATTTCATGTACTGACACGTTCCATAACCACGGAGTTTTGTTTCTCAGTTTGGTCCTGATGAGCCACAAGTATAAAATAACATAAAAATAAATAAATCACTTTCCAGAACGAAATTTTCACTTTGCGGCAGAGCGTGCGTAGGTATAAAACTTCCTGGCAGATTAAAACTGCGTGGCATACCGAGAATCGAACTCGGGACCTTTACCTTCTGCGGGCATTTTTTTTTTTTCACCAACGATATTACAGAGGTTGACCATTAAGGGGAGTTAGAACGGAAATTTTTTTTTAATATAAACTCACATGGGAAGTCTTTTATTTTATTTTTTGAAATATAATCTACACTGGTTGAAAATGATAAAATTTTTACATGCATTACTTCAAGATTTAATAAAATCGCTAATTTTTTATATAGAAGGCTGCGATGTGTTGGCCATGTCCAGAACAGGATGGGCACCAGGTTGAGGAAGTTGAAACAAAGTTTGAGAGACAAGAACCATTCTGATCGTAAAACCATAAGAAACAGGCTAACAGACAAAATGATTGACGAACTACGGCAATATTATGGGATGACCATCAGAAATAATACTGAGGATTTGTTGAAAATGAAGCAGGCAGTATGGGCTACCGTCTTCCACAGACAGTCAACTGATGAAAAACCCTCCGGGACCTAATTCATGGTGCAATTACCGCAATGCCCAGTACTTAAAAAGTCCATAGAGCAGTAAACATTCCATCCCAACAGCAGTCGTGGACATCATAACACCTATTTACAGAGACCTAGCAAAACCTGAATTGCTGAAGAAGTGTCTGCATGGTCAGACTCAAAATCCCAATGAGTCGTTCAATAATCTTACATGGACTCGCTTACCAAAAAATGTTTTTGTTGGAATACAGACACTAACTTGGGGGTCAGTGATGCTGGTATTGCTTTTAGCGATGGCAACATTGGTAGGGTGAAAGTGCTACAGCATATGGGAATTAATCCTGGAGCAAACTGCATCAGAGAACTTGGACGGATGGACAAGGCTCGCCTTGATAAAGCACAGTATGCAGCACAGTTGGCCACTGAGGAGTCCAGAAAGAAGAAAAAACTTGGAAAAAGATCAAGAGGATGATATACAGTATGGTGTAGAGTGCTTCCGAGTGACTAAAAATAAAAAAAATCAAGCATATATTAAGTGAGTTACAGTCTTTTGAAACTTTAGAAGCCGTTCCTGAAAATTTACATTTTCTGTTGCATTTCCCTAAATCTCAGATACCACTTCAAGTAGAGTATTCAAATTTTCATGGAGTAATAAGATACATATCCTGAGTCCACTGAACTAAAAGAACAACATAATGTTATGTATAATTAAAATTATTTAGGATAACGTACAAAAAAGTACACAAAATTCTAACCGTGTAATTAAAAAATTGTATTTCCGAAAGCAGTTGCTGAAATGCAATTATTGTAGATCAGTAGACACAGAACATACAGTTTAATGCCCTGTAAAAGCTTCATGTCAATGGCTACAGTAGTTCCTTAAATACAGGGAAACCAAGTCAATAAATTTAACATTATCGGGATAGGGCGTTCCAACTCCCCTGAAAGTGAAAGCACTTCAAGAGTGGCCAACAGCAGACTGACTACACTTTTAAAGACGTACATGACATTCAGTATTCATTTCATTATTTCATTGTAAGATCGCAATCGCTGCAGGAGACGTACAGCTTCAGGTTTCTTCTTACCAAGGACAGCCGTCGATCAGGTGGGTGTTAAAAATATATGTCGTGTGACTAGGGCCTCCCGTCGGGTAGACGGTTCACCGGGTGCAAGTCTTTCGAGTTGACGCCACTTCGGCGACTTGCGCGTCGATGGGGATGAAATTATTATAATTGGGACAACACAACACCCAGTCCCTGAACGGAGAAAATCATCGACCCAGCCGGGAATCGAACCCGGGCCCTTAGGATTGACATTGTGTCACGCTGACCACTGTTTTTTCCTTTGTTGATCCCATTTTGTTCGTTGTATGCGTTCGGGGCGGACTTCTCATGACACCCGTTCAGGTTGTTCGTTGATCCGTTCACTCAGTTTTTTTTTTTAATTACAGAGGGTAGCTACCCCTCTGACCGAACACGGTGAGCCACCGTGCCGGTGTACCACTCAGCTGCCGGTGGCGGACAGGTGAATGTTGCATCCGCGTGAAGTGTAGCCGCAGCCGTCTACGCCCGTCTCCGCTGCACGAGAAATCCCAGCTCAGTGAGTGCTCCAAGTTGGTCTTCTCGAAGGGTAGTTTCTTGGTTTTCCATTTCGTGGCAAGTATGTATCCACACTCTGGTTTCCCGAGTTTGGATTTCTCTGTTTATCTTCTCTGAACTCTCAGCGTCACACTCTGAAACATCCTTTCTCCCAGCTTGGGCGCATCAGAATATGAAGAGGGTATCACGTTCATGTAATGGGTTTCTTCTCTTAATATCCAGATGAATGTTGTGGATGAATGCTATTCACAACAAATAAACGTAAAGAAACGGAAGGAAAGTTGCTTCTCCTGTGGTGGTAGCTTCTCATCATTTGGAAATGAAATTTACTTTGCAGTAATATGTAAGCGTCAGTTTAAAATAAAGAAAAAAAAGCAAGAAAAAAAATTTTCTCCAACAAATTACATAACATTTCTCGTTTGAATGTTTACAGTTTTCTCGACTGGCGTGTGTACATGTGACTTTGTTGTGACTGCGCTCGTCAGCTATGTGGAAGATACTTTTCCGAACATGAAGTAATACAGGGGGTCCGAAAAGACTTTCCCTGATCGCATAAATTGATATCTCAGGCTAGAAGTAAGATACAAATATGAAACGTGTGTCGGATTGTTTACAACTATCAAAGTTTTTTTTCTGTTTTAGGTTCACAGTACGTAAGTAGTGGATGAGGTGCAGTGCCCAAGAAGCCATGTTAACCATTCAGGAGAAGGCACAGTGTGTCCTGTGGTACCATGAGACACGATCACCAACCACAGTGCAGAGACACTTCCAGACAACATTTGGACGGAATCCACCTGATGTCAAGAGCAGTTCAAGAACACAGGATCGGTTGCTGACCTTCCGAGGCCTGGTCGACCAAGTACCTCAGCAGACAGGGTGGAAGCTGTAAGGCAGTCTTTTCTGCGAAGTCCGAAGAAATCGGTGCGCAGGGCCTCACGTGAGTTACAGATGCCAAAAAGCTCTCTCCATGACATTTTACACAAAGGTTTTTGTTTCGTGCATACAAAGTGCAAATCGTTCAGGCCTTGTTGCCCAATGACAGTACACGTCGAAATGCTATTACATATTGAGGACGATGATGGTTATCTCAGACCAATTGCCTTTTCTGACGAAGCAACGTTTTTTGTCAGTGGAGTAGTGAATCGCCAGAATGAGAGCATTTGGGGTTCACAACCCCCTGGCGACGTCATGGAGTGCACCAGAGGCAGTCCAAAGGTGAATGTTTGGTGCGCGCTATTGCACGATCGAATTATCGGGCGATTCTTCTTCACTGAGGCAACCATCACATCTGCAGTGTATCTGGACGTGTTGCAACTGTATGCTGTTCCTCAGCTGCTTCAGTATCACCCCGATGTCTTGTTTCAGCAAGACGGTGCACCGCCTCATCGGGGTTTGGACGTCTGTGGCTATCTCGATACGACCTTTCCTGGGCGATGGATTGGTCGTGATGGGCCAACGGTTTGGCCTCCACGCTCTCCTGACATAACCCCATTAGACTTCTGTTTATGGGGTTATGTCAAGGACGAGGTCTACCGAACACGTGTACCAGATCTTGAAACCCTGCGGCAACGGATAACCACAGTCGTTGAATCTATCCCTCCAGTGATGTTGGCTAATGTGTGGACGGAAATTAAATATCGCCTAGATGTGCTACGTGCTACCAAGGGTGCTCATGTGGAAGTTTACTGATGTGTGAAAAAAAACTTTGATAGTTTGTAAACAATTAGACAGAAGTTTCATATGTGTATCTTACTTCTAGCCTGAGTCATCAATTTTTGTAATCAGGGAAAGACTTTTCGGACACCGTGTACGATGTGGAATGACTCTCAGTTTTGAGGTAAAACCCAAATAAAAAAGTTTTGGAACAACCGTTTATACTTAGGATGTTTTTCCAAATTACGATGTTACTCCTGAACATATAAAATGAACGCTTTGAGGAGTGCATGCTGTCGGGTGACAACGTACAGTACGCACGTTGTCCGAGGGCCAGGTGTAACTATTGTTCTTCGCGGCAGGGAACAAGTGCCAGTCCGGGTGTAACACATCGTCCACAGTGATCGCATTCTCTGTCGTCCTGTTAATAATCGATAACTTTTTCCTCGTCCAGTTCCATATCACGATGTTCTCTCCACAAACGAAGGTGTGAGCCATTGTGTCTATAAAATGACATTGGTTACAGTATGGTGTAGGGCGTAGTTTAATTTTATGCATCTTTTCGCCTGTAGAGATCTTTTTATTTACAATGTCATACCATACAGCAGCTATGACCGACATATGAACGGGGTTGGTGATGTTCGCCTATATACGTTTCCGTGTTCTATCCCGGTTTTTCTTTTCGATTGGATTTCGTTGTTGTCTCTTTGTCAGTTCAAAGTAAGGTGTAGAGGTACTAAAATGATGAGGTGACAGGTGCAGGCAGTTGGTTTCCGTGAAGTAGACGCTGACGTATCCCAGCCTTTGGTTGGTGTGCCCAACGTTGATTGGCGGCGTCACATCCTGAGGTATTAAGGAGGTGAATAGTCTCTCGTATATCCCAGTCTGGTTGCTGCTGATTATTTTGGATGTTCTATGTATGAAGACCGCAAGACGCTGAGTGCGTACATCCTTATACACTACTGGCCATTAAAATTGATACACCACGAAGACGACGTGCTACAGACGCGAAATTTAACCGACAGGAAGAAGATGCTGTGATATGCAAATGATTAGCTTTTCAGAGCATTAACACAAGGTTGGCGCCGGTGGAGACGCCTACAACGTGCTGACATGAGGAACGTTTCCAACAGATTTCTCATACACAAATAGCAGTTGACCGTCGTTGCCTGGTGAAACGTTGTTGTGATGCCTCGTGTAAGGAGTAGAAATGCGTACCATCACGTTTCCGACTTTGATAAAGGACGGATTGTAGCCTATCGCAATTGCGGTTTATCGTATCGCGACATTGCTGCTCGCATTGATCGAGATCCAATGACTGTTAGCAGAATATAGAATCGGTGGGTTCGGGAGGGTAATACGGAACGCCGTGCTGGATCCCAACGGTTTCGTATCACTAGCTGTCGAGATGACAGGCATCTTATCCGTATGGCTCTAACGGATCGTGCAGCCACGTCTCGATCCCTGAGTCAACAGATGGGACGTATGCAAGACAACAACTATCTGCACGAACAGTTCGACGACGTTTGCAGCAGCATGGACTATCAGTTCGGAGACCATGGCTGCGGTTACCCCTGACGCTGCATCATGGGCAAGAGCACCTGCGATGGTGTACTCAACGACGAACCTGAGTGCACGAGTGGCAAAACGTCATTTTTTCCAATGAATCCAGGTTCTGTTTACAGCATCATGATGGTCGCATCCGTGTTTGGCGACATCGCGGTGAACGCACATTGGAAGCGTGTTTTCGTCATCGCCATACTGGCGTATCACCCGGCGTGATGGTGTGGGGTGCCATTGGTTACACGTCTCGGTCACCTCTTGTTCGCATTGACGGCGCTTTGAACAGTGGACGTTACATTTCAGATATGTTGCGACCCGTGGCCCTACCCTTCATTCAATCCCTGCGAACCTACATTTCAGCAGGATAAAGCATGACCGCATGTTGCAGATCCTGTACGGGCCTTTCTGGATACAGAAAATGTTCGACTGCTGTCCTGGCCAGCACATTCTCCAGATCTCTCACCAGTTGAAAACGTCTGGTCAATGGTGGCCGAGTAACTGGCTCGTCACAATACGCCAGTCAGTACTCTTGATGAACTGTGGTATCGTGTTGAAACTGCATGGGCAGCTGCACCTGTACGCGCCATCCAAGCCCTGTTTGACTCAATGCCCAGGCGTATCGAGGCCGTTATTACGGCCAGAGGTGGTTGTTCTGGGTACTGATTTCTCAGGACCTATGCACTCAAATTGCGTAAAAATGGAATCACATGTCAGTTCTAGTATAATATACTTGTCCAATGAATACCCGTTTATCATCTTCATTTCTTCTTGGTGTAGCAATTTTAATAGCCAGTAGTGTACCTAACCTGACTGCATTGCGAGCCAGTGTTATCTGAACTGGAGTTTTGAAGATATTTCCTTTAAAAAAAAAACAATATATGGCAACAAGAAGCTTGTGAGCAGTGTCAGTGGGTTTCGGTAACACATTCTACTAAGAACATAGATACTTACAAACTGCACGCTTTGGAAGCAGTTGAGGGATCTAGTCTTGTTTGCCGGCCGAAGTGGCCGTGCGGTTAAAGGTGCTGCAGTCTGGAACCGCAAGACCGGTACGGTCGCAGGTTCGAATCCTGCCTCGGGCATGGATGTTTGTGATGTCCTTAGGTTAGTTCGGTTTAACTAGTTCTAAGTTCTAGGGGACTGATGACCTCAGCAGTTGAGTCCCATAGTGCTCAGAGCCATTTGAACCATTAGTCTTGTTTTCTTGTAGTTGAGCCACCCAAGCACGACTCACGACGCCTTCTCACAGCTTTGATTGCGGAGATACCTCATTTCCAAAGTTATAGAAGCTCTTCTACGAAGCATGCATGACTAGCATCGTGGAAAAAAGAATACTGCGGAGTTATCGCTTAACCACAGCCTGTAGGATGTTTCCAAGATGAAATTTTCATACAGCATCGGAGTGTACCCTGATATGAAACTTCTTGGCAGGTTAAAACTGTATGCCGGACTGATAATCGAATCGGAACCGTTGCCTTTTGCAGGCATGTGCTCTACCGACTTTTGTTTCCTTTGGATTCAGAGTGCTAACCATTATACCATACTTTATACACACACACACGCACGCACACGCGCGCACACACACACACACACACACACACACACACACACACACACACACACACACACCTGGCTTCAATGCACTTGTTTTCAAGTACAATTAATTGACATGCGTGAAGGACTATTCTTTCTTTGTTTACTAATTCCACTTCTCCTAACTTGGAGCGCGCCACTCGCCATAAGGTGCACATTTCCATCTTCGTTGGCGCTGATAATGATGAAGATCTCTGCTAGAACTTTTTTTCTTTTTTTTCATATGTGGTCTTCGACAGAGAAATAAACTCAGATGATACTACAACAATCAAACAGAAATGGTGGTTTCAGGTATCTCTGTTGCCTGAGAGCTGAAATGCGTTCTTACATTCCTCGAAAAATAAAACATGTTCCAAATACACTTACAGTGAGTTATGCACCCATAAATGAACAGACTTCCTGAAAATTTAATCATATTCCTTATGTGTATATAAAAGAATGCTGAGGATGCCCGGCCAGTTGGCCGTGCGTCGTTAGTCCCCACGGCTTTGCAGACTGGTCCCCGGCACAAATCCGCCTGGCAGACTTGTGCCGAGGTCCGGTGACCTGGCCAGTCTGTGGACGGTTTTTAGGCGGATTCCCATCTGCCTCGGCGAATGCAGGCTGGTTCCCCTTATTCCATCTCAGTTACACTATGTCTGCAATCGCTGTGCAAACAAGTTCTCCACATACGCGTACACCACCATTACTCTACCACGCAAACATAGGGGTTACACACTGGTCTGGTGTGAGACGATCAATGGGGGGAGGGGGGGGGGGGGGTCGACCGGGGGCCGAACCGCACAGTAACCCTGAAAGAGTGGTTCGGTGTGGGGCGGCGGAGGGCTGAAGTGGACTGCAGTGGTCGTTGTGGGGTTGTGGACCACTGCGGCTGTGGCGGGGACGGAGCCCCTCCGTCGTTTCTAGACCCCCGGTTAACATACAATACAATATTAAGGATACATATCTACCTTTTGAGATAAGAACGCTCGTATTAAATCAAATTTGTTCTGTAGTGCTAGAGCAGGCTCGTCAAAACTGTGCCCCTGGGGCGCCAGCGCCCGCGACCGCCCGCGGCCAGCGCCCCGGGCGAATTCGTCATGTTGCTGCCTGCAGTGGCCGAGTCGCGCCGCTCAGCTGGCTGTGCGGGCCGCCCGCCCAGCCTCGCCACGCCGCTGTACGCGCGCTTCGTACAGCCGTCAAAAGCGACACAAAGCCGTTAGTCAACAGACGCAAGGCTACAGTGGATCGAGATGAATGGTCAACACCAGCAGACAAAAAGAAAAAGGAGCGACGCATTCATACTTAACCTGAGAGGGAAATTAATTTCCTGTGTACTGCTGTCGAAAGTCGTGCCAAATGTTTAGTATGTCATCTGAACCTGATGCGTTTAAAAAAGTTTAGTGCAGACGAGTCAAGCATTTCAGAAGAAAAACTTATTTCGTGGGAAAAACAATTGCGCGAGAATTGTGGACACTTTCGTGCACTAGACAGCGTTAAGGAAGATGTGAATTTTTCAGATTATGTTCAAATCATTTGCGAATTACGAGAGCAGTTTGAAAACAGATTTTTGGAGATAGGTGAGCTTCAAGGGGCCTTAGATATATTTGTTCGCCCGTTTTCCCTTCGGGCTGACGACGTCTCACAAGTGCTTCAACTAGAGCTGATTCGCCTGCAGTGCGATATCCGCCTGAAGGACCGCTTTCTTATGTGTAAAACTTTGGATGACTTTTACAATTGTCTACCAGGAGAGAAAAATCCTCTTTTGCAAAAGCACGCGGCCCAAGTTCTCCCAATGTTTGGTTCCACATATATCTGTGAGCGCTTTTTCTCTCTTTTAAAACTTGCTAAAACTAAGAACCGTTCATTACTTGGCGATAAAAAATTGACTTGACGTTATCAGTCTCACGGAATATTGTACCAAACATAGACAAAATCGTTTCCTCGAAAAAGAAAAAAAGTGTAAAATGTTAATTGTCTTCTTTAACAATGTTGACTGTAAGAATTACAGAGCTTTATAACCTTAACCCTATTTTTTAATAAGTTTTCAAACTAGGTCGGCTAAAATTATTACATAGAAAACAGCAAACTAAGGATCCGATTTCTAAACTCTGAAAAGGGATACAAAAAGACGTAGCTCGAAGTATAGTAAAAAAAATTTTTACTTGTAACTGCTAACAGTAAGAATGAGATTATATCCGTTACATAAAATTATTTCTAAAATAGAATATGTATGACTCTAGTTCATTTAAGAAACTGATAAACTTTTCACAAGACGCCTATTGTACATATGACGAGTGTACATGTGCGGTACTAATAGAACGAACCTGTGAGTCAGACAACAACTAAGATGTTCATAGATTCTTGTTTTGCACATTGTTTTCTAAAGCTTTGCGTGGTAATTCTGCCACACGATCACTAGTTGTTACCTAAACGCTAAATGGTTTGCTTGTTTTACTGCTCATCGGCCTCTTTTACAGAGGTGCGCTTCCTCTGTTAATTTGTTTTCTTTGGATCTGCCCGCGGGACAGCCCACCACAGACCAGTGCTGTGCGGTCTCTCTCTCTCTCTCAGCAGCTCTCTCTCTCTCTCTCTCTCTCTCTCTCTCTCTCTCTCTCTCTCCTATGCCGACACTAGCGACACACGGTCGCGGCCGGGGCGCTGAACTACACTGCCTTGCGCCCGTGGGGCGCGGGCGCGCCCGCCGGACGCAATTCTTGGAAGAGCCTGTGCTAGAGGGAGATACAATTGGGAGTAGTTTTTGTATTAACCTCAACAATGGGGACCCCTCAATCAGAAGAAAGTATTGTAGGTAGCTATACAGCAACTTCTACACTATGAAATTGATAATGTGCTTGGAAGTGTATCAGGTATTCGAGCCATTCCTCTTCCGTGTCGTTAAATTGCCGGAACGCTGGTATGCTGGTCAGCGGCGCTTGTTGCGCTAGTCAATCGGTCGGTTTCTGTTGTGCGGCCGACGTGGCTTGTGCAGCCACAAGTTATTGTGCTGTCGTCATCAAAGCAGCAATTTGTTGGTTCTGAAACTGAAAAGCTTGTGTTAGATCCGTCACATTGGCCATCTGCGGCTGAGCCGCTGGGGCTGGGGTGGAGGGGGTGGGGTAGCCACGGCTTACACAAATATGTTATACCAAAAAAGCAATCAAAGCCTCTGAAAAGAGAAATTTGATTAGTTCTGCGGCTCCCCTCCTGGAATACATGTAAGAATACAATAAGAGATTAGCGACACTTGAATACGAGCACCCCTACAAGTAAAAACACAAGAAAAGCAAGTACATCTGCACTGAATTACACTCGTCGCCAGTTTTTGTGTCGACTCGTTGTCACTGTAGGCTTGTACGCTGGGAAGCAAGGAGACAATGTTGTTTGGTGGCCGGTATCTTCTTCTATAACACAAACTGCACGCTTGTATTAACAAGGTTCTTTATTCATAAGAACAAGAAGTTACTTAAGACAGTCCAGGTGTTGTGGTGCCAGTTCTTCTGTAATAGTCCACGGTAGCCTCACTGCTGGTGAAGTACACGTCCCGCTATGCACACTACCCTGGTCACTAGGTACTGACTCACTCTGAGTTAGAGGCTGAGCTAACTGCGAAGGCAATTCCCTTTGGGCTGCGACTGATGACTCGACTCGTTGACTCACTGGATGACTGCCCAGGATTGACCAGGCCCTCCGGTCTACAGCGGCTATCTAAATACTGGCGGCCGAGAGGCCATTGGCGGCGCGTCCCCTGCGAGTCTGTTTTTGGCCTCCCACTTCATAGGTGCACTGCTTGTGCCTACTATCGATCTTCTCGCAACCTCTTTGCCACGTGGTGCGCTAGCGACAGCTTAGGCCAGCACATATATTATTGTCAGTCGTACAGATCATGATGGCAAGTTTATGTCATGTCTATTTCCATACCTCGTTAGCAGCGCTGCAAATAAAACGGTGGAGGAGTGTATCAGTGTTCTGACAGTCCAGTATTTGACAAGCCGATCCTGAATAGACGCTCGTTTGTGCTTCTGGTGTTGTATAAAGTGCAATACCATGTAGCTGCCGGCCACTGTGGTCGAGCGGTTCTAGGCGCTTCAGTCTGGAACCACACTGCTGCTATGCTTGCAGGTTCGAATCATGCCTCGGGCATGGATGTGTGTGATGTCCTTAGGTCAGTTAGGTTTAAGTAGTTTTAAGTCTATGGGACTGATGACTTCAGATGTTAAGTCCCATAGTGCTTAGAACCATTTGAATCACGTAGCTCATACATGCGACAGTAAGGTTGTAACATCAATATTTTGCCAAACTTTACTCCAAGTGATTGTGGGGAAGTTCTTTGCTAATTTGCTTACACACTTATCTTCTGCCAGCACTTTATAGACTTCCTTGCTTGTTCAGTTCCTTATCCTTTATCTGACGTAGCTATTCTCTATAATATATGTTTTAATATGCAACAACCTATAACTAATATGGCCGACCATAGCTGGAAACGTGCTATCTGGAGGAGAGGCAACATTCACAACGTCTGCTGTGGGATTTCCGTCACCTGTTGCTAGGACGTTTGCTGTCCTAAATATCAACAGAGCTCTGCATTTATCTCTAACGTTGGTGAGCCTTAAGCCACCATTTGTTTCAGGTAGATTCATGGTTTGGTAATTAACCATAACGACACACCATGTCCATATGAACCACGCTGGAACAGATTCATTGCGATTCCGTATTGTTGGAGGCAAGGGGAAAATACTTGCGAGGGAGTACACCTTAGGAAGCATAGCAAGATTTATCAGCGTGATTTTTTTTTCTGTTATTACTAGAAGACGAGTGGAATTCTTTCTTAATATCGCTCAGATGTTACTGAGCTTCATTTTCAAATTCAAGGCTGTTGTCTGGGTAGGAAATTGGAAATTTGTGGTAAGGTCTTATGGGACCAAACTGCTGAGGTCATAGGTCCCTAAGCTTACGCTCTACTTAATCTAACTAAAACTAAGGACAACACACACCCATGCCTGAGGGAGGACCCGAACCTCCGACAGGGAGAGCCTCGCAGACCGTGACAAGACGCCGTAGACCGTGCGCCTACCGGATGCGGCTAATCGTAGGACATTTGCCAAACCACATCCCTAGAAGTTTGATGCTATCTGCTTTTCTGCTGGCCCTTTACAATGAATCATATCCCTCGACCTAACTGCAAAATGCTGGATTTACTTACATTGACTTTAGCTCCATAATAGTAACTACATGTTTGAATTACGTCTTGTATCTTCATAACATCGGTTGGATCAGACATGTACATGGCCAGGTCATCTCTGTAACATCTACAAACATATTTGTTGCCTCCAGTTTCATTTCCATTAAGCTTCTCAGATAGTGGTCGTAGAACTTGCTCGTTTTATATTCAGAACAGTAGCATCGAGAGGGGGCAACCTTGTCGTATCGACGCTAGAATGGGAATTCTTTATGTTAATTGTCCATTTACAAGAATTCTTGAAGTTACATGAATGTATAATCTCCTGATGATATTTGCAAAAACAGGCTTCAATCTCATTTTCGACATGACACGTAACAGGTAGTTGTGATGGACCCTGTCAAACGCTTTGTCTATGTCTAACAACATGATGGTCACTCTGCAGTTGGATGCCGAAGCGACAGCCGTTAGATCACGGTATTCCTACAGCGCTTGCTGTATTGTCCTCCTAGGGACGGTACGCGTCTGATACTGACCCATGTGGAGACCAACAATGGTGTTCAGTCGGTGAAGCAATACGGTAACAGCTAGCTTCGTAGTCAGCGTTTAGAAGCGATTTAGGATGAGTGTTTTGCAAATCATTAGCGCAGTTCTCTTTAGGGATCAACATTATGAGCTCTTCTAAAAACTCACAAGGAAGTGTGGCAGACGTACAAAATGGCTCTGAGCACTATGGGAGTTAACTTCTGAGGTCATCAGTCCCCTAGAAGTTAGAACTAATGAAACCCGACTAACATAAGGACATCACACACATCCATGCCCGAGGCAGGATTCGAACCTGCGACCGTAGCGGTCGCGCGGTTCCAGACTGTAGGGCCTAGAACCGCTCGGCCATCCCGGCCGGCGGCAGACGTACATTTTTCGTTGAGCACTGCGGTCAACATACTGCCGATCAAATTCCAGTACTTTAAGTAAAACCCTACCCGTAATCCATCAGGTTCAGCGTGTTTGTTTTCCGGGGTTCCTTTCAACGCTTCATACAGTTCTCTTCAGTAATCTGAGAGTCCAGATCTTCATTTTCTGCTTCCGTCATAGTCGGTTCAGTGCAGTTTAAAAAACCCTCAAAATTGTCGTTGTCGTCAGTGTTTTCTGCAGAATATAGTCTCGTTGGACAAAATTTTTGGTGTAGTGTAGGTGGATAAGTTGTCATCAATCACCATTTCATGCTCGACGTCGCTTTTGTCTCTCGATCTTATTTTAACTCCCTATATTTGTTGACGTTTCACAGCGTTATTTTGGCTTTGACCCGTTTTATTTCCATGATGTGACGTGGCATATTTGCAGCATCTCCATGTAATTCTCTTAGACACCGGAAGTAGAATTACATTGTGTATGTTTCCCACCATTTCTTTTGAAAAGCATAACTTTTTAGTAAATTTCGTATATTTGGTTTTGTGTGTGTTACCCACCATTCCAGCTTAGTTCTGCAGCGCCCTATGTTCCTTAAGCACATTTACTAACCTCAATTTAACTCGTGCTCAAGCTGTGCCCATCAGGTGTGAGATATTGAATTTCCACACACCCCTACCCCTAAATGTCCTTTGCCTTGGCATGTTAGTATTAGACACAACTCCCAAATGAGCAGAAAAACTGAAAGGACAAGTTTCTGCGCTGAATACACTCTTTTTCAGGGTACTAGAGGCGTAGATTTTGGTCTATTCTGCTCATAGAGTGGCTAGTAATATAGGTGAACCCTGGGTTCCCTCTTGGCTAGCTGTGCAAGATGCCAACGAGGTGCAATCCCTTCACTAAGTCTCCCACATCTAATCCTATGTTGGGATCGGGTGATTTGTCGGAGGCGGAAAGAACACAGTTGAAATCTCCAGCAAGGTTGGAGTTCTGTTTCGCAAGATTGATTAATTCAACTATGCTTTCCTGAAAGAAGATAGTTTTAGCCAGTGTGGCTTGCGAACCGAGCTGTGTCTGTTTCGGCAGAAATTCCTCATCCACTTCCTAACTTTTTAACACGTCTAGGTATAGTTCCATCCTTGAATAACGCGGGGGTACCGCTTTTAGGTCCTCTATTGAGGATGGCATTGTATATCGCGATATGTCCCACCCTGTTTACTCACACTTCGTGCAACATGACTGTCTTATCGAAAGTATATATAAAATCTCGTATGCACTCTATTTTAGTCAGATTAGAGATTCTGTTAATGTTAACGGTAGCTGTTCTATATTTCAAATAACTTCCGGGAATTCAGCCAGGTAAAACTTTCAGCGACCGCCGATATTTCGGCGGGAGAACACCCCTCCATTTTCAAGGCAAACTGCAACGGACAGGCGACGTACATGCAAACTTAAAACCTCGGTTCTCGGACTGACGCAGGAAAGATAACACACACACTGAACACTAGTGCCACCAAAGATGATCAAAGTCAGAGCTGTCGATAGTGAGACTACGAACTCGCAGGTGAGGTAGCATTGACTCTGTCCCTCTGTTTTTTGACAAGATAGAGAGCCGGATTCCAAACAGAGTTTAAACAGAAACCTCCATCCCTGTTACCGAGGTTGCTCGCTAATTTAATCTCAACTGCCTTCTTAATAACACTGTCCCAATAGCTTGACGTGCATGTCAATAGCTCTGTGTGTTATTATATAACATAATTTGCATGTACGTTGCAGTTTGCCTTGAAAATGACGGGGTGTTCTCCCGCCGAAATATCGGCGGTCGCTGAAAGTGTTACCTGGCTGAAATCCCCGAAGTTATATGAAAGTTGTATACGCCAGGAGAACTCAGGTCTCACAAGCTGTTCTATATGATTGTAAATCAGTACCAGTACTCATTTCGGTCAGTCCTCGATTCACAGCTGTGCGTTAATAGAAGTTGTCTTCCATGTCTGCACCCATGCCACCGAGCGTCCCTGTATCGCGTCCGCCACCGTGTGTTGCTGGCAGATTCCACTCTTCCATTTCTTCATGCCCAGGTGTGTTGTCATGTAATGTTGCAGACACGTCCTTGCTGTACGGAGTGAGATTTTCAATACGTCCCTGTGTTCTACGCCAGCCATTTGGCATTCTTTGCTTTGGGGTTTCTCCTGAAATTTTTTCCGATTCTTCGAGCCTCGTCTTCTAGAGTCGCCGCCATTGCTTGGTTATGAACACCTTCTTCCTTATCGTCTTCCGATGCCTGTGGATGGTTGGCTTTCCGTGTTCCCTTTTTCTCATTTCGTGCCTCCATAGGTTGGTTGTTCGTATTTGCTGAAATTTTTTTTTAAATTTTTGTGGTGTTTTTGTATTCCTCTAATTTTCCTATTTCACGGTCTGACGGTTCTGCTACCCATGATTTCTTCGCCATTTATTGGTGATCTTATTGTCTTTCCGATGGTGTGTCATGTAGTTTCTGTAGTGCTTGCTTCGCTTTTCCTCTCAGGTGAGCGCACTTTTTTCAATTCCGTGAAGGGCAATCCTCAGTTTTTTGTTTTCTGTGGTGGAGCTTTCTGTCGTTTCGTCGTTTGTCATCTGTGATACAGTCTCATGTGCGGACTTCTGTTGAGTATTTGGAGCTGCGGTCATGTCGTTGTCGTTTGCGGTGTTGTGCGCAATATCTGCCCCACTACCTCGTTCATTGTCGTGGGATTGCATGTCTGCGTTTTCTGCTTTGGTCTTTTCCATTCGTGCTTCCTCTTCGACGTGGCCCGCAGGGTCATCAGTAACTTCCTGTGATGTCTCAGCTAGGGTTCCAAGAACTGCTGGGACGTACGTTATCAGTAGTTGGCAGTTGTGGCATAATGGGTGGGACAGCTGCCTCCCTCGTCCGTAGTTGGCTCACTCGCCGCTCCGGACACTGAAAGGGTACATGCCCCGTGGAACCACATCCAGTGCATGCTGTAGGCTGCCCCTCATAAATATCAATAGCCCTATATCTACAGACGATTATACGTGAGGGAACATTCCAAGTCCTGTTTTCATAACAGTAACATCACCGACATTGCCGACAGAATGTTCAGTATAATCCACAAGTAGGTCACATTTTTCGGGATTCTTTAACTTAAGATAGACGAATTACTACTGGTCGACGGATGAATTTCAGCAACTCTATGTGATCAAAAGTATCCTGACACCACCAAAAACATACGTTTTTCATATTAGGTGCATTGTGCTGCCACCTACTACCAAGTACTCCATATCAGTGACCTCAGTAGTCATTAGACATCTTGAGAGACGAGAGTGGGCCGCTCCGCTGAACTCACGGACTTCGAACGTGGTCGGGTGATTGGGTGACACTTATGTCATACGCCTGTACGCGAAATTTCCACACTAGGTCACTGTTTCCAATGTGATAGTAATATGGAAACGTGAAGGGGCACGCACAGCACAAAAGCGTACAGGCCGACGTCGTCTGTTGACTGACAGAGACTGCAGACAGTTGAAGAGGGTCGCAATGTGTAATAGGCAGACATCTATTCACAGGAGTTCCAAACTGCATCAGGATCCACTGCAAGCACTATGACAGTTAGGCGGGAGGTGAGAAAACATGAATTTCATGGTCGAGCGGCTGCTCATAAGACACACATCACGCCAGTAAATGCCAAACGACAGCCTCCCTTGGCGCAAGGAGCGTAAACATTGGACGTTTGAACAGTGGAAAAACGTTGTGTGGAGTGATAAATCAGAGTAAACAATATGGCGATCCGATGGCAGGCTGTGGTTATGGCGAATGTTATGGCGAATGCCCGGTGACCGTCATCTGCCAACGTTTGTAGTGAAATTAGTAAAATTCGGAGGCGGTAGTGTTATGGTATGGTCGTATTTTTCATGGAGAGTGCTAGTACCTCTTGTTGTTTTGCGTGGCACTATCACAGCACAGGCCTACATTGTTGTTCTAAGCAACTTCTTGCTTCTCACTATGGAAGAGCAATTCGGGGATGGAGATTGCATCTTTCAACACGATCGAGCACCTGTTCATAATGCACGGCCTGTGGCGGAGTGGCTACACGACAATAATACCCCTGTAATGGACTGGCCTGCACAGAGTCCTCACCTGAATCCTATAGAACACCTTTGGGATGTTTTGGAATACCGACTTCGTGCCAAGCCTCACCGACCGACATCGATACCTCTCCTCAGTGCAGCACTCTGTGAAGAATGGGCTGCCATTCCTCAAGAAACTTTTCAGCACCTGACTGAACGTATACCTGCGAGAGTGGAAGCTGTCATCAAGGCTAAGGGTGGGCTAACACCATACTAAAGTCCAGCACTACCGATGAAGTTCACCAAGAACGTGTAGGTCATTTTCAGCCAGGTGTCCGGATACTTTTGATCACTTGGTGTATAATTCCACAATTAGATCACATTTTTCGGGATTCTTTAGCTTAAGACAGACAGTCTACTACCGGTCGAAGGAAGGATTCCAGTTATATCCTCAGTTAACTGATTCTTCCATAAAGTCCTGTACCACAAACGGCTTAGGTCGTGCATAGTTATTGTCAAACATAAACTTCAAAGTGTCCTTCCTTACAGGTTCTGCCATCAAAAATGCTGTCTGATCTGTGGCAATAAGTTACGACAGTTCAACGGCGTTAAACTCACTGACAACACCACACGGCCGGCCTGTGTGGCGGAGCGGTTCTAGGCAGTTCAGTCTGGAACCGCGCGACCGCTACGGTCGCAGGTTCGAATCCTGCCTCGGGCATGGATGTGTGTGATGTCCTTAGGTTAGTTAAGTTCTAAGTTCTATGGGACTGATGACCTCAGATGTTAAGGCCCATAGAGCTCAGAGCCATTTGAACCATTTTTGAACACCACGCGGCTACCAGCAGCGGAGACGTAAGCACAACCCGCTTCTCTCGCCACAGCCGCCGGGGCCAAACGCGTAGTCAGCTATCCCAAGCACGTCCTCACAGCTTTACTCCCTTCAGTGCCTCATTAGGCAAGATTAGCACTCCTGGGATAAAGGATATTGCGGTGGCACGGATTAGCCATAGCCTGGGGCTAAGCCGTGTCTCCGCAATATTCTTTCTTCCAGGCGTGTTAGTGTTGTATGTTTCGCAGGAGAGCTTCTTTGAAGTTTGGGAAGTATTAGATGAGATACTGGCGGAAGTATAGCTGTGAGAAGCGGCTGTAAGTCGCGCTTGGGTAGCTCTCGTGGTAGTGCAATTTTCAGTGAAATGCAAAGGCTCCGATTTCGGTTTTCGATCCCGAAAACAATTTTTAATTTGCCGAGAAGTTTCAATAAATTATTTTGATTACGTTAACGTAGCGAAAAATTTGTTTTGGCTGATTAATTTTACCATTTTTATCCATCTTTCCCTCCTGTTTTAATGTTTTTTTTATATGTTTTCTTTCAATCCTTCGTTCGGGCACCAGGCAGACCTAATTCTCGGCGGCATTTCCCCAGACGCCACAACCATTCGTGCCCCTGCCGTCATCGCTTGCAGTTTCTTTAATTGTACGGTGATAATTGTCCGCATACCCTCTTAGAGTAAACAACACAAATCGCGATGTGACGCAGTTTTCAACAATACTGCGGGCTCTTTAACGCCCTGTGCCGTATCTTAGCAACAGTCTGAGACGATTCGAATGGCGAGCAACACGAGTGTTCCTGACCGCATTCAGCAAAACCTTCAAAATTCGCGAAATGCTGTAGGGGCACGGGCAACAATGGCGGTGTATGGTAAGTCATGAACCAGCATCTTACTTCTGCGAATCCTTAGCAGCCAAAACAAGAGACGTCGAATCAATTGTACCTTTCTGCGGACGCATAACACAAATTCTCACGTCAGATATGTTTAATGAATATGGAGACCTTCGACACAGCAATTATATTCAGGGTGATTTAATTCTGCAAACCAATCGTCCAGACTGTTTATCGCGGTTAGTCTAAAGCAGTTTGTATTGGAGACAAATTAATTTTATAAATCTTGTAATTAGAGTGAGATCGGAATACTGCAAATTATAAATGCTCATATGGAGCTGCCCGTGCCAAGTGCTTGTCGTATTCGCTCGTTTAAATAACGTTCCACAAGTTTGGTACATCGCCAAGCTGTCTTCAAACACACGTTTTCTAGGGCCCTATCGTAAGAAATAATATACCTTTAAAAGAATTTGTAACGAGTTGTAGATGAATTTCGGGCATTAAGTGCTATTTGTGATTCCAACTGTCAGCTTTTACCAGTCACATCCTGTGTGACGTCATAAGTTCACGATGTGAAGAATGTACTACATGATGTACTGGCGTTGTTATTAAATTTTATCTGTGGTTCACTTAGTAACTGACGTAAAATATGCTGTTTTTTGCAATTATGTTGCTATTTTCGAGGGTGTGGCTAGGCAGGAACCTAAGTGAACAGCCCGAATTGCTGTGAGTGAATCAAGTGGCAATCGTATTTATAATCTTGGTTCTCCTAAATATACAGGGCTATTACAAATGATTGAAGCGATTTCATAAATTCACTGTAGCTCCATTCATTGACATATGGTCACGACACACTACAGATACGTAGAAAAACTCATAAAGTTTTGTTCGACTGAAGCCGCACTTCAGGTTTCTGCCGCCAGAGCACTCGAGAGCGCAGTGAGACAAAATGGCGACAGGAGCCGAGAAAGCGTATGTCGTGCTTGAAATGCACTGACATCAGTCAGTCATAACAGTGCAACGACACTTCAGGACGAAGTTCAACAAAGATCCACCAACTGCTAACTCCATTCGGCGATGGTATGCGCAGTTTAAAGCTTCTGGATGCGTCTGTAAGGGGAAATCAACGGGTCGGCCTGCAGTGAGCGAAGAAACGGTTGAACGCGTGCGGGCGAGTTTCACGCGTAGCCCGCGGAAATCGACGAATGAAGCAAGCAGGGAGCTAAACGTACCACAGCCGACGGTTTGGAAAATCTTACGGAAAAGGCTAAAGCAGAAGCCTTACCGTTTACAATTGCTACAAGCCCTGACACCCGATGACAAAGTCAAACGCTTTGAATTTTCGGCGCGGTTGCAACAGCTAATGGAAGAGGATGCGTTCAGTGCGAAACTTGTTTTCAGGGATGAAGCAACATTTTTTCTTAATGGTGAAGTGAACAGACACAATGTGCGAATCTGGGCGGTAGAGAATCCTCACGCATTCGTGCAGCAAATTCGCAATTCACCAAAAGTTAACGTGTTTTGTGCAATCTCACGGTTTAAAGTTTACAGCCCCTTTTTCTTCTGCGAAAAAAACGTTACAGGACACGTGTATCTGGACATGCTGGAAAATTGGCTCATGCCTCAACTGGAGACCGACAGCGCCGACTTCCACCTTTCAACAGGATGGTGCTCCACCGCACTTCCATCATTATGTTCGGCATTTCTTAAACAGGAGATTGGAAAACCGATGGATCGGTCGTGGTGGAGATCATGATCAGCAATTCATGTCATGGCCTCCACGCTCTCCCGACTTAACCCCATGCGATTTCTTTCTGTTGGGTTATGTGAAAGATTCAGTGTTAAAACCTCCTCTACCAAGAAACGTGCCAGAACTGCGAGCTCGCATCAACGATGCTTTCGAACTCATTGGTGGGGACATGCTGCGCCGAGTGTGGGAGGAACTTGATTATCGGCTTGATGTCTGCCGAATCACTAAACGGGCACATATCGAACATTTGTGAATGCCTAAAAAAACTTTTTGAGTTTTTGTATGTGTGTGCAAAGCATTGTGAAAATATCTCAAATAATAAAGTTGTTGTAGAGCTGTGAAATCGCTTCAATCATTTGTAATAATCCTGTATATGACTACTTTTTTCCGAATATGGTATGATTTCCGAAGGTGACTTTAAGTAAGGCCCAAGAGCAAAGCTTAAATTGCTACACGTGAAACGATTTGCAGCTATATTTATAATCTTGGTTCTCACAAAAATTTTGCTGTTTTTCTTTTTTTAGAATGTCGCACGATCGCCGAGCGTGTGGTTTGGCAGCAACCTAAGGGGATAGCTATATAGCTTTCAGTTCTCCATTTCACGGTTTATTATTTTTCGTGATTTTTCATAGTGTTTATTTATGCTACGACTTTTTTTGTGTGTCTATACGAGTCAAGTCGTGATTTTTCATAGAGTGTGTTTATTTCTGCTGCGACTTTTTTTGTGTGTCTATACGAGTCTAGTTGTCGATTCCAACATGGGTTATTTTTAGCGTTTTATAAGTAGCTTAGTGAACGATACGAACAAGTCAAATCCTTAACGAAATAATTAACAGCCAGTGAAAATGAGGAATAACGGAATGTGGAATCAACAATTAGAGTGATAGCATGGATGACAATTCTCAAAGAATGCACAATACACACCTACTGTAACAACAGCAGTAAAGAAAGCAACACCAAGAAAGCATAATCTACAGTGCATTGTTTTAGAATTTTCGTATGTGGTACCGCTCTAATTGCCGATTCTACGTTCCTTTACTACGTCATTTTCTTTTCGTGAGGGTTGCTAATTCCTTTAGGATTCAACTTATGATATTGCTTCCCGTACTACTGCAAAAACGCTGTAAATAGCAAACCATGGAATCGACGACTGGAATTGACCTATGTAGCTCAAATCTAATTACCGGTTCCTAGATATTTTATTTATCACGGTAGTACATAAAGCGACACCAAAAACAGAAATCCTGTAGCAAAGAACTACACACACCTACTACGAAAACAACGCTGAAAATAATTAATGTTGGAATCGATAAGTAGAACTGTCCTATATAGCTCCATTCTATTTATCGATTCCAAGATTTGTTTGTGTATTTTCGTTACCTGTGTAGTGCCCTTACTCTATGGAATTCAGTATTTTTTTCTCCTTATTTCCTGCTTACGTCCTTGTTACGTTTTCTGTATATTTTCTGTTTTGCAGGTGTTGTGTTAGATGTTAGTTGCCCCCGCCCAAAACCCCCACCTTCCCACTTTAATCCCGTGAGATTCAACATCTATTACTAAGAAGCACCACTATTCCATAACATTACGTGTTTACTATGCGCAATATTGTAGTGAACTGTAAATATCGTATATGGTTCTTTCACGACTACTCACGTAAACTCTGACTATAATTGAGGCATTGAGAACCACAAGGGCCCGAATAACATACACAAAGTTTTGAGAAAAGTAGATGTTTGTGAAAATCAAATTTATAGGGAAACCACCAGTTTCATAGTTTTGACTTTCCGGTTGGAAACCGTAACACATCAACTAAGATGGTGTTCAGATTTAAATTATCTGCCCTTCTTCTTCTTTTTCCTAGCCTGTATGCCGTACCTTCACGGGGTCAGTATGTTAATTTGTCAGTGGTACAGGGAGCACGATGCCCCTTCCTGTTGCCAACCCTTCCCAACCTCCTCCAACTTCTTTGGGCACAGTTTTGGCAGACTATGAAAGGCGCAGGATTACCTCGGTACTGCTTATATCAACTTTTATGCTGTACTATATTTTTGATAGTTGATTTTTCTCAAAATTGCACTGGGAACGAAGTACTCAAGACAAATCAAACATATTAGTGCAAAATACGTGTTTTGGCAAACTCATACGCATTTTTAAGGCGTGATATCTAGAAACACGCAAGGAATAAAAGAATTGTGCACACTACTTTGTCGTAAGTTTTATCATCTACAAAAGTTATTCAGGCTATTTTAAACGAAATTCCATTGGACGGGAGATATGTGGGGGAAAAGGATTTTGCCACGATTTCGGCTGGTTTGCTCAAACATGGCCGAGTGCACACATGCGCTCCACTGGCGAGATTTGGATTTTACAACAGGAGGCCAGTGCATGCAGCACACTAAAAAACTGGAAGTACAGGGATGATTACGATCGCGGATCATTAATTTCACTGGACTGCACACCTGCGTATGTCAGATATATTCTAGTGTAAAGTTCTAACGTAAACAACAGCTCGCCCCTCGCTGCTACTGGTATACTTTCAGGTCTGAGTTACTGTAATAGCCCCTCTCACTCTTACCAATTCGATTGACTACTTAATTAAATTGATCAATTAATTAACCTCTCCCCCTCTGGTAAAACCCCTCCCCTCCCACCCTCAGATTTAGTTGGTCTGTCATTTGGAGGGAATTCGATTGTAGTGGATGGAATATTGTTTAAACAATTTAAACTCTGTATAGAATATTGTTTAGTTATTTATGGCAGTGTATGGAATATAGTCTATTTATTCAGTTAAAGAATTTGTCTGGAAATAGATTGCTGTTTATGAAATATTGTTTAAACAAATTAGACAATGTGTGGAATATTTTTATTTAAACAATTTAGGGGATTCAAGGCAGTGTATGGAATATAGTTTATTTATTTATTTAATGAATTTTTCAGGAAAATGATCACCACCATTGCCGCCCCACCCTCACCTCCCTCACCCCCTCCCCTCTTCCCCTTCCCCTCCTCTACCTGGAAACTGGCGGCTCTGCAGTGGAGAGGAAGGATGTCACGAAGGGAAATTCAAGGATACATTGTTCTTTTTATTAAAAAAATCAGTTTGCCGGGCTTGGATTTCACTTTCTCATCATTCTCTGCTGTTTGAAAAGATGCAGGTCTGGTGAGAAGTAATTACATCGATCACATTTCTTTTTTTATTCCGATTGCGCGAGGAATACCGTCATGAAACACACGTCACACGTAATTACACATAGTTAAAAATCTTTCGATCGCGAAGCATGCAGCGCCCACCGTGCCCTGTCCACAGGGCGCCACCGCACATGCTCCTGGGAGTCGGGATGCACGGGTGGCCTCCACAAAGTGACAACATGGCCGTCAGCAGCCAGACCGAGCGCAGGCGTCAGTTCAGGTCCTGCAAGGATGAGGTGGTAGCATGCCTGTGATACATGACACCTGAGAAATAAGTGTCAAAATACGTGTTCACCTAGGCACCGTTGCTGGCGCGATGATGCAAAGCTGCAGGTCTAGTGCTTTAGAAATCTGTTCCAGTGCTTACCAGAACTGCTCAGGGTGCAGTGTTCCCAGTGATCCTAATGGGAAATGCAAGCTGTGTCTAGCTGCACACGCGTGTTTACCTGCCCAACATGGCTGATGCATCACTGCAAAATGTTAGCGTGGTGACTCACCGTCTAAAAGTTCTCAGTATTGTGCTGACGTCACATGGCTATGTAAATAACCTCTCGGAAATTGTTCAGTGTCGCAGAAATAGTTAACGGTCGCTTTTTTAGGAGCTTTCATGATGTCTCAGCTCGTCTGCACGGAAGTTCCTGACCTGACAGAACCTGTTTACGAAAATAGGCTAGAATAACGCTGAATACATTCCTCCTGATGCTCCTAACGTGGCACCCTTCCTGGAAATCGTCAAGTCCTGCTTTCAACAAACATCTCTGAAACACAAATGTTCTCACTGCTATACAGGGTGGTCCATTGGTCGTGACCGGGCCAAATATCTCACAAAATAAACGTCAAACGAAAAAACTACAAAGAACGAAACTCGTCTAGCTTGAAGGGGGAAACCAGATGGCGCTATGGTTGGCCCGCTAGATGGCACTGCCATAGGTCAAATGGATATTATTGCGTTTTTAAATAGGAACCCCCACATTTTATTGCATATTCGTGTAATACGCAAAGAAATATGAATGTTTTAGTTGGACCACTTTTTTCGCTTTGGGATAGATGGCGCTGTAATAGTCCCAAACATATGGCTCACAATTTTAGATGAACAGTTGGTAACAGGTAGGTTTTTTAAATTAAAATACAGAATGTGGGTACATTTGAACATTTTATTTCGGTTGTTCCAATGTGATACATGTACCTTTGTGAACTTATCATTTCTGAGAACGCATGCTGTTACAGTGTGATTACCTGTAAATACCACATTAATGCAGTAAATGCTCAAAATGATGTACGTCAACCTCAATGCATTCAGCAATACGTGTAACTACATTCCTCTCAACAGCGAGTAGTTCACCTTCCGTAATGTTCGCATATGCATTGACAATGCGCTGATCATGTGGTCAGGCGTTGTCAGTGGATCACTATAGCAAATATCCTTCAACTTTCCCCACAGAAAGAAATCCGGGGACGTCACATCTGGTGAATGTGCGGGCCATGGTAGGGTGCTTCGACGACCAATCCACCTGTCATGAAATACGCTATTCAATACCACTTCAACTGTATGCGAGCTATGTGCCGGACATCCATCATGTTTGAAGTACATCGCCATTCTGTCATGCAGTGAAACATCTTGTAGTAACATCGGTAGAACATTATGTAGGAAACCAGCATACATTGCACCATTTAGATTGCCACAGATAAAATGGGGGCCAATTATCCTTCCTCCCATAATGCCACACGATACGTTAACCCTCCAAGGTCGCTAATGTTCCACTTGTCGCAGCCATCGTGGATTTCCCGTTGCCCAATAGTGCATACGATGCCGGTTTACGTTACCACTGCTGGTGAATGACACTTCGTCACTAAATAGAATACATGCAAAAAATCTGTCATCGTCCCGTAATTTCCCTTGTGCCCAGTGGAAGAACTGTACATGATGTTCAAAGTCGACGCCATGCAATTCCTGGTGCATAGAAATATGGTACAGGTGCAATCGATGTTGATGTAGCATTCTCGACAAACGTTTTTGAGATTCCCGATCCTCGCGCAATTTGTCTGCTACTGATGTACGGATTAGCCATGACAGCAGGTAAAACACTTGGTCATCATCAATTGTTGTGGTTGACGTTTCACATGTGGCTGAACACTTCTTGTTTCCTTAAATAACGTAACTATCCGGCGAATGGTCCAGACACTTGGATGATGTCATTCAGGATACCGAGCAGCATACATAGCACACGCCTGTTGGACATTTTGATCACAATGGCCATACATCAACATGATATCAACCTTTTCCGCAATTGGTAAACGGTCCATTTCAACACGGGTAATGCATCACGAAGCAAATACTGTCTGCACTGGTGGAATGTTATGTGATACCACGTACCTATATGTTTGTGACTATTACAGTGCCATCTATCACAAAGCGAAAAATGTGGTCCAACTAAAACGTTCATATTTCATTATGTACTACACGAATATGTAATAAAAATGGGGGTTCCTATTCAAAAAAAAAATATCCGTTTGACCTGTGGCAGCGCCATCTAGCAGGCCAACCATAGCGCCATCTGGTTTCCCCCTTCAAGCTAGACGAGTTTCGTTCTTTGTAGTTTTTTTCGTTTGATGCTTATTTCGTGGAATATTTGGCCCGGTCACTATCAATGGACCACCCTGTATAGAGGCTCCTATGTACTGTCACACAGGATGTCTTGGAATGAATGGAGCATTATGATCAGCACTTACTGAATGTACCTGCCAAATTACTGATGCTGTCAGTATAGAAGCACTGTCCGCCTATTTCTTTCTGCAGACAAGACTTTCAGTCCCGAAACTAGTTTTTACAGATCGCTATATTGCACTGACAGTTAAACCCTGCTAAAGTGACCTACAGATCGTCAAATATGGAAAGACTCTTACTCAATTACACTGCTCTACCAATGAGGACGGAAGCTTGAACATAAGAGCATAAAACCGATGTCCAACCCAAAATTATGTCACCGCGTACTGTGTCGATGTAGTAAATATACAATTCGTATCTTGCGCCATATAAAATCGCCCCTTTTCGCATCATTCGTACAGCTATCGACCACCAGACACTCGTACATATACCGTGAAGACCATTGTACAAAGGCTGGGTCGGTTCCACCTGGCACAAAGGCATCATTGTTCATGGTCCCGACCTGCTTGCTTTGCTTGTTTTCTGCACCGGTCTCCAGACTCTGGGATTACAAGATCATACGTAATTTCACACGGCTTGCCAGAATATCTTACCATTTTCGCGATACTTCTCGATATCTAGTACAAAGCAATAATGAGTGCTCAGCAGTATCGCTTGTGCAGTATAATTTCGAAGATGTAGACCAGAAATTATTTCTCTAGAAACTCGAAACCTTAATCAGGTGGAGCTTGCTGTAAGCCAACGAGTAACTAGAAAACGATCTCGCAGATAGATCATTGGAACAGATTTCTAAAGCGCTAGACCCACAGCTCTGCGTCATTGCGCCAGCAACGGTGCCTCAGTGAGCACATATTGCGACAAGTATTTCTCAGCTATCATGTGTCAAAGGGATGCCACCATCTCATCACTGCGGGACCCGAACTGACACCTGCTTGTGGTTCAGCAGCTGATAGCCACGTCGACACTTCACGGTGCATCCCGACTCCTAGGAACACGTGCAGTAGCGTCCTGTGTGGTCCAGTGGACAGGGTACAGTGGGCGGTGCGTGCTTCGCGATCGAAGGATTTTTAACTGTGTGATGGGTGTTTCATGACGCTATTCCTCATGCAACCGGAATAAAAAAAAGAAATGAGAACGATATAATTACTTCTCACAAGACCTGCATGTTTCCAAACAGCAGAGAATGATGAGCAGGTGAAATCCAAGCCCCACAAACTCTTTTATTTTATAAAAACCAATATACCATTGAATTTCCCTTCATGAGATCCTTCCTCTCCACTGCAGAGCCGCTAATTTCCAGGTAGCAGGTGGAGGGGAGAGAGTGAAGGGGGCGAGGGGGACAGTGATGGGGTGGCGGGGGTGGTGATCGATTTCCAGAAAAACTCTTAAAATAAATAAATAAACTTTTTAATAATAATTAAAAAAATAAATAAACTCGAGGACACTATTGGCAAGATCCCAGGAAGGAATACAGCCGTATTATTGCATGATTTTAACGCCCAGTTAGGGAAAGAGCTGAAGTATAAGTATATAGTGCGGGAATACCCAGCTCACATGCACACTAACAGAAATGGAGAATGGCTTGCGGGACTCTGTAAACCATTTAACCTAGTAACGAAATCAACAGCCCTTAAGCATCTACCAAGAAAGCAGAAGACAATGACTTCACCCAATAAACTTCTAGGAGATTTTCAAATCGTTCATGTGGCCATATCAAGAAAGTCCTGTAGAGAAGTCCAGAATGTGAGAGTGCTAAGAAAACTTAACTTGGAGTCACACCACTACCTCTCCGATTTCTGTCTATGAATACAAGAAAGTCTCAAACTCCCAAACTCACCAAGTTTGACTTGGAAAAACTGAAAACCTGCAATATGCTTACATAGAGAATGCAAATACTAGATCATGAATGCAACAACTGGGACCAATGAAGGGACCAATTACCTGCGACCAAGCGATCACGAAGAGACAAGCAGCTTGGCTAAGATGGAGCTCACAGAAGTCCGAAACAAATATGGAGAAGTTCATAGAACAGCCCTGGCTAACTGCCAAAACCACCAGGCAGGTTAAACATCAGTACACTCAGGACCAATTGACTCCATTACATGAAGATATCAAGGAGAATAACTCTAGAAACTTTTACCAAACTTTCAAGCAAAACATTAGAAGCTATGCCCCACCCAGCTTACACTTCAGAGGACCAGATGGAAACATAGCCTATAATGACAAAGACAACTGCCACGTATTGGCCACATATTTCGAGAATCTCCTCAACTGTGAGTCCCCTAAAACCTCCTTTATCTATTGAGACAGTCCCGGACAACCAAACTCTCGCCCTCCAACAGAAGAAGAAGTGAAAAACATCATTCAGTCCCTGAAGAATAACAAAGCACCAGGAGAAGACGCTATAGTTGCAGAGCTGTGGAAGCAGGCTGGAGACAAAGCAATTAGCAAGTTGACCAAGATCCTATGGAACATAGAGTGGCGAAAAGAAATGGAAGAACAAAATATACCGAGCGGTATTTACCTGGTCACAAACGGAAGGGACTGGTAGTAGACTGTTTAGCTTTCACAGATGATCTGGCACTTATAGCAAGCTGAGTGGAAGTAGCAGTAAAGCAGCTCGATATGCTCAAACTCCAAGCTGCCAAGGTAGGACTTCAATTGTCACTAGAAAAGACGAAATTCCTCACCAAAATCAATGATACTGCCAGTGTTCTACAGTTGGAACAAGGTCAAATTGAGAAAGTTGACAGATTCAAGCATCTAGGAGAATGGTTGGAACATGATCTATCAGAAGGAACAGCACTAACAACTCGGATTAATAAGTTACAATTAGCATATCAATTAACCAAGAACATCTATAATAAGAAATGCCTATCTTACAACAACTCAGACCTGAAAGTGTACCGGTAGCAGCGAGGGGGGAGGTTTCCTGAGGGGGGGAGGGGGGCGGGGGAACAATAAGTTAAGGACCTGTCAATCAAAGGAAAGGGTCCTTTTAGCAGAACAGTAGGTTAAGGATCTGTCAACAAAGGAGAATAGTAGGTTAATGACCTTTCAATCAAAGGAGAACAATGAGTTTGCCCCTGAGTGCATACCTGCCCCTGATGTAGGCAACTGGCACTAACAAAATGCACTGCTGGGGGCTTTGGTCCACTACTCTCGTGGTCTTGTGACGTTTCCATGAAGTGAGAAGAAATTCCATCACAAAACTTTTTGACTTCGCCATAGACCAGCAGATATGTCACCCCCAATACACATGCCTAGCTCAGAACCCCCATTTCCATATGTCAAACGTATTGGTGAGGGCAACTTACACCTATTCATGTCAGTATCATGTAGGAGAGTTTTTGAATCACTTCCCACACGTACAATATTGGATGCAAGTGTGGATTAATATACCGATTGGTATTTACCTGGACACAAACGGAAGGGACTGGTAGTAGACTGTTTAGCTTTCGCAGATGATCTGGCGCTTATAGCAAGCTCAGTGGAAGTAGCAGTAAAGCAGCTCAATATGCTAAAACTCCAGGCTGCCAGGGAGGACTTCAATTGTCACTAGAAAAGACAAAATTCCTCACCAACATCAGTGATACTCCCAGTGATCTCCCCACCAACATCAGTCATGGTAGTGTGAAGTTGTCGACAAAGCGGTTACGCGAGGGAACCTGTGGGACTGGATCCATATTTCACTAAGTGTACCCTATAACGCATCCTGGAACACCGTTCCGTGTACGTCAATCAAAAGAAAATGTGGGTTCGCAAAAGAATGGCCCATATTACCTGCACAGCACCTTTATCAATACCAATAAAAATTTACTACAACCAGACTGGCACTGCTAAGCGACTGCAAAGCTATTAAAAAGAAGTCACAACAGAAACATAAAGAATTTATCTGCAATTTTTTGCAACTCTCTCAAGTAGATTAAGGGTTTATACAAGGGATTTTCTCTTACTCTTTGAGGAAAGCCTTATTGTTTTCTCTCAAGAAAAATTTCCACCATCTCCCCTAGAGAGTCTTTGCGCTGTGTTTCTTCCCAACATGTTTCAGTTGTTTCTTTAAGGGGAGTGGCCACTGGTTCTTTTAGAGGCGTTTTCTTTTCAGTGTCTTCCAGACTAATTTGACATAACGTCTCTTCTTCCCATCATGAAATTACTTAATGTTGCCAGAGCAGATTTGTTTATTTTTCTTTCAGTGAAGAGGTTATTTTATTGTGATCTGAGGCTTTCCCGGCGAATGTGCTGTATCCAAGGTTCTCGGGTGTCCAGCCGGATCCGACCGTCGAAGTTCCACGATATTTCAGCGAATAACCGTTCCGCCATCATCAGGTTATTTTATTCATGTACATGAAGAAGTTATTTCGAAGTTCTTCGTGAAGAAGCTCATCTTCTACTACGATGAGTAATTTAAAAGAGTCTGGAAGACACCCCAGGACAATTTCTCCGCTCGGGACTGAGCGCGTGTGTTGTCCTCATCATCATTTCGTCATCATCAACGCGCATGTCATCGAAGTGGCGTCAACTAAAAAGATCTGCACCGGGCAGCGGAAAATCCCCAATCCCCGCCAGTACTGCCATACGCACTATAATTTTTTTATTTTTTATTTACTGAAGAATGTCGCTTTCCTTTAAGAACAAAAAGTGACTGGTAAACAGCAAGAGACCTGACCTTTTGCAGAAGGATCTGGTGTAACTACCCAACAACGTTAAGTTTTATTCGTTACACTTCCAGCCATATAAGTGAACACAGAACATAGGAAACTTATATGGAATGCAATATCTGCCCTATTTAATCTACCAAACAACAACTTTGGCTGAAGAGGACACCACACAGACGTGATAATAAAACGTCAGAAGCTATAAAACAGTTTCCCGACACAGAAGAAACGAATGCTGCAGTTTTTGCTGAAAAAGCAATAGTCTTCAGCACTGTAGTCTTTTGAAGAAAAATTAATTACATTTACGTAATATCTGTGTATTAGAAAGTCGAGTGACGTGTACGAAAATGGTAATCATTAGACGTGTCGAGAAAAGTGGCAGTCATAATAAGAACAGGCAGCAGCATAAGTACCTACATGCTTCTTATACATGAAACAATGTGTTTACGTTATACTGCTTTCAGCGGAGTAAGCTACAGTTATTCAGTATACGAAAGTATTTCTTAACTGAATAAGCTGTTCACTGGATCAGCGAGATTTGGCTCTTTTTGCATTTATTTCACGATCATTCATGTCTTAGTTAAGAAGAAATACAATCAAAATCAAACATTAATTTCTCAAAGTTAGGGGGTGTTTATCTTGGTCAGACTGTGGAGCTACTGTGTTGCAACAAAACAATCGGAGAATAGTAAATAACTCGTGGCGGAAATAATAATCTTGCAGCAAAGGCCATTAAATGTTTGCTGCCAGTCGTCTACATCGATTATATTTTTTTAAAAATTCGTATGATTATATCATAATCAGAAATAAGACAGACAATAAATAAGTGGATTACCGATTTGAAAACAACTACGTCTTTATCCAGTATATTTAGAGAAATGGTCCTCCAGTTTTATCCAGTTACTGTCGTTTCGCCACTTATGAAGAAAAAACGTTCGATAATCGAAACTATTTTGAACATGGCTTCATTCTCACTAACACATAGTTACGTCCACGTATGTTACCATGTTTTGTTAGTTTGCTATGAGTGACGTTAACCAGATTTACCTGAAATTTCTCACCCTCGTCAACGTTTCACCCTGCATTCAACACGAAACATTTTCTTGCAGACGTACATGATATTGCGTTGTACTTATTGTTCCACGGCTTGCGCGTCTCTACATATTCCGAATAGCCTCAACAGAGACAGAGTATCTCATGTCTCGGAACAACGTATTCTTTATGCATAAATAGAGATGCCGATGAGGTGGATTACGAATGGAACTCTATATCAAATAAGCAGTAGTGGATCAACAGCTATTTAGACGGCGTTTGCTTATAGGACGTAGGTCCCACAATTCTCTTGCCTGACTACATTCAATGGTACTATGTTTCAACGTAACCACTCTTTTTGTCAATATACTTTTCACACCTCTATGCCTTTCAAAAAATAATCTTATACTGTGTCGGCAAAATGTCCCATTACAGCAGCTTTCACTTTATCATCATCAAATTTCTTCTTCGAAGAAATGGCTCAAATGGCTCTGAGCACTATGGGACTTGACATCCGAGGCCATCAGTCCGCTAGAACTTAGAACTACTTAAACCTAACTAACGTAAAGACATCACACACATCCATGCCTGAGGCAGGATTTTAACCTACGACCGTAGCGGTCGCGCGATTCCAGACTGAAGAGCCTACAACCGTTCGGCCACAACAGACGGCCTTCTTCGAAGAACTTTCTTTAGTTTGGAGAAGAGGAGTAGTCACTGTTGGCTAGATCTGGACTACAGGTGGGTAGTCAGTCTCGTAGAAGCCACATTCCTTTACTGCAGCCTTCGCAACTGCCCCTGTGCGCACTGGCGCAGTGCCGTGGAGAAGACGAATACCATGTCACGACCTTCATCACCCCTGTAGTATGTTGGACTCGTGTTATTTGTGCAGAAGTGAAGCATAGTACTGTGTGTTCACAGTGGTATACCTTTCTTTGAAATGAACTATAAGAATTCCTTTGGAATCACAGAAGATTGTTCCATGACCTTCTTTGTGGACTGAGTAGCCTTCGCCTTTCTTTGAGGAGCATCATCTGGTTTATGCCATTCAAGAGATTCTCTTTTGGACAGAGGATCATAATAAAGAACCATAGATTCATCCCCTGTAACATACATTCCAGAACTTCTTTCTGGTTGCCACGGCACAGCTCCAAAAACTCGGTGCACAAGTCACCCACTGTTCCTTCTGCACTGCAAAGAGAAGTCTGGGCACCCAACTTGCACTAACCTTTTTCATGTGAAAATGACCATGCACGACCCGGAAAACGCTTGTTTTAGATAACTCTAACCTTGCTGCAATGTCCTTAACTTTCAACCGCCTGTCGCTCAGAACTTCACTTTCAGAAATAACTATAGTTTTCTCAGTCACCATCTCAGCTGGCCGACCAACAGGTGGTCATCAGCAACCTTTTTTTTTTATTATATGTCGACTCCCCCCCCCCCTCCCAGGTGCAGGGGGGCGGGCTGGCAGCAGTGTAATACACCGCTCTGTAGCCTACAGATAAAGTTAAAAACATAATGAGGAGACATAACAATAAAAAGAGGTGATGAAACGGTGACTGTTTAAAACTGGTACATGGCGAAAAAGTTGTGAAGAAAACATAAAAAACAAAAAGGTCAGTGATGCTGATTAAAAACACTTAGGAAATAGCCAGGCACAATTAAAAAACATGACGACAGTCTGGTTCTGCATGCAGCACTTTCAAAAGGGGACGCACAACACTGAACACTCACGGAAAATACTGCACTATAGAGAACAAAGGCATATGGGCATACGGGGGGGGGGGGGTGCAGACAGATGGGGAGGGGGCGGGGGCGATCACCAAGTCTCTCTCTGCCTAGACGAAACTGTTTAGACCATTCCTTCACTGTGAAGTATGAAGGGGAAGCATCACCATAATACCATCCAAGTGGACTGTGATTTCAGCCAGTGGAAACCCGAGGAACTTTATCCCTGCACGGTACTCTATTTTATCCATTGCAGCGCCGCAGCAAGCAACGCCTTACTGAAACGAGTGTCACCGTACGACTGAGGCTAGCAGCGGGCTGCAGTTTGTGCGAGCATCTACTGGCAGATGCCGCTAGCTCCCCTTCGCGCTCGTATTCAAGGCCAGGCCGGAAACTTATAGAGCCTAATTCTAGGTGGGCTTCAATACTTGTATTACCCATAACTGCCAGTAGATTACACTATTACATACACGTAAGACGGTTCTTCTTTAAAATACTTTGAGCAGCACATGAGCCCATAATAACCCTGAAAATTAATTTTATATGTGCATGGCAAATACAAGCTCTGCAACTTTGCTTCCGCCTTTTTTGCCCGGTTACTCATGTCTCATTCAAAGTATTTTTCATCGCTGGCCACTACTTTCTCTCACCTTTCGGACAGTGTACGAATCCCGCTTCGAAAAAATTGTTCATCTTTTGAAGCGATCCACAGATCGATCCAATTTGTGATTTCTTCATGAGATCGGAAGTGTTGGTCAGCGAGGCCATGCACCATTGATCTAAACAGGTGATAGTCAGAGAGAGCAATGTCTGGCGAATATGGCGGATGGAGTAGGACTTCCCATTTTAACGCTTCCAAGTACGTTTTGACCTCTTTTGCAATGTGGGGTCGATCGTTGTCGTGCTGGAAAATCACTTTATCGAGTCTCTCGCTGAATTGCGGCCGTTTGTCTTTTAATCCTCTGCTCAAACGCATTAACTGCGTTTGATAACGAGCACCTGTGATTGTTTCACTTGGTTCTAACACCTCATAGTACACGATGCCGAGCTGGTCCCACCAAATGCAGAGCATGATCTTCGAGCCGTGAATATTCGGTTTGGCCGTCGACGTGGAAGCATTGCCGGGATATCCCACTGATTTGCGTTTAGGGTTATCATAATTAACCATTTTTCGTCTCCGGTCACAATACGATGCAGAAATTCCTTCCGTTTTTGCCTCTGAAGCAACTGTTCACAGACACACAAACGCCATTCAACGTCTCTCGGTTTCAGCTCACACGGGACCCACGATCCATCTTTCTGAATCATGCCCATAGCCTTGAGACGTTTTGAAATGGCTTACTGTGTCACTCCCACTAATCGTGCCAATTCTTCTTGAGTTTGACGCGAGTCTTCACTCAGCAATGTCTCCAATTCTGCATCCTCGAAAACATTCTCTCTTCCACCACTATGCCGGTCTACGACATTAAAACCCACCGTTCTTGAAGCGTTGAAACCACTCACAACACGTTCTGTCGCTAATAGCGTCCTTACCATAAGTACTTGAGAGCATTCGATGATACTCAACCGCTGTTTTCTTCATACTGAAACAAAACAGTAACACCTCCGCAAATGACGAGAATTAGGCTCGTAAACTGATATTTTCAATCAAGAACGACTTTATGATGCAGACACAAATCGACTTATGTTTGAATGATGATGTGTTGACCGTGGTCCAAGCCAACTGCCTGGCGTCTGCGATCGCTAAGCTTAGCAGACGTTACTCAGTCCAACTCCGCATAAAACCGTAGGAGTGACAGGTCTGACTCAGACGCCGTCTTTTAGTTTCCCAGTTCCGAACGCATCGAGACTGGGATGACAGGTGCGCTGTTGCATGGACCCGGATGGTGAAGGAAATGGCGGAGCAAGAGTGGTTGATCTCGACCATCCAAAGTAGACGGTGATGACAATAAAAAGAAAGGAAACAGAAATAAATACTAAAACACTATCTAATTCAACACGCATAAATGATTTTGGTTATTGGCCGAGTGTTGGGCATTTAAAAGGTATTAAATGATCCTTGCCCGACCTGGTCCTGCCGATAGCCCACAGATATTCACACGTGTAAGATTAGATTAGATTAGATTTACTTTCATTCCAATTGATCCGTAGTGAGGAGGTCCTCCAGGATGTGGAACATGTCAGAAAAACAACAATACATGACAAATATTTAAACTAAAACAAATAAGCTAATGTACCATTCCACAGGTCCCAAGTGGAATGATCGTCATTTTTTAATGAACACTAAGAGTCATTTTACAAATACTATTGCACTGAATTTAAAATAAAAAAGTTTTTTATTTATTTATAAGGTAAGAAACATGTAATACAACTACTGTAATACTTATTTACAATGAACACATTACTGCACTGAAATGGTGCAGAAGTTAGATTATACTTACACACACACACACACACACACACACACACACACACACACACCCACACACACACCAATTTTCAGTGAACACATTACTGCACTGAAATTGTGCAGAAGATATGTTGTACTTATATACAAATCAGTTGGTTTTCCTCAGAAATTCATCAATGGAGTAGAAGGAGTTGGCCACCAATAAATCCTTTAGGCTTCTCTTAAACTGAATTTCATTGGTTGTTAAGCTTTTTATGGCTGCTGGCAACTTATTGAAAATGTGTGTTCCTGAATAATGCACACCTTTTTGTACAAGACTAAGTGACTTTAAATCCTTGTGAAGATTATTCTTATTTCTAGTATTGATTCCATGAATTGAGCTATTGGTTTGAAAAAGTGATATATTTTTAATGACAAATTTCATTAAGGAATAAATATATTGGGAAGCTGTAGTTAGTATCCCTAGTTCCCTAAACAGGCTTCTGCAGGATGTTCTTGAGTTCACACCACATATAATTCTTACTGCACGTTTTTGTGCCCGGAAAACTTTAGCTTGGCTTGATGAATTACCCCAGAAAATAATCCCATATGACATTATGGAATGAAAGTAAGCATAGTATGCCAGCTTTTTCATTTTTATATCCCCTGTGTCTGACAAAATTCGCATTGCAAACAGAGATTTGTTAAGACGCTTCAGCAGTTCTGTGGTGTGCTCCTCCCAGTTGAATTTATTATCAAGCTGTAATCCCAAGAATTTAACACCGTCCACTTCTTCTATCTTCTTGTCATCATATGTTAGACATATACTCTTGGGACACCCCTTACAAGTTCTGAACTGCATGTAGTGTGTTTTTTCAAAGTTTAGTGACAAAGAATTGGCTAGGAACCAGTGATTAATGTCTACAAATATTTTATTGGCTGATCTTTCTAAGACTACACTTGATTTGCTATTTATTGCAATGTTTGTATCATCAGCAAACAAAACAAACTAGGCATCTGGTAATGTTACTGATGAAAGGTCATTGATATACACAAGAAAAAGTAAGGGCCCCAAAATGGAACCTTGTGGGACCCCACATGTAATTAGTTCCCAGTTGGATGATGCCTGATAGCTTGATACATGTCTCTTTCCTAATAACACCCTTTGTTTCCTGCCAGAGATATAAGATTTGAACCATTTTGCAGCATTTCCTGTTACACTATAATATTCTAGTTTACTTAAAAGGATATTGTGATTTACACAGTCAAATGCCTTTGACAGATCACAAAATATACCAGTTGCCTGCAATTTTTTGTCTAATGAATTAAGTACATTTTCACTGTAAGTGTAGATAGCCTTCTCAATATCAGAACCTTTTAGAAATCCAAACTGTGACTTTGACAGTATGTTATTTGAGATAAGATGGTTATAAAGACGACTGTACATTACTTTTTCGAAAATTTTTGAGAATGCTGGCAACAGTGAAATTGGACGGAAATTTGATGCTATTTCTTTATCTCCCTTCTTAAACAGTGGCTTAACTTCAGCATATTTCAGCCATTCGGGAAATATTCCACTGATAAACGACTGGTTACACAGATAGCTTAATATGTTACTTAGCTCAGAATCACATTCTTTAATTAACTTTGTTGATATTTCATCATACCCACTAGATGTTTTTGATTTTAAAGATTTTATGATGGACATTATTTCTGTTGGGGTAGTGAGGGTCAAATTCATATTATGGAAGTTACTTGAAATGTCTGGTCTAAGGTAATCCATAGCAGCATCTACCGAACCTGACAACCCCATCTTTTCAGTAACAGTTATAAAATGTTTGTTAAAAAGTTCTGCAACACTATACACATCTGTCACCAATGCATCATTTACTCTTAATGCTATTTGTTCCTCTTCATGTCTGGTTCTACCGGTCTCCTCCTTCACTATATCCCATATTGTCTTTATTTTGTTATCTGATATGACTATCTTTTCCTTGTAATATATTTGCTTTGACATCCGTATTACAGTCTTTAATATTTTGCAGTATTTCTTATAATGTGCTATAGCATCAACATTGGAAATGTTTCGGATTGACAGATACAGTTTTCTTTTTGTTTTACAAGATACCCCTATTCCTCGAGTAATCCATGGCTTCTTTGTAGACTTTGCTCTAACCTTGGTAAGTTTTGGGGGAAAGCAGTGTTCAAATAAGGTAAGCACTTTATTAGCAAAAATGTTATATTTTTCATTCATGCCATGAGCACTGTAAACATCAGTCCAGTGAATGTCTCTGAGGAGTGTCCTAAAATAATCAATTTTTGGCTTACTGATTACCCTCTTGAGCTCAGATTTAACAGATTTTATATCTTGTTCAGTATTAACATTTAACAGAAGGAACTGCATGTCATGGTCTGAGGGGCCATTGACTATTGGTTTTGTAATATAATTTTGTTCATTTGACTTTTCTATAAAGATATTATCAATGGCTGTTTGTGAGCAAGTGGTTATCCTAGTGGGGAACTTTACTGTGGGAATTAAGTTGAATGATAGTGTTACTAACTCAAATAGGTTCTTATTGGGAGAGTCTTTAAGGAAATCTACATTGAAATCACCAGCAACCACTATTTCTTTGTTTTTGGTTGTTAAATGGGCCAGTACAGCTTCAAGGTGGTTTACAAACAGATTAAAGTTACCTGCAGGTGCTCGATATACACTTAATATTATGAAAGATTTTTTGTGAAATTCTAATTCTGTTGCACATGCTTCCATATGCTGTTCTAGGCAAAATTTATGAATGTCTATGTTCTTAAATTTATGACAGTTCCTGATGAATGTGGCAACTCCTCCTTTCTCCATTTCTGATCTACAATAGTGAGATGCTAACCTAAACCCTGTAACACTTAAAAGTTCTATACCAGTGGTCACATGATGTTCAGAGAGGCAGATTATGTCAGCTGGGTTTGAAGACTCTAATTCATCTATGCAGATAGTTAATTCATTAATTTTATTTCTCAGTCCTCGAATATTTTGATGCAATAAAGATAGCTGACATTTCACATTGACTGACTTAAAATTGGATGGAGTTAAAATATCTGCTGACAGTTGAAAATTCTTAACCAATGGCTGTTTATGTTGATGTAATAAGCTGGAATTATGTTTTTTGATTTCTTTCTCAAACTGAAGGTTTGTCTCAGTTCTAACCTCTCTTAAAATTTGTTTTCTTTCTGTCCTCCCTACCCTAAAAAAGGGTCTTTTCTGAATCCTATAACCACTGGTATTTTACCACTCATGACAGTGCCTCCCCCCTTTAACTTTCCTGCTATTTCCCCAGCCAATTTACCCTTCCCCTTCCTGTTGAGGTGAAGGCCATGCCTAGTATAATCCCACCTACTGACAGAATCAACATGAACCACACCAATGTGTGACCCCGCACCCGACATGAGCAGCCGTTCCAGCTCCAAATTAACTCTCTTGACAGAAGAGTTCAAATGAGGTCGGTCATGGCGCCCAAGAACAGATACAAACTCAACACTGGTATGCCTCTATGCTGATGCAATCTTCGCCAGGTCACACTCTATGCTGTACCCAGGATCTCTGTCAATACTGTTACCTGCCCCACCCACTATAACCACGGTGTCTTCCTTAGTGAAATCTTTGCAAAGTGATCCTAAATCCTCTGTCACCTGCTCCAGACCAGCACTAGGTTTAAAAAAATTGGTGACCTGGTATTCTGATCCTAGTTCATCCTGCAAGAGTTGGCCAACACCTCTTCCATGGGAACTACCTAACAACAACACTTTCTTTCTCTTTACTGATTTCCCTACATTCTTACTTTTCAATTTGCTGCTGAAAGTTTGTTGTGCCCTGTCTACACCTGTATCTGCTTGAGGCTCACCAGCTTCTAACTGAAGCAACAGGTCAAATCTATTTTCCACATTCACCATAAAGCTGTCAGACAAAGTTCTAGGCCTGTTCCTCCTGTTGCCTGTTGCCACTTCCCACCTCTCTTTACCCTTCTCCCTCCTTAACCTGTCAAGATCTCCCCTGGCCTTGTCTAACTCAGCCTGAAGGGCAGCAATTTTCCCCTCCTGTTCCAGTATCTTCCTATCTCTACTACAAATCCTACAAAACCACTGATGAGTCTCATTTACTTCCCCTATTCCCACGCCACTACAGTCACCCACATGGAAAAAACTACAGCACCCATCACACCAAAGCCCCGACCTAACAATTCTACGGCAAGTCAAGCACTTTTCACTCATGATAAACGTAATAATTTATTAAGAATAAGTCAGTTAAATTACAGATAAACACGAAAATATGGTTACACAAATTTGGCCTATACGCAACTGTGTATAAACAAAAACAAAAGTGCAAAGTTTCTGAAACAACAAGTTAAACTTTACGCTACTTTCCGGAAATGCTAGTTAAATAATGAAGAGGTACGCTAAGTTAAATTGCTGGAGAGAGCAAGGAACAACTAAACGAAATTCTATAGATTTGCTGCAGCAGAACGTAAACAGAAAATACGACTGTACGGTCTTTTCGCGTTTTCTGCTATATTACGTAATGAGAAATGAAACCTTTAATGGTACACTTAAACGGCACACTAATACACTTATTTACCACGTAATCAGTACTAATCTATGTGTTTTATAATCTAAAATAACTTATCTTTACGAGAACACCAAACCTCGCGCTAGTCGCTTGGCTGCAGGCATGACCCTAGGGAGAAACAAGCACTTTCCTTCTCGTGGTGTATACGTTTATCACAAATAGTGCTGCCCTGTTTGGGGTAAAATTGTACACTTTGATTTGAAACTTTGGGTCGGATAATGTAATAATTACTTAAACGGAATATAGGATGTCCATTATTTTCTGCCAACTACTGAGAAAACTTTCCGAGGCAAATTATCTCATTCAAAGTGCTTTATCAGTATTACTGGATTTTACAAAATCGATATCTCATCTGCACGGTTTGTCATATGAGCGATTCGATATATTGTATTATCAGTGAACGACGCCAGTATTCGGTGTCATTCTCCGGATTGCTTCTGAATTTTTGCTTGCATCCAGAATATAGAACATTAATTTCTGTTTTCAATTCCTCTACAGTATTCACTTACAACTTCCGGGCTGATAGGCCGTGGTCGAAGTATAAAACTCTCCCCTGACGTTTCGTCTCCGACTGCGGGAGACATCCTCGGAGGTACAGCGGCGAACTGTTAAGAGAACTCGAGGAAGCGCTGATTATGTAGGCAGTGCAGAGGGCGCCACTGTCGATCACGTGGCGTAGGCTATGAGTTGTCTCAGGTAATGCCAACATTCTCGATTGAAAGTAATCGATCGTCACGCTTGCGGTGCAACGCTGACATCCAAGCTGTACCTCCAAGGATGTCTCCCGCAGTCGGAGACGAAACGTCAGGGGAGAGTTTTATACTTCGACCACGACCTATCAGCCAGGAAGTTTTAAGTGAAGACAATACTGGCCGTGAAAGCTTACACTGTATGATCCCCTACAGTAGTTCGTGTTTTTCCAAGCAATTATGTAATTATTCTATCTACTTCCTTCCGGTCGTTACTGAGAACGTCAAGGATTCCTGTGTTTTTCCGCGCCAAGGTCATATCTATAGACTTGTTAGATAGTTGGACATGAACTACTGGTTCTAAAACTGCTGAGCACTTGGTTATTGTTTGTAAAGCTAAGATCAACACTGGTTTGGCTGAATGTAATTGATACACAGACACTCTCGTTGCATAATATCCGTCTGCAGAAATTTTTTTTCCAGCTCCCAGGATGTCGAGAAAATAGTCTGGTGGTTTCATATTTCTCAGGCCATCTCATCTTATACATTCGTGACAAATTCGAAGCATATTTCCAGCGTGTAGTTGATTCTCTAAAAATGTTTATAGTGTCTTTTACGATGGCAACAATATTCCTAATTTTCGGCACTGTGTTTGTATCGTAACCCATTTTGTAAACCTTCGTCGCCAATTTTGTAAAGGCCTCGTCGCTACTGCTGTGGAGGTCGAGCTTGTGAGTTGGTAAAACGGCTGCTGGTGCAGTACACCGCTAAGACAATTTCGCCCTGCCACTACTGAGCTACGTGCCAGGGCCAGGTAGCAGAATACGTTCTACAACACCCTAACAAATTAGAAACGAAGTGACACAATTAAAGTTGAAAAGGTTGATTTATGTTTGTGACTTGTTGAACAATGAAGTCGGCAACACTGCTTGTAATACAACACAAAAAAGACCGTCAATGGCTAAATGCAAATAATTGTAGGTAAACCTCACAGTACATAGCAAATCCAATTACAACAACAGTCTTGGTTCAAATGGCTCTGAGCACTACGGGACTTAACATCTGAGGTCATCAGTCCCCTAGAACTTAGAACTAGTTAAACCTAAGGATTCGAACCTGCGACCATAGCAGTCGCGCGGTTACGGACTGAAGCGCCTAGAACAGCATGGCCACCGCGGCCGGCAACAGCACTCTGTTCGCTAAGAGTTCACTAAACGACGTTCCCTGACCAAGTCAGGACTGGACGATGATCTATAACCAACTGGGCGAGAGCTGCTCTTTTGTCTTTCGATTAGCCTTCCATCCGTTGCCGTCCGGTCATTGGCGGACTGTACTCGGCCGGCAACTGGCCGAGGCGAAGTCGATATCTTCGTCTTCAGCGTCGCAAGAGGCGAGTCTGTACGGCACCGGCACGGCTCGCATCTTGGCGCCTGTGGTGATTCTGCCCTGACTGTGTCTTGTTCAGACGACACAGCAAGCCACAAGATTGAGTTTGTGGCTTGACCGAAGAAAGTGTGAGGATCGATAATGTTCTGTCTTAAAATAGCTTGTACACCGCTCTCTCTGCCCGCCATTGTAGAACATCCATCGAAGCAAAATCCTACACAGTCTCCAGCGTTGCACAGTTAATGTTCCCCCATGGTGGACGCCACAGGTTCCTTGAAATGAGGCTGGATTCCCAGTTCGAAGTGTGCCTCGTGTCGAATCGCGACCAGCACAAAAAGTCTTGCACCATTCCACAACGGCACATTCTCCATTCTCTGGTGGATGTCTACTGGTGTTCGTCCTTCAGCAGTCACGAACAGAATAACAAAAGGTTGGTGCTTTTGGACACATTTGGTAATAACGTCGTCGTATTTCAGGTTTCCTCATTTACAACACGAGTGTCGGGAAGACACGAATGTCACACTAACCCCTTACCAACATGTTGGTGCTTGTATACTCTCACCCGAGTCGCGCGATGTTGCATATACGCTGCAGCAGCTCCTCAAACGGAAACTTTTTAAGTGACCCTTACACTACATGACTATCCGGACATCTGGCTGAAAATGACTTACAAGTTTGTGGCGCCCTCCATCGGTAATGCTGGAATTCAGTATGGTGTTGGCCCAACCTTAGCCTTGATGACAGCTTCCACTCTCACAGGCATACGTTCAATCAGGTGCCGGAAGGCTTCTTGGGGAATGGCAACCCATTTTTCACGGAGTGCTGCACTGAGGAAAGGTATCGATGTCGGTCGGTAAGACCTGGTACGAAATGGCGTTCCAAAACATCCCAAAGCTGTTCTATAGAATTCAGGTGAGGACTCTGTGCAGGCCGGTCCATTACAGGGATGTTATTGTCGTGTAACCACTCCGCCACATGCCACGCATTATGAACAGGTGCTAGCCCCCTCCGTGAAACACACGACCATACCATAACACCACCACATTCAAATTTTAACGTTGCGCTACACACGCTGGCAGATCAAGTTCACTGCGCATTCGCCATACCCGCACCCTGCCTTCGGATCGCCACATTGTGTAGTGTGATTCGTCGCTCCACACAACGTTTTTCCACTGTTCAATCGTCCAATGTTTACGCTCCTTACACCAAGCGAGACTACGTTTGGCATTTACCGGCGTGATGTGTGACTTATGAGCAGCCGCTCGACCACGAAATGCGTTTTCTCACCTCCCACCTAACTGCCATAGTACTTGCAGTGAATCCTGATGCAGTTTGAAATTTCTGTGTGGGTCTGGATAGATGTCTGCCTATAACACATTACGACCCTCTTCAACTGTCGGCGGTCTGTTAGTCAACAGACGAGGTCGGCTTGTACGCTTTTGTGCTATACTTGTCCCTCCACGTTTCCACTTCACTATCACATCGGAAACAGTGGATCTGTGGATGTTTAGTATTGTGGTGGAAATATCGCATACAGACGTATGACACAAGTGACACCCATACACCTGACTGCGATCAAAGTCCGTGAGTTCCGCTTTCTGTTCTCTCACAATGTCTAATGACTACTGAGGTCGCTGATGTGGAGTACCTGGCAGTAGGTGGCAGCACAATGCCCCTAACATGAAAAAGTATGTTTTTGGGGGTGTCAGGATACTATTAAAAACATTCGTGGTAAGGTCTTATAGTACCAAACTACTTAGGTCATCGGTTCCTAAGCCTACATACTACTTAAACTAACTTACGCTATGGACAACACACATACCAATGCCCGAGTGCGGACTCGAACCACCGACGGGGGTAGCCGCACGGACCGTGACAATGCGCGCAGACAGCGCGCAGTATTCTTTTGATCACATAGCGTGTATAATAATTCTCCGCGCAATAACAATGGCTATGCCACTGATGACAGTGCCTCTAAATCAGAGTTATTAAACACGGTTTTCAGAAACTCGTTCACCAAATGGGGCGAAGTAAATCTTCCAGAAGTCGAATCCAGAACACCTGCCAACATGAGTTTCTTAGAAGTAGATATCATCAGTGTAGTGAAGCATCTTAAATCACTTAACAAAGGCAAGGTATCCGGTCCAAATTGCATACCAGTCGGATTCCTTTCAGCAACAGTTCCGCATCTAACAATGATACACAAACGCTCGCTCATTGAAAAATCTGTACCTAAGGACTGGAAAGTCGTACAATTCGCATCGAGAAAGGAAACATGAGTAATCCGTTGAATAACAGACCCCTATCACTAACGTCCATTTGCAGTAGGCTTTTGGAACGTACTCTGTGTTCAAACATAATGAATTATGTCGAAGAAAACGATTTACTGACTAATAGCACGGATTCAGGAAACATCGTTCTTGTGAAACACAACTAGCTCTCTGTTCTCATGAAGTAGTGAGTGCTGTCGACAGGGGTTGTTAAACTGATTCCGTATTTTTATATTTCCAGAAGGCTTTCGGCACCGTTCCTCACAAGTGTCTTCTAATCAACTCGCGTGCCTATTAAGTATCGTGTCAGTTGTGCGGCTGGATTCGTGTGTTCCTGTTGGGCAAGTCACAGTTCATAATAACTGATATAAAATCATCTAGTAAAATAGAAGTAATGTATGGTGTTTCCCAAGGAAGTGTTTAGGCCCTCCTAGATTGTTTGCTGAAAATACTGACATTTACCGTCTTGTAAGTCAAAAGATGACCAAAAGGAATTCGATAAAATATCTGTATGGTGCAAAAAGTGGCAGTTGAGCCTGAATAAAGAGAAGTGTGAAGTTATTCACATGAGTACTAAAAGAAATCCGCTAAATTTCGGTTACGCTATGAATCACACGAATCTAAAGGCTGTAAACTCAACTAAATTCTTGGGGATTACAGTTACGAATAACTTCAGTTGGAATGGTCATATAGATAATGCTGTGGGTAAAGCAAACTGAAGACTTCGATGTATTGGTAGAGAATGTAGAAAATGCAACAGATCGACTAAAGAGACTGCGTACACCTTGCTTGTGCGCCCTCTACTGGAGTATTGATGTGCGGTGTGTGATCCGCATCAGGTGGGACTGACGCAGGACATCGAAAACGTTCAAAGAAGGGCAGCTCGTTTTTTATTGTTGCGAAATAGGGGAGAGAGTGCAGCGCACATGTTGCCCGAATTAGGGTGACAGTCATTAAAAGGCGCTTTCCGTTGCGGTAGAATCTTCTCGTGAAATTTCGATCACCAACATTCTCCTCCCAATGCGAAAATATTTTGTTGGCACCCACCCACACAGCGAGAAATCATAATCATGATCAGAGCTCGCACGGTGCTCGTTTTTCCTGTGCGGTGTTGGAGAGTGGAACCGTACAGAAATAGCTCGAAGGTGGTTCGACGAACCCTCTGCCACGAACTTAATTGTGAAGTGCAGAGTAATCATGTAGATGTAGATGTAGACAAGTGGGATGTTTCTCGTTCTTGTTGATGTCGGCTAACCACAATAGAGCACATACTCTGAGACAAGAAATCAATGTGAGCTCGTAGCAGACCGTTCACTATGTTATCATTAAAACTTGTTGAGGTACGACTGGGCAAACAAATGTCGCTTATGAATAAATTTTGGTATGCTGAGTTTTCTATTTTGTCTTTGACACATATCCTAGTTCCTGGTAACACCTCTTTCCGTGAGACTACATTAAAAATCCACGTACTCAATAGGAATAAATCGTTAATAGTCCAGAACCACATGAATCATGTGTAAAGGTTGCTTTTTATGAAAATAAACAAAGGGTTTTGCAAAAGTTTATTTCTTTACTACGCAAGTCTGTAACAAACAAAGGAAAAGTAAAATTTGACAGACCTTTTGCGTACATGTTTAGCTATCGGTGTAACGAACTGTCAGCTAAAAATTTAAAGTTACGGCACTGAGTCAAGCAAAAACGAATTTCGAATCTTTGGTCTTTATAAATAGCTGGTCTTTATAAATAGCTGGTCTTTATAAATGGATGGAAGAATTTGGCCATAATTTCTGTAAACATACAGGTCGACAAAGGGATACTGCAATCGACGTTGCTATTTACAAAACAGTACATTACTTGAATACATATATTATATTTTGAGCTCATGTCAAAAATCTGTACGACTAATACGTAGCTTTTAGTCATGTTCGCTACGAGATTGTTTTTCCCGCCACGTATATTTACTCTTCGATTGTTTTCCCGCCACGTATTAATTACTCTCTGTTTTCCCGCAAGGAATAACTGCTCTTTGAATGGTGTATGTGTACAAGTAGCTGTCACTTCGCAAGACTTGTATTTTTTGCTCCGCCTTCGACAGTTACATACAAGGCGAATTCGAAACTTCCAGTATTCTATAAAGGACTTCTGTAACAGAAGATTTTTTTTTCTGTTTCCACCGTCCAGCAGAAATCTACTCGGCATGAAGATAAGAGATACTCCTCTTTTGTAGCCCAGGATGAGACTGACGTTCTATCATTAGCGGCTGTGCTTACAGGTACTTGCAAAAATTTGTCATGTTTCTGTTCTTCGAGGGTGTTAAGTTTGTTGGATTTGTATTAGACATTTTTTACATGAAAAAATTATGCGGGCGCATTGTACGCATTGTCGATTGAAAGTAATCGATCGTCACGCTTGCGGTGCAAAGCTGACATCCAAGCTGTACCTCCGAGGATGTCTCCCGTAGTTGGAGACGAAACGTCAGGGGAGAGTTTTATACTTCGACCGCTGTTTCACCACAGACCAGGCAGGAGGGCGCAGAGCACGATACATTTTCTTTCTTTGGTAGCATTTTTTTCTGTTTTATAATTTTGGAATTTTGGTTTTTCATGTTGATTTTAAAATGACCTTCTTCATGTTAGAAATGTACTAACTCGGTTTTTCCTCACAGCAGGTCAAGTTGTGTGTGGTTGCAACATTACGGTCCCATTGAGTACACTTTTGGAGAGAGGGACATCAGTTGCACCACAGGACAGGGTGGAGGGTGCCATGCACGATACATTTTCTTTCTTCGGTAAGCATTTTCTAGTGTTTTATACTTTTGGAATTTTGGTTTTTGATTCTGATTATAAAATGACCTTTTTCATGTTTGAAATGTACTAACTCGATTTTTCCTCACAGCAGGTCAACTGGTGTGTGGTTGCAACATTACGGCCCCATTGAGTACATTTTCGGAGAGAGGGACATCAGTTGCACCACAGGGCAGGGTGGAGGGTGCCATGCACGATAATTTTCTTTCTTCGGTAAGCATTTTTTTGTGTTTTATACTTTTGGAATTTTGGTTTTTGATGTTGATTATAAAATGACCTTTTTCATGTTTGAAATGTACTAACTCGATTTTTCCTCACAGCAGGTCAACTGGTGTGTGGTTGCAACATTACGGTCCCATTGAGTACATTTTCGGAGAGAGGGACATCAGTTGCACCACAGGGCAGGGTGGAGGGTGCCATGCACGATACATTTTCTTTCTTCGGTAAGCATTTTCTAGTGTTTTATACTTTTGGAATTTTGGTTTTTGATGTTGATTATAAAATGACCTTTTTCATGTTTGAAATGTACTAACTCGATTTTTCCTCACAGCAGGTCAACTGGTGTGTGGTTGCAACATTACGGTCCCATTGAGTACATTTTCGGAGAGAGGGACATCAGTTGCACCACAGGGCAGGGTGGAGGGTGCCATGCACGATACATTTTCTTTCTTCGGTAAGCATTTTGTAGTGTTTTATACTTTTGGAATTTTGGTTTTTGATGTTGATTATAAAATGACCTTTTTCATGTTTGAAATGTACTAACTCGATTTTTCCTCACAGCAGGTCAACTGGTGTGTGGTTGCAACATTACGGTCCCATTGAGTACATTTTCGGAGAGAGGGACATCAGTTGCACCACAGGGCAGGGTGGAGGGTGCCATGCACGATACATTTTCTTTCTTCGGTAAGCATTTTCTAGTGTATTATACTTTTGGAATTTTGGTTTTTGATTCTGATTATAAAATGACCTTTTTCATGTTTGAAATGTACTAACTCGATTTTTCCTCACAGCAGGTCAACTGGTGTGTGGTTGCAACATTACGGTCCCATTGAGTACATTTTCGGAGAGAGGGACATCAGTTGCACCACAGGGCAGGGTGCAGGGTGCCATGCACGATACATTTTCTTTCTTCGGTAAGCATTTTTTTGTGTTTCATACTTTTGGAATTTTGGTTTTTGATGTTGATTATAAAATGACCTTTTTCATGTTTGAAATGTACTAACTCGATTTTTCCTCACAGCAGGTCAACTGGTGTGTGGTTGCAACATTACGGTCCCATTGAGTACATTTTCGGAGAGAGGGACATCAGTTGCACCACAGGGCAGGGTGGAGGGTGCCATGCACGATACATTTTCTTTCTTCGGTAAGCATTTTCTAGTGTATTATACTTTTGGAATTTTGGTTTTTGATTCTGATTATAAAATGACCTTTTTCATGTTTGAAATGTACTAACTCGATTTTTCCTCACAGCAGGTCAACTGGTGTGTGGTTGCAACATTACGGTCCCATTGAGTACATTTTCGGAGAGAGGGACATCAGTTGCACCACAGGGCAGGGTGCAGGGTGCCATGCACGATACATTTTCTTTCTTCGGTAAGCATTTTTTTGTGTTTCATACTTTTGGAATTTTGGTTTTTGATGTTGATTATAAAATGACCTTTTTCATGTTTGAAATGTACTAACTCGATTTTTCCTCACAGCAGGTCAACTGGTGTGTGGTTGCAACATTACGGTCCCATTGAGTACATTTTCGGAGAGAGGGACATCAGTTGCACCACAGGGCAGGGTGCAGGGTGCCATGCACGATACATTTTCTTTCTTCGGTAAGCATTTTTTTCTGTTTTATAATTTTGGAATTTTGGTTTTTCATGTTGATTTTAAAATGACCTTCTTCATGTTAGAAATGTACTAACTCGGTTTTTCCTCACAGCAGGTCAAGTTGTGTGTGGTTGCAACATTACGGTCCCATTGAGTACACTTTTGGAGAGAGGGACATCAGTTGCACCACAGGATAGGGTGGAGGGTGCCATGCACGATACATTTTCTTTCTTCGGTAAGCATTTTCTAGTGTTTTATACTTTTGGAATTTTGGTTTTTGATTCTGATTATAAAATGACCTTTTTCATGTTTGAAATGTACTAACTCGATTTTTCCTCACAGCAGGTCAACTGGTGTGTGGTTGCAACATTACGGCCCCATTGAGTACATTTTCGGAGAGAGGGACATCAGTTGCACCACAGGGCAGGGTGGAGGGTGCCATGCACGATAATTTTCTTTCTTCGGTAAGCATTTTTTTGTGTTTTATACTTTTGGAATTTTGGTTTTTGATGTTGATTATAAAATGACCTTTTTCATGTTTGAAATGTACTAACTCGATTTTTCCTCACAGCAGGTCAACTGGTGTGTGGTTGCAACATTACGGTCCCATTGAGTACATTTTCGGAGAGAGGGACATCAGTTGCACCACAGGGCAGGGTGGAGGGTGCCATGCACGATACATTTTCTTTCTTCGGTAAGCATTTTCTAGTGTATTATACTTTTGGAATTTTGGTTTTTGATTCTGATTATAAAATGACCTTTTTCATGTTTGAAATGTACTAACTCGATTTTTCCTCACAGCAGGTCAACTGGTGTGTGGTTGCAACATTACGGTCCCATTGAGTACATTTTCGGAGAGAGGGACATCAGTTGCACCACAGGGCAGGGTGCAGGGTGCCATGCACGATACATTTTCTTTCTTCGGTAAGCATTTTTTTGTGTTTCATACTTTTGGAATTTTGGTTTTTGATGTTGATTATAAAATGACCTTTTTCATGTTTGAAATGTACTAACTCGATTTTTCCTCACAGCAGGTCAACTGGTGTGTGGTTGCAACATTACGGTCCCATTGAGTACATTTTCGGAGAGAGGGACATCAGTTGCACCACAGGGCAGGGTGGAGGGTGCCATGCACGATAATTTTCTCTCTTCGGTAAGCATTTTTTTGTGTTTTATACTTTCGGAATTTTGGTTTTTGATGTTGATTATAAAATGACCTTTTTCATGTTTGAAATGTACTAACACGATTTTTCCTCACAGCAGGTCAACTGGTGTGTGGTTGCAACATTACGGTCCCATTGAGTACATTTTCGGAGACAGGGACATCAGTTGCACCACAGGACAGGGTGGAGGGTGCCATGCACGATACATTTTCTTTCTTCGGTAAGCATTTTCTAGTGTTTTATACTTTTGGAATTTTGGTTTTTGATTCTGATTATAAAATGACCTTTTTCATGTTTGAAATGTACTAACTCGATTTTTCCTCACAGCACGTCAACTGCTGTGTGGTTGCAACATTACGGTCCCATTGAGTACATTTTCGGAGAGAGGGACATCAGTTGCACCACAGGGCAGGGTGGAGGGTGCCATGCACGATACATTTTCTTTCTTCGGTAAGCATTTTTTTGTGTTTCATACTTTTGGAATTTTGGTTTTTGATGTTGATTATAAAATGACCTTTTTCATGTTTGAAATGTACTAACTCGATTTTAGCTCACAGCAGGTCAACTGGTGTGTGGTTGCAACATTACGGTCCCATTGAGTTCATTTTCGGAGAGAGGGACACCAGTTGCACCACACTGCAGTTTGGAGGGTGCCATGCACGATACATTTTCTTTCTTCGGTAAGCATTTTTTTGTGTTTTATACTTTTGGAATTTTGGTTTTTGATGTTGATTATAAAATGACCTTTTTCATGTTTGAAATGTACTAACTCGATTTTTCCTCACAGCAGGTCAACTGGTGTGTGGTTGCAGCATTACGGTCCCATTGAGTACATTTTCGGAGAGAGGGACATCAGTTGCACCACAGGGCAGGGTGGAGAGTGCCTTGCACGATACATTTTCTTTCTTCGGTAAGCATTTTTTTGTGTTTTATACTTTTGGAATTTTGGTTTTTGATGTTGATTATAAAATGACCTTTTTCATGTTTGAAATGTACTAACTCGATTTTTCCTCACAGCAGGTCAACTGGTGTGTGGTTGCAACATTACGGTCCCATTGAGTACATTTTCGGAGAGAGGGACATCAGTTGCACCACAGGGCAGGGTGGAGGGTGCCATGCACGATACATTTTCTTTCTTCGGTAAGCATTTTTTTGTGTTTTATACTTTTGGAATTTTGGTTTTTGATGTTGATTATAAAATGACCTTTTTCATGTTTGAAATGTACTAACTCGATTTTTCCTCACAGCAGGTAAACTGGTGTGTGGTTGCAACATTACGGTCCCATTGAGTACATTTTCGGAGAGAGGGACATCAGTTGCACCACAGGGCAGGGTGGAGGGTGCCATGCACGATACATTTTCTTTCTTCGGTAAGCATTTTTTTGTGTTTTATACTTTTGGAATTTTGGTTTTTGATGTTGATTATAAAATGACCTTTTTAATGTTTGAAATGTACTAACTCGATTTTTCCTCACAGCAGGTCAACTGGTGTGTGGTTGCAACATTACGGTCCCATTGAGTACATTTTCGGAGAGAGGGACATCAGTTGCACCACAGGGCAGGGTGGAGGGTGCCATGCACGATACATTTTCTTTCTTCGGTAAGCATTTTTTTGTGTTTTATACTTTTGGAATTTTGGTTTTTGATGTTGATTATAAAATGACCTTTTTCATGTTTGAAATGTACTAACTCGATTTTTCCTCACAGCAGGGCAACTGGTGTGTGGTTGCAGCATTACGGTCCCATTGAGTACATTTTCGGAGAGAGGGACATCAGTTGCACCACAGGGCAGGGTGGAGGGTGCCATGCACGATACATTTTCTTTCTTCGGTAAGCATTTTTTTGTGTTTTATACTTTTGGAATTTTGGTTTTTGATGTTGATTATAAAATGACCTTGTTAATGTTTGAAATGTACTAACTCGATTTTTCCTCACAGCAGGTAAACTGGTGTGTGGTTGCAACATTACGGTCCCATTGAGTACATTTTCGGAGAGAGGGACATCAGTTGCACCACAGGGCAGGGTGGAGGGTGCCATGCACGATACATTTTCTTTCTTCGGTAAGCATTTTTTTGTGTTTTATACTTTTGGAATTTTGGTTTTTGATGTTGATTATAAAATGACCTTTTTAATGTTTGAAATGTACTAACTCGATTTTTCCTCACAGCAGGTCAACTGGTGTGTGGTTGCAACATTACGGTCCCATTGAGTACATTTTCGGAGAGAGGGACATCAGTTGCACCACAGGGCAGGGTGGAGGGTGCCATGCACGATACATTTTCTTTCTTCGGTAAGCATTTTTTTGTGTTTTATACTTTTGGAATTTTGGTTTTTGATGTTGATTATAAAATGACCTTTTTCATGTTTGAAATGTACTAACTCGATTTTTCCTCACAGCAGGGCAACTGGTGTGTGGTTGCAGCATTACGGTCCCATTGAGTACATTTTCGGAGAGAGGGACATCAGTTGCACCACAGGGCAGGGTGGAGGGTGCCATGCACGATACATTTTCTTTCTTCGGTAAGCATTTTTTTGTGTTTTATACTTTTGGAATTTTGGTTTTTGATGTTGATTATAAAATGACCTTGTTAATGTTTGAAATGTACTAACTCGATTTTTCCTCACAGCAGGTCAACTGGTGTGTGGTTGCAACATTACGGTCCCATTGAGTACATTTTCGGAGAGAGGGACATCAGTTGCACCACAGGGCAGGGTGGAGGGTGCCATGCACGATACATTTTCTTTCTTCGGTAAGCATTTTTTTGTGTTTTATACTTTTGGAATTTTGGTTTTTGATGTTGATTATAAAATGACCTTTTTCATGTTTGAAATGTACTAACTCGATTTTTCCTCACAGCAGGTCAACTGGTGTGTGGTTGCAACATTACGGTCCCATTGAGTACATTTTCGGAGAGAGGGACATCAGTTGCACCACAGGGCAGGGTGGAGGGTGCCATGCACGATACATTTTCTTTCTTCGGTATGCATTTTTTTGTGTTTTATACTTTTGGAATTTTGGTTTTTGATGTTGATTATAAAATGACCTTTTTCATGTTTGAAATGTACTAACTCGATTTTTCCTCACAGCAGGTCAACTGGTGTGTGGTTGCAACATTACGGTCCCATTGAGTACATTTTCGGAGAGAGGGACATCAGTTGCACCACAGGGCAGTGTGGAGGGTGCCATGCACGATACATTTTCTTTCTTCGGTAAGCATTTTTTTGTGTTTTATACTTTTGGAATTTTGGTTTTTGATGTTGATTATAAAATGACCTTTTTCATGTTTGAAATGTACTAACTCGATTTTTCCTCACAGCAGGTCAACTGGTGTGTGGTTGCAGCATTACGGTCCCATTGAGTACATTTTCGGAGAGAGGGACATCAGTTGCACCACAGGGCAGGGTGGAGGGTGCCATGCACGATACATTTTCTTTCTTCGGTAAGCATTTTTTTGTGTTTTATACTTTTGGAATTTTGGTTTTTGATGTTGATTATAAAATGACCTTTTTCATGTTTGAAATGTACTAACACGATTTTTCCTCACAGCAGGTCAACTGGTGTGTGGTTGCAACATTACGGTCCCATTGAGTACATTTTCGGAGAGAGGGACATTAGTTGCACCACAGGGCAGGGTGGAGGGTGCCATGCACGATACATTTTCTTTCTTCGGTAAGCATTTTTTTGTGTTTTATACTTTTGGAATTTTGGTTTTTGATGTTGATTATAAAATGACCTTTTTCATGTTTGAAATGTACTAACTCGATTTTTCCTCACAGCAGGTCAACTGGTGTGTGGTTGCAACATTACGGTCCCATTGAGTACATTTTCGGAGAGAGGGACATCAGTTGCACCACAGGGCAGTGAGGAGGGTGCCATGCACGATACATTTTCTTTCTTCGGTAAGCATTTTCTAGTGTATTATACTTTTGGAATTTTGGTTTTTGATTCTGATTATAAAATGACCTTTTTCATGTTTGAAATGTACTAACTCGATTTTTCCTCACAGCAGGTCAACTGGTGTATGGTTGCAACATTACGGTCCCATTGAGTACATTTTCGGAGAGAGGGACATCAGTTGCACCACAGGGCAGGGTGGAGGGTGCCATGCACGATAATTTTCTTTCTTCGGTAAGCATTTCTTTGTGTTTTATACTTTTGGAATTTTGGTTTTTGATGTTGATTATAAAATGACCTTTTTCATGGTCGAAGTGTACTAACTCGATTTTTCCTCACAGCAGGTCAACTGGTGTGTGGTTGCAACATTACGGTCCCATTGAGTACATTTTCGGAGAGAGGGACATCAGTTGCACCACAGGGCAGGGGGGAGGGTGCCATGCACGATACATTTTCTTTCTTCGGTAAGCATTTTCTAGTGTTTTATACTTTTGGAATTTTGGTTTTTGATGTTGATTATAAAATGACCTTATTCATGTTTGAAATGTACTAATCTCGATTTTTCCTCACAGCAGGTCAACTGGTGTGTGGTTGCAACATTACGGTCCCATTGAGTATATTTTCGGAGAGAGGGACATCAGTTGCACCACAGGGCAGGGTGGAGGGTGCCATGCACGATACATTTTCTTTCTTCGGTAAGCATTTTTTTGTGTTTTATACTTTTGGAATTTTGGTTTTTGATGTTGATTATAAAATGACCTTTTTCATGTTTGAAATGTACTAACTCGATTTTTCCTCACAGCAGGTAAACTGGTGTGTGGTTGCAACATTACGGTCCCATTGAGTACATTTTCGGAGAGAGGGACATCAGTTGCACCACAGGGCAGGGTGGAGGGTGCCATGCACGATACATTTTCTTTCTTCGGTAAGCATTTTTTTGTGTTTTATACTTTTGGAATTTTGGTTTTTGATGTTGATTATAAAATGACCTTTTTAATGTTTGAAATGTACTAACTCGATTTTTCCTCACAGCAGGTCAACTGGTGTGTGGTTGCAACATTACGGTCCCATTGAGTACATTTTCGGAGAGAGGGACATCAGTTGCACCACAGGGCAGGGTGGAGGGTGCCATGCACGATACATTTTCTTTCTTCGGTAAGCATTTTTTTGTGTTTTATACTTTTGGAATTTTGGTTTTTGATGTTGATTATAAAATGACCTTTTTCATGTTTGAAATGTACTAACTCGATTTATCCTCACAGCAGGGCAACTGGTGTGTGGTTGCAGCATTACGGTCCCATTGAGTACATTTTCGGAGAGAGGGACATCAGTTGCACCACAGGGCAGGGTGGAGGGTGCCATGCACGATACATTTTCTTTCTTCGGTAAGCATTTTTTTGTGTTTTATACTTTTGGAATTTTGGTTTTTGATGTTGATTATAAAATGACCTTTTTAATGTTTGAAATGTACTAACTCGATTTTTCCTCACAGCAGGTCAACTGGTGTGTGGTTGCAACATTACGGTCCCATTGAGTACATTTTCGGAGAGAGGGACATCAGTTGCACCACAGGGCAGGGTGGAGGGTGCCATGCACGATACATTTTCTTTCTTCGGTAAGCATTTTTTTGTGTTTTATACTTCTGGAATTTTGGTTTTTGATGTTGATTATAAAATGACCTTTTTCATGTTTGAAATGTACTAACTCGATTTTTCCTCACAGCAGGTCAACTGGTGTGTGGTTGCAACATTACGGTCCCATTGAGTACATTTTCGGAGAGAGGGACATCAGTTGCACCACAGGGCAGGGTGGAGGGTGCCATGCACGATACATTTTCTTTCTTCGGTAAGCATTTTTTTGTGTTTTATACTTTTGGAATTTTGGTTTTTGATGTTGATTATAAAATGACCTTTTTCATGTTTGAAATGTACTAACTCGATTTTTCCTCACAGCAGGTCAACTGGTGTGTGGTTGCAACATTACGGTCCCATTGAGTACATTTTCGGAGAGAGGGACATCAGTTGCACCACAGGGCAGGGTGGAGGGTGCCATGCACGATACATTTTCTTTCTTCGGTAAGCATTTTTTTGTGTTTTATACTTTTGGAATTTTGGTTTTTGATGTTGATTATAAAATGACCTTTTTCATGTTTGAAATGTACTAACTCGATTTTTCCTCACAGCAGGTCAACTGGTGTGTGGTTGCAGCATTACGGTCCCATTGAGTACATTTTCGGAGAGAGGGACATCAGTTGCACCACAGGGCAGGGTGGAGGGTGCCATGCACGATACATTTTCTTTCTTCGGTAAGCATTTTTTTGTGTTTTATACTTTTGGAATTTTGGTTTTTGATGTTGATTATAAAATGACCTTTTTCATGTTTGAAATGTACTAACACGATTTTTCCTCACAGCAGGTCAACTGGTGTGTGGTTGCAACATTACGGTCCCATTGAGTACATTTTCGGAGAGAGGGACATTAGTTGCACCACAGGGCAGGGTGGAGGGTGCCATGCACGATACATTTTCTTTCTTCGGTAAGCATTTTTTTGTGTTTTATACTTTTGGAATTTTGGTTTTTGATGTTGATTATAAAATGACCTTTTTCATGTTTGAAATGTACTAACTCGATTTTTCCTCACAGCAGGTCAACTGGTGTGTGGTTGCAACATTACGGTCCCATTGAGTACATTTTCGGAGAGAGGGACATCAGTTGCACCACAGGGCAGTGAGGAGGGTGCCATGCACGATACATTTTCTTTCTTCGGTAAGCATTTTCTAGTGTATTATACTTTTGGAATTTTGGTTTTGATTCTGATTATAAAATGACCTTTTTCATGTTTGAAATGTACTAACTCGATTTTTCCTCTCAGCAGGTCAACTGGTGTATGGTTGCAACATTACGGTCCCATTGAGTACATTTTCGGAGAGAGGGACATCAGTTGCACCACAGGGCAGGGTGGAGGGTGCCATGCACGATAATTTTCTTTCTTCGGTAGGCATTTCTTTGTGTTTTATACTTTTGGAATTTTGGTTTTTGATGTTGATTATAAAATGACCTTTTTCATGGTCGAAGTGTACTAACTCGATTTTTCCTCACAGCAGGTCAACTGGTGTGTGGTTGCAACATTACGGTCCCATTGAGTACATTTTCGGAGAGAGGGACATCAGTTGCACCACAGGGCAGGGGGGAGGGTGCCATGCACGATACATTTTCTTTCTTCGGTAAGCATTTTCTAGTGTTTTATACTTTTGGAATTTTGGTTTTTGATGTTGATTATAAAATGACCTTATTCATGTTTGAAATGTACTAATCTCGATTTTTCCTCACAGCAGGTCAACTGGTGTGTGGTTGCAACATTACGGTCCCATTGAGTATATTTTCGGAGAGAGGGACATCAGTTGCACCACAGGGCAGGGTGGAGGGTGCCATGCACGATACATTTTCTTTCTTCGGTAAGCATTTTTTTGTGTTTTATACTTTTGGAATTTTGGTTTTTGATGTTGATTATAAAATGACCTTTTTCATGTTTGAAATGTACTAACTCGATTTTTCCTCACAGCAGGTCAACTGGTGTGTGGTTGCAGCATTACGGTCCCATTGAGTACATTTTCGGAGAGAGGGACATCAGTTGCACCACAGGGCAGTGTGGAGGGTGCCATGCACGATACATTTTCTTTCTTCGGTAAGCATTTTTTTGTGTTTTATACTTTTGGAATTTTGGTTTTTGATGTTGATTATAAAATGACCTTTTTCATGTTTGAAATGTACTAACTCGATTTTTCCTCACAGCAGGTCAACTGGTGTGTGGTTGCAGCATTACGGTCCCATTGAGTACATTTTCGGAGAGAGGGACATCAGTTGCACCACAGGGCAGGGTGGAGGGTGCCATGCACGATACATTTTCTTTCTTCGGTAAGCATTTTTTTGTGTTTTATACTTTTGGAATTTTGGTTTTTGATGTTGATTATAAAATGACCTTTTTCATGTTTGAAATGTACTAACTCGATTTTTCCTCACAGCAGGTCAACTGGTGTGTGGTTGCAACATTACGGTCCCATTGAGTACATTTTCGGAGAGAGGGACATTAGTTGCACCACAGGGCAGGGTGGAGGGTGCCATGCACGATACATTTTCTTTCTTCGGTAAGCATTTTTTTGTGTTTTATACTTTTGGAATTTTGGTTTTTGATGTTGATTATAAAATGACCTTTTTCATGTTTGAAATGTACTAACTCGATTTTTCCTCACAGCAGGTCAACTGGTGTGTGGTTGCAACATTACGGTCCCATTGAGTATATTTTCGGAGAGAGGGACATCAGTTGCACCACAGGGCAGTGTGGAGGGTGCCATGCGCGATACATTTTCTTTCTTCGGTAAGCATTTTCTAGTGTTTTATACTTTTGGAAATTTGGTTTTTGATGTTGATTATAAAATGACCTTTTTCATGTTTGAAATGTACTAACTCGATTTTTCCTCACAGGAGGTCAACTGGTGTGTGGTTGCAACATTACGGTCCCATTGAGTACATTTTCGGAGAGAGGGACATCAGTTGCACCACAGGGCAGGGGGGAGGGTGCCATGCACGATACATTTTCTTTCTTCGGTAAGCATTTTCTAGTGTTTTATACTTTTGGAATTTTGGTTTTTGATGTTGATTATAAAATGACCTTATTCATGTTTGAAATGTACTAATCTCGATTTTTCCTCACAGCAGGTCAACTGGTGTGTGGTTGCAACATTACGGCCCCATTGAGTACATTTTCGTAGAGAGGGACATCAGTTGCACCACAGGGCAGGGTGGAGGGTGCCATGCACGATACATTTTCTTTCTTCGGTAAGCATTTTTTTGTGTTTTATACTTTTGGAATTTTGGTTTTTGATGTTGATTATAAAATGACCTTTTTCATGTTTGAAATGTACTAACTCGATTTTTCCTCACAGCAGGTCAACTGGTGTGTGGTTGCAACATTATACGGTCCCATTGAGTACATTTTCGGAGAGAGGGACATCAGTTGCACCACAGGGCAGGGTGGAGGGTGCCATGCACGATACATTTTCTTTCTTCGGTAAGCATTTTTTTGTGTTTTATACTTTTGGAATTTTGGTTTTTGATGTTGATTATAAAATGACCTTTTTCATGTTTGAAATGTACTAACTCGATTTTTCCTCACAGGAGGTCAACTGGTGTGTGGTTGCAACATTACGGTCCCATTGAGTACATTTTCGGAGATAGGGACATCAGTTGCACCACAGGGCAGGGGGGAGGGTGCCATGCACGATACATTTTCTTTCCTCATTAAGCATTTTCTAGTGTTTTATACATTTGGAATTTTGGTTTTTGATGTTGATTATAAAATGACCTTATTCATGTTTTAAATGTACTAACTCGATTTTTCCTCACAGCAGGTCAACTGGTGTGTGGTTGCAACATTACGGCCCCATTGAGTACATTTTCGGAGAGAGGGACATCAGTTGCACCACAGGGCAGGGTGGAGGGTGCCATGCACGATACATTTTCTTTCTTCGGTAAGCATTTTCTAGTGTTTTATACTTTTGGAATTTTGGTTATTGATGTTGATTATAAAATGACCTTTTTCATGTTTGAAATGTACTAACTCGATTTTTCCTCACAGCAGGTCAACTGGTGTGTGGTTGCAACATTACGGTCCCATTGAGTACATTTTCGGAGAGAGGGACATCAGTTGCACCACAGGGCAGGGTGGAGGGTGCCATGCACGATACATTTTCTTTCTTCGGTAAGCATTTTTTTGTGTTTTATACTTTTGGAATTTTGGTTTTTGATGTTGATTACAAAATGACCTTTTTCATGTTTGAAATGTACTAACTCGATTTTTCCTCACAGTAGGTCAACTGGTGTGTGGTTGCAACATTACGGTCCCATTGAGTACATTTTCGGAGAGAGGGACATCAGTTGCACCACAGGGCAGGGTGGAGGGTGCCATGCACGATACATTTTCTTTCTTCGGTAAGCGTTTTCTAGTGTTTTATACTTTTGGAATTTTGGTTTTTGATGTTGATTATAAAATGACCTTTTTCATGTTTGAAAAGTACTAACTCGATTTTTCCTCACAGTAGGTCAACTGGTGTGTGGTTGCAACATTACGGTCCCATTGAGTACATTTTCGGAGAGAGGGACATCAGTTGCACCACAGGGCAGGGTGGAGGGTGCCATGCACGATACATTTTCTTTCTTCGGTAAGCATTTTCTAGTGTTTTATACTTTTGGAATTTTGGTTTTTGATGTTGATTATAAAACGACCTTTTTCATGTTTGAAAAGTACTAACTCAATTTTTCCTCACAGCAGGTCAACTGGTGTGTGGTTGCAACATTACGGTCCCATTGAGTACATTTTCGGAGAGAGGGACATCAGTTGCACCACAGGGCAGTGTGGAGGGTGCCATGCACGATACATTTTCTTTCTTCGATAAGCATTTTCTAGTGTTTTATACTTTTGGAATTTTGGTTTTTGATGTTGATTATAAAATGACCTTTTTCATGTTTGAAATGTACTAACTCGATTTTTCCTCACAGTAGGTCAACTGGTGTGTGGTTGCAACATTACGGTCCCAATGTGTACATTTTCGGAGAGAGGGACATCAGTTGCACCACAGGGCAGGGTGGAGGGTGCCATGCACGATACATTTTCTTTCTTCGGTAAGCATTTTCTAGTGTTTTATACTTTTGGAATTTTGGTTTTTGATGTTGATTATAAAATGACCTTTTTCATGTTTGAAAAGTACTAACTCGATTTTTCCTCACAGCAGGTCAACTGGTGTGTGGTTGCAACATTACGGTCCCATTGAGTACATTTTCGGAGAGAGGGACATCAGTTGCACCACAGGGCAGGGTGGAGGGTGCCATGCACGATACATTTTCTTTCTTCGGTAAGCATTTTCTAGTGTTTTATACTTTTGGAATTTTAGTTTTTGATGTTGATTATAAAATGACCTTTTTCATGTTTGAAAAGTACTAACTCGATTTTTCCTCACAGCAGGTCAACTGGTGTGTTGTTGCAACATTACGGTCCCATTGAGTACATTTTCGGAGAGAGGGACATCAGTTGCACCACAGGGCAGGGTGGAGGGTGCCATGCACGATACATTTTCTTTCTTCGGTAAGCATTTTCTAGTGTTTTATGCTTTTGGAATTATGGTTTTGATGTTGATTACAAAATGACCTTTTTCATGTTTGAAAAGTACTAACTCGATTTTTCCTCACAGCAGGTCAACTGGTGTGTGGTTGCAACATTACGGTCCCATTGAGTACATTTTCGGAGAGAGGGACATCAGTTGCACCACAGAGCAATGTGGAGGGTGCCATGCACGATACATTATCTTTCTTCGGTAAGCATTTTCTAGTGTTTTATACTTTTGGAATTTTGGTTTTTGATGTTGATTATAAAATGACCTTTTTCATGTTTGAAAAGTACTAACTCGATTTTTCCTCACAGCAGGTCAACTGGTGTGTGGTTGCAACATTACGGTCCCATTGAGTACATTTTCGGAGAGAGGGACATCAGTTGCACCACAGGGCAGGGTGGAGGGTGCCATGCACGATACATTTTCTTTCTTCGGTAAGCATTTTCTAGTGTTTTATACTTTTGGAATTTTGGTTTTTGATGTTGATTATAAAATGACCTTTTTCATGTTTGAAAAGTACTAACTCGATTTTTCCTCACAGCAGGTCAACTGGTGTGTGGTTGCAACATTACGGTCCCATTGAGTACATTTTTGGACAGAGGGACATCAGTTGCACCACAGGGCAGTGTGGAGGATGCCATGCACGATACATTTTCTTTCTTCGGTAAGCATTTTCTAGTGTTTTATACTTCTGGAATTTTGGTTTTTGATGCTGATTATAAAATGACCTTTTTCATGTTTGAAAAGTACTAACTCGATTTTTCCTCACAGCAGGTCAACTGGTGTGTGGTTGCAACATTACGGTCCCATTGAGTACATTTTCGGAGAGAGGGACATCAGTTGCACCACAGGGCAGGGTGGAGGGTGCCATGCACGATACATTTTCTTTCTTCGGTAAGCATTTTCTAGTGTTTTATACTTTTGGAATTTTGGTTTTTGATGTTGATTATAAAATGACCTTTTTCATGTTTGAAAAGTACTAACTCGATTTTTCCTCACAGCAGGTCAACTGGTGTGTGGTTGCAACATTACGGTCCCATTGAGTACATTTTCGGAGAGAGGGACATCAGTTGCACCACAGGGCAGGGTGGAGGGTGCCATGCACGATACATTTTCTTTCTTCGGTAAGCATTTTTTTGTGTTTTATACTTTTGGAATTTTGGTTTTTGATGTTGATTATAAAATGACCTTTTTCATGTTTGAAATGTACTAACTCGATTTTTCCTCACAGGAGGTCAACTGGTGTGTGGTTGCAACATTACGGTCCCATTGAGTACATTTTCGGAGAGAGGGACATCAGTTGCACCACAGGGCAGGGTGGAGGGTGCCATGCACGATACATTTTCTTTCTTCGGTAAGCATTTTTTTGTGTTTTATACTTTTGGAATTTTGGTTTTTGATGTTGATTATAAAATGACCTTTTTCATGTTTGAAATGTACTAACTCGATTTTTCCTCACAGCAGGTCAACTGGTGTGTGGTTGCAACATTACGGTCCCATTGAGTACATTTTCGGAGAGAGGGACATCAGTTGCACCACAGGGCAGTGTGGAGGGTGCCATGCACGATACATTTTCTTTCTTCGGTAAGCATTTTCTAGTGTTTTATACTTTTGGAATTTTGGTTTTTGATGTTGATTATAAAATGACCTTTTTCATGTTTGAAAAGTACTAACTCAATTTTTCCTCACAGCAGGTCAACTGGTGTGTGGTTGCAACATTACGGTCCCATTGAGTACATTTTCGGAGAGAGGGACATCAGTTGCACCACAGGGCAGTGTGGAGGGTGCCATGCACGATACATTTTCTTTCTTCGGTAAGCATTTTCTAGTGTTTTATACTTTTGGAATTTTGGTTTTTGATGTTGATTATAAAATGACCTTTTTCATGTTTGAAGAGTACTAACTCGATTTTTCCTCACAGTAGGTCAACTGGTGTGTGGTTGCAACATTACGGTCCCAATGAGTACATTTTCGGAGAGAGGGACATCAGTTGCACCACAGGGCAGGGTGGAGGGTGCCATGCACGATACATTTTCTTTCTTCGGTAAGCATTTTCTAGTGTTTTATACTTTTGGAATTTTGGTTTTTGATGTTGATTATAAAATGACCTTTTTCATGTTTGAAAAGTACTAACTCGATTTTTCCTCACAGCAGGTCAACTGGTGTGTGGTTGCAACATTACGGTCCCATTGAGTACATTTTCGGAGAGTGGGACATCAGTTGCACCACAGGGCAGGGTGGAGGGTGCCATGCACGATACATTTTCTTTCTTCGGTAAGCATTTTCTAGTGTTTTATACTTTTGGAATTTTAGTTTTTGATGTTGATTATAAAATGACCTTTTTCATGTTTGAAAAGTACTAACTCGATTTTTCCTCACAGCAGGTCAACTGGTGTGTTGTTGCAACATTACGGTCCCATTGAGTACATTTTCGGAGAGAGGGACATCAGTTGCACCACAGGGCAGGGTGGAGGGTGCCATGCACGATACATTTTCTTTCTTCGGTAAGCATTTTCTAGTGTTTTATGCTTTTGGAATTATGGTTTTGATGTTGATTACAAAATGACCTTTTTCATGTTTGAAAAGTACTAACTCGATTTTTCCTCACAGCAGGTCAACTGGTGTGTGGTTGCAACATTACGGTCCCATTGAGTACATTTTCGGAGAGAGGGACATCAGTTGCACCACAGAGCAATGTGGAGGGTGCCATGCACGATACATTATCTTTCTTCGGTAAGCATTTTCTAGTGTTTTATACTTTTGGAATTTTGGTTTTTGATGTTGATTATAAAATGACCTTTTTCATGTTTGAAAAGTACTAACTCGATTTTTCCTCACAGCAGGTCAACTGGTGTGTGGTTGCAACATTACGGTCCCATTGAGTACATTTTCGGAGAGAGGGACATCAGTTGCACCACAGGGCAGGGTGGAGGGTGCCATGCACGATACATTTTCTTTCTTCGGTAAGCATTTTCTAGTGTTTTATACTTTTGGAATTTTGGTTTTTGATGTTGATTATAAAATGACCTTTTTCATGTTTGAAAAGTACTAACTCGATTTTTCCTCACAGCAGGTCAACTGGTGTGTGGTTGCAACATTACGGTCCCATTGAGTACATTTTTGGACAGAGGGACATCAGTTGCACCACAGGGCAGTGTGGAGGATGCCATGCACGATACATTTTCTTTCTTCGGTAAGCATTTTCTAGTGTTTTATACTTCTGGAATTTTGGTTTTTGATGCTGATTATAAAATGACCTTTTTCATGTTTGAAAAGTACTAACTCGATTTTTCCTCACAGCAGGTGAACTGGTGTGTGGTTGCAACATTACGGTCCCATTGAGTACATTTTCGGAGAGAGGGACATCAGTTGCACCACAGGGCAGGGTGGAGGGTGCCATGCACGATACATTTTCTTTCTTCGGTAAGCATTTTCTAGTGTTTTATACTTTTGGAATTTTGGTTTTTGATGTTGATTATAAAATGACCTTTTTCATGTTTGAAAAGTACTAACTCGATTTTTCCTCACAGCAGGTCAACTGGTGTGTGGTTGCAACATTACGGTCCCATTGAGTACATTTTCGGAGAGAGGGACATCAGTTGCACCACAGGGCAGGGTGGAGGGTGCCATGCACGATATATTTTCTTTCTTCGGTAAGCATTTTTTTGTGTTTTATACTTTTGGAATTTTGGTTTTTGATGTTGATTATAAAATGACCTTTTTCATGTTTGAAATGTACTAACTCGATTTTTCCTCACAGGAGGTCAACTGGTGTGTGGTTGCAACATTACGGTCCCATTGAGTACATTTTCGGAGAGAGGGACATCAGTTGCACCACAGGGCAGGGTGGAGGGTGCCATGCACGATACATTTTCTTTCTTCGGTAAGCATTTTTTTGTGTTTTATACTTTTGGAATTTTGGTTTTTGATGTTGATTATAAAATGACCTTTTTCATGTTTGAAATGTACTAACTCGATTTTTCCTCACAGCAGGTCAACTGGTGTGTGGTTGCAACATTACGGTCCCATTGAGTACATTTTCGGAGAGAGGGACATCAGTTGCACCACAGGGCAGTGTGGAGGGTGCCATGCACGATACATTTTCTTTCTTCGGTAAGCATTTTCTAGTGTTTTATACTTTTGGAATTTTGGTTTTTGATTCTGATTATAAAATGACCTTTTTCATGTTTGAAATGTACTAACTCGATTTTTCCTCACAGCAGGTCAACTGGTGTGTGGTTGCAACATTACGGTCCCATTGAGTACATTTTCGGAGAGAGGGACATCAGTTGCACCACAGGGCAGGGTGGAGGGTGCCATGCACGATACATTTTCTTTCTTCGGTAAGCATTTTTTTGTGTTTTATACTTTTGGAATTTTGGTTTTTGATGTTGATGATAAAATGACCTTTTTCATGTTTGAAATGTACTAACTCGATTTTTCCTCACAGCAGGTCAACTGGTGTGTGGTTGCAACATTACGGTCCCATTGAGTACATTTTCGGAGAGAGGGACATTAGTTGCACCACAGGGCAGGGTGGAGGGTGCCATGCACGATACATTTTCTTTCTTCGGTAAGCATTTTTTTGTGTTTTATACTTTTGGAATTTTGGTTTTTGATGTTGATTATAAAATGACCTTTTTCATGTTTGAAATGTACTAACTCGATTTTTCCTCACAGCAGGTCATCTGGTGTGTGGTTGCAACATTACGGTCCCATTGAGTAAATATTCGGAGAGAGGGACATCAGTTGCACCACAGGGCAGGGTGGAGGGTGCCATGCACGATATATTTTCTTTCTTCGGTAAGCATTTTCTAGTGTTTTATACTTTTGGAATTTTGGTTTTTGATGTTGATTATAAAATGACCTTTTTCATGTTTGAAATGTACTAACTCGATTTTTCCTCACAGCAGGTCAACTGGTGTGTGGTTGCAACATTACGGTCCCATTGAGTACATTTTCGGAGAGAGGGACATCAGTTGCACCACAGGGCAGGGTGGAGGGTGCCATGCACGATACATTTTCTTTCTTTGGTAAGCATTTTCTAGTGTTTTATACTTTTGGAATTTTGGTTTTTGATGTTGATTATAAAATGACCTTTTTCATGTTTGAAATGTACTAACTCGATTTTTCCTCACAGCAGGTCAACTGGTGTGTGGTTGCAACATTACGGTCGCATTGAGTACATTTTCGGAGAGAGGGACATCAGTTGCACCACAGGGCAGGGTGGAGGGTGCCATGCACGATACATTTTCTTTCTTCGGTAAGCATTTTCTAGTGTTTTATACTTTTGGAATATTGGTTTTAGATGTTGAATTTAAAATGACCTTTTTCATGTTTGAAATGTACTAACTCGATTTTTCCTCACAGCAGGTCAACTGGTGTGTGGTTGCAACATTACGGTCCCATTGAGTACATTTTTGGAGAGTGGGACATCAGTTGCACCACAGGGCAGGGTGGAGGGTTCCATGCACGATACATTTTCTTTCTTCGGTAAGCATTTTTTTGTGTTTTATACTTTTGGAATTTTGGTTTTTGATGTTGATTATAAAATGACCTTTTTCATGTTTGAAATGTACTAATTCGATTTTTCCTCACAGCAGGTCAACTGGTGTGTGGTTGCAACATTACGGTCCCATTGAGTACATTTTCGGAGAGAGGGACATCAGTTGCACCACAGGGCAGGGTGGAGGGTGCCATGCACGATACATTTTCTTTCTTCGGTAAGCATTTTTTTGTGTTATATACTTTTGGAATTTTGGTTTTTGATGTTGATTATAAAATGACCTTTTTCATGTTTGAAATATACTAACTCGATTTTTCCTCACAGCAGGTCAACTGGTTTGTGGTTGCAACATTAAGGTCCCATTGAGTACATTTTCGGAGAGAGGGACATCAGTTGCACCACAGGGCAGGGTGGAGGGTGCCATGCACGATACATTTTCTTTCTTCGGTAAGCATTTTCTAGTGTTTTATACTTTTGGAATTTTGGTTTTTGATGTTGATTATAAAATGACCTTTTTCATGTTTGAAATGTACTAACTCGATTTTTCCTCACAGCAGGTGAACTGGTGTGTGGTCGCAACATTACGGTCCCATTGAGAACATTTTCGGAGAGAGGGACATCAGTTGCACCACAGGGCAGGGTGGAGGGTGCCATGCACTATACTTTTTCTTTCTTCGGTAAGCATTTTTTTGTGTTTTATACTTTTGGAATTTTGGTTTTTGATGTTGATTATAAAATGACGTTCTTCATGTTTGAAATGTACTAACTCGATTTTTCCTCACAGCAGGTCAACTGGTGTGTGGTTGCAACATTACGGTCCCATTGAGTACATTTTCGGAGAGAGGGACATCAGTTGCACCACAGGGCAGGGTGGAGGGTGCCATGCACGATACATTTTCTTTCTTCGGTAAGCATTTTCTAGTGTTTTATACTTTTGGAATTTTGGTTTTTGATGTTGATTATAAAATGACCTTTTCATGTTTGAAGTGTACTAACTCGATTTTTCCTCACAGCAGGTCAACTGGTGTGTGGTTGCAACATTACGGTCACATTGAGTACATTTTCGGAGAGAGGGACATCAGTTGCACCACAGGGCAGGATGGAGGGTGCCATGCACGATACATTTTCTTTCTTCGGTAAGCATTTTGTAGTGTTTTATACTTTTGGAATTTTGGTTTTTGATGTTGATTATAAAATGACCTTTTTCATGTTTGAAATATACTAACTCGATTTTTCCTCACAGCAGGTCAACTGGTGTGTGGTTGCAACATTACGGTCCCATTGAGTACATTTTCGGAGAGAGGGACATCAGTTGCACCACAGGGCAGGGTGGAGGGTGCCATGCACGATACATTTTCTTTCTTCGGTAAGCATTTTTTTGTGTTTTATACTTTTGGAATTTTGGTTTTTGATGTTGATGATAAAATGACTTTTTTCATGTTTGAAATGTACTAACTCGATTTTTCCTCACAGCAGGTCAACTGGTGTGTGGTTGCAACATTACGGTCCCATTGAGTACATTTTCGGAGAGAGGGACATCAGTTGCACCACAGGGCAGTGTGGAGGGTGCCATGCACGATACATTTTCTTTCTTCGGTAAGCATTTTCTAGTGTTTTATACTTTTGGAATTTTGGTTTTTGATTCTGATTATAAAATGACCTTTTTCATGTTTGAAATGTACTAACTCGATTTTTCCTCACAGCAGGTCAACTGGTGTGTGGTTGCAACATTACGGTCCCATTGAGTACATTTTCGGAGAGAGGGACATCAGTTGCACCACAGGGCAGGGTGGAGGGTGCCATGCACGATACATTTTCTTTCTTCGGTAAGCATTTTTTTGTGTTTTATACTTTTGGAATTTTGGTTTTTGATGTTGATGATAAAATGACCTTTTTCATGTTTGAAATGTACTAACTCGATTTTTCCTCACAGCAGGTCAACTGGTGTGTGGTTGCAACATTACGGTCCCATTGAGTACATTTTCGGAGAGAGGGACATCAGTTGCACCACAGGGCAGGGTGGAGGGTGCCATGCACGATACATTTTCTTTCTTCGGTAAGCATTTTTTTGTGTTTTATACTTTTGGAATTTTGGTTTTTGATGTAGATTATAAAATGACCTTTTTCATGTTTGAAATGTACTAACTCGATTTTTCCTCACAGCAGGTCATCTGGTGTGTGGTTGCAACATTACGGTCCCATTGAGTAAATATTCGGAGAGAGGGACATCAGTTGCACCACAGGGCAGGGTGGAGGGTGCCATGCACGATATATTTTCTTTCTTCGGTAAGCATTTTCTAGTGTTTTATACTTTTGGAATTTTGGTTTTTGATGTTGATTATAAAATGACCTTTTTCATGTTTGAAATGTACTAACTCGATTTTTCCTCACAGCAGGTCAACTGGTGTGTGGTTGCAACATTACGGTCCCATTGAGTACATTTTCGGAGAGAGGGACATCAGTTGCACCACAGGGCAGGGTGGAGGGTGCCATGCACGATACATTTTCTTTCTTCGGTAAGCATTTTCTAGTGTTTTATACTTTTGGAATTTTGGTTTTTGATGTTGATTATAAAATGACCTTTTTCATGTTTGAAATGTACTAACTCGATTTTTCCTCACAGCAGGTCAACTGGTGTGTGGTTGCAACATTACGGTCCCATTGAGTACATTTTCGGAGAGAGGGACATCAGTTGCACCACAGGGCAGTGTGGAGGGTGCCATGCACGATACATTTTTTTCTTCGGTAAGCATTTTCTAGTGTTTTATACTTTTGGAATTTTGGTTTTTGATTCTGATTATAAAATGACCTTTTTCATGTTTGAAATGTACTAACTCGATTTTTCCTCACAGCAGGTCAACTGGTGTGTGGTTGCAACATTACGGTCCCATTGAGTACATTTTCGGAGAGAGGGACATCAGTTGCACCACAGGGCAGGGTGGAGGGTGCCATGCACGATACATTTTCTTTCTTCGGTAAGCATTTTTTTGTGTTTTATACTTTTGGAATTTTGGTTTTTGATGTTGATTATAAAATGACCTTTTTCATGTTTGAAATGTACTAACTCGATTTTTCCTCACAGCAGGTCAACTGGTGTGTGGTTGCAACATTACGGTCCCATTGAGTACATTTTCGGAGAAAGGGACATCAGTTGCACCACAGGGCAGTGTGGAGGGTGCCATGCACGATACATTTTCTTTCTTCGGTAAGCATTTTCTAGTGTTTTATACTTTTGGAATTTTGGTTTTTGATTCTGATTATAAAATGACCTTTTTCATGTTTGAAATGTACTAACTCGATTTTTCCTCACAGCAGGTCAACTGGTGTGTGGTTGCAACATTACGGTCCAATTGAGTACATTTTCGGAGAGAGGGACATCAGTTGCACCACAGGGCAGGGTGGAGGGTGCCATGCACGATACATTTTCATTCTTCGGTAAGCATTTTTTTGTGTTTTATACTTTTGGAATTTTGGTTTTTGATGTTGATGATAAAATGACCTTTTTCATGTTTGAAATGTACTAACTCGATTTTTCCTCACAGCAGGTCAACTGGTGTGTGGTTGCAACATTACGGTCCCATTGAGTACATTTTCGGAGAGAGGGACATCAGTTGCACCACAGGGCAGGGTGGAGGGTGCCATGCACGATACATTTCCTTTCTTCGGTAAGCATTTTTTTGTGTTTTATACTTTTGGAATTTTGGTTTTTGATGTAGATTATAAAATGACCTTTTTCATGTTTGAAATGTACTAACTCGATTTTTCCTCACAGCAGGTCATCTGGTGTGTGGTTGCAACATTACGGTCCCATTGAGTAAATATTCGGAGAGAGGGACATCAGTTGCACCACAGGGCAGGGTGGAGGGTGCCATGCACGATATATTTTCTTTCTTCGGTAAGCATTTTCTAGTGTTTTATACTTTTGGAATTTTGGTTTTTGATGTTGATTATAAAATGACCTTTTTCATGTTTGAAATGTACTAACTCGATTTTTCCTCACAGCAGGTCAACTGGTGTGTGGTTGCAACATTACGGTCCCATTGAGTACATTTTCGGAGAGAGGGACATCAGTTGCACCACAGGGCAGGGTGGAGGGTGCCATGCACGATACATTTTCTTTCTTTGGTAAGCATTTTCTAGTGTTTTATACTTTTGGAATTTTGGTTTTTGATGTTGATTATAAAATGACCTTTTTCATGTTTGAAATGTACTAACTCGATTTTTCCTCACAGCAGGTCAACTGGTGTGTGGTTGCAACATTACGGTCCCATTGAGTACATTTTCGGAGAGAGGGACATCAGTTGCACCACAGGGCAGGGTGGAGGGTGCCATGCACGATACATTTTCTTTCTTCGGTAAGCATTTTCTAGTGTTTTATACTTTTGGAATATTGGTTTTTGATGTTGAATTTAAAATGACCTTTTTCATGTTTGAAATGTACTAACTCGATTTTTCCTCACAGCAGGTCAACTGGTGTGTGGTTGCAACATTACGGTCCCATTGAGTACATTTTCGGAGAGAGGGACATCAGTTGCACCACAGGGCAGGGTGGAGGGTTCCATGCACGATACATTTTCTTTCTTCGGAAAGCATTTTTTTGTGTTTTATACTTTTGGAATTTTGGTTTTTGATGTTGATTATAAAATGACCTTTTTCATGTTTGAAATGTACTAATTCGATTTTTCCTCACAGCAGGTCAACTGGTGTGTGGTTGCAACATTACGGTCCCATTGAGTACATTTTCGGAGAGAGGGACATCAGTTGCACCACAGGGCAGGGTGGAGGGTGCCATGCACGATACATTTTCTTTCTTCGGTAAGCATTTTTTTGTGTTATATACTTTTGGAGTTTTGGTTTTTGATGTTGATTATAAAATGACCTTTTTCATGTTTGAAATGTACTAACTCGATTTTTCCTCACAGCAGGTCAACTGGTTTGTGGTTGCAACATTACGGTCCCATTGAGTACATTTTCGGAGAGAGGGACATCAGTTGCACCACAGGGCAGGGTGGAGGGTGCCATGCACGATACATTTTCTTTCTTCGGTAAGCATTTTCTAGTGTTTTATACTTTTGGAATTTTGGTTTTTGATGTTGATTATAAAATGACCTTTTTCATGTTTGAAAAGTACTAACTCGATTTTTCCTCACAGCAGGTCAACTGGTGTGTGGTTGCAACATTACGGTCCCATTGAGTACATTTTCGGAGAGAGGGACATCAGTTGCACCACAGGGCAGGGTGGAGGGTGCCATGCACGATACATTTTCTTTCTTCGGTAAGCATTTTCTAGTGTTTTATACTTTTGGAATTTTGGTTTTTGATGTTGATTATAAAATGACCTTTTTCATGTTTGAAATGTACTAACTCGATTTTTCCTCACAGCAGGTGAACTGGTGTGTGGTTGCAACATTACGGTCCCATTGAGAACATTTTCGGAGAGAGGGACATCAGTTGCACCACAGGGCAGGGTGGAGAGTGCCATGCACGATACATTTTCTTTCTTCGGTAAGCATTTTTTTGTGTTTTATACTTTTGGAATTTTGGTTTTTGATGTTGATTATAAAATGACGTTTTTCATGTTTGAAATGTACTAACTCGATTTTTCCTCACAGCAGGTCAACTGGTGTGTGGTTGCAACATTACGGTCCCATTGAGTACATTTTCGGAGAGAGGGACATCAGTTGCACCACAGGGCAGGGTGGAGGGTGCCATGCACGATACATTTTCTTTCTTCGGTAAGCATTTTCTAGTGTTTTATACTTTTGGAATTTTGGTTTTTGATGTTGATTATAAAATGACCTTTTCATGTTTGAAGTGTACTAACTCGATTTTTCCTCACAGCAGGTCAACTGGTGTGTGGTTGCAACATTACGGTCACATTGAGTACATTTTCGGAGAGAGGGACATCAGTTGCACCACAGGGCAGAATGGAGGGTGCCATGCACGATACATTTTCTTTCTTCGGTAAGCATTTTGTAGTGTTTTATACTTTTGGAATTTTGGTTTTTGAAGTTGATTATAAAATGACCTTTTTCATGTTTGAAATGTACTAACTCGATTTTTCCTAACAGCAGGTCAACTGGTGTGTGGTTGCAACATTACGGTCCCATTGAGTACATTTTCGGAGAGAGGGACATCAGTTGCACCACAGGGCAGGGTGGAGGGTGCCATGCACGATACATTTTCTTTCTTCGGTAAGCATTTTTTTGTGTTTTATACTTTTGGAATTTTGGTTTTTGATGTTGATTATAAAATGACCTTTTTCATGTTTGAAATGTACTAACTCGATTTTTCCTCACAGCAGGTCAACTGGTGTGTGGTTGCAACATTACGGTCCCATTGAGTACATTTTCGGAGAGAGGGACATCAGTTGCACCACAGGGCAGTGTGGAGGGTGCCATGCACGATACATTTTCTTTCTTCGGTAAGCATTTTCTAGTGTTTTGTACTTTTGGAATTTTAGTTTTTGATTCTGATTACAAAATGACCTTTTTCATGTTTGAAATGTACTAACTCGATTTTTCCTCACAGCAGGTCAACTGGTGTGTGGTTGCAACATTACGGTCCCATTGAGTACATTTTCGGAGAGAGGGACATCAGTTGCACCACAGGGCAGGGTGGAGGGTGCCATGCACGATACATTTTCTTTCTTCGGTAAGCATTTTTTTGTGTTTTATACTTTTGGAATTTTGGTTTTTGATGTAGATTATAAAATGACCTTTTTCATGTTTGAAATGTACTAACTCGATTTTTCCTCACAGCAGGTCAACTGGTGTGTGGTTGCAACATTACGGTCCCATTGAGTACATTTTCGGAGAGAGGGACATCAGTTGCACCACAGGGCAGGGTGGAGGGTGCCATGCACGATACATTTTCTTTCTTCGGTAAGCATTTTCTAGTGTTTTATACTTTTGGAATTTTGGTTTTTGATGTTGATTATAAAATGACCTTTTTCATGTTTGAAATGTACTAACTCGATTTTTCCTCACAGCAGGTCAACTGGTGTGTGGTTGCAACATTACGGTCCCATTGAGTACATTTTCGGAGAGAGGGACATCAGTTGCACCACAGGGCAGGCTGGAGGGTGCCATGCACGATACATTTTCTTTCTTCGGTAAGCATTTTTTTGTGTTTTATACTTTTGGAATTTTGGTTTTTGATGTTGATTATAAAATGACCTTTTTCATGTTTGAAATGTACTAACTCGATTTTTCCTCACAGCAGGTGAACTGGTGTGTGGTTGCAACATTACGGTCCCATTGAGTACATTTTCGGAGAGAGGGACATCAGTTGCACCACAGGGCAGGGTGGAGGGTGCCATGCACGATACATTTTCTTTCTTCGGTAAGCATTTTCTAGTGTTTTATACTTTTGGAATTTTGGTTTTTGATGTTGATTATAAAATGACCTTTTCATGTTTGAAGTGTACTAACTCGATTTTTCCTAACAGCAGGTCAACTGGTGTGTGGTTGCAACATTACGGTCACATTGAGTACATTTTCGGAGAGAGGGACATCAGTTGCACCACAGGGCAGGGTGGAGGGTGCCATGCACGATACATTTTCTTTCTTCGGTAAGCATTTTCTAGTGTTTTATACTTTTGGAATTTTGGTTTTTGATGTTGATTATAAAATGACCTTTTTCATGTTTGAAATGTACTAACTCGATTTTTCCTCACAGCAGGTCAACTGGTGTGTGGTTGCAACATTACGGTCCCATTGAGTACATTTTCGGAGAGAGGGACATCAGTTGCACCACAGGGCAGGGTGGAGGGTGCCATGCACGATACATTTTCTTTCTTCGGTAAGCATTTTTTTGTGTTTTATACTTTTGGAATTTTGGTTTTTGATGTTGATTATAAAATGACCTTTTTCATGTTTGAAATGTACTAACTTGATTTTTCCTCACAGCAGGTCAACTGGTGTGTGGTTGCAACATTACGGTCCCATTGAGTACATTTTCGGAGAGAGGGACATCAGTTGCACCACAGGGCAGTGTGGAGGGTGCCATGCACGATACATTTTCTTTCTTCGGTAAGCATTTTTTTGTGTCTAATACTTTTGGAATTTTGGTTTTTGATGTTGATTATAAAATGACCTTTTTCATGTTTGAAATGTACTAACTCGATTTTTCCTCACAGCAGGTCAACTGGTGTGTGGTTGCAACATTACGGTCCCATTGAGTACATTTTCGGAGAGAGGGACATCATTTGCACCACAGGGCAGGGTGGAGGGTGCCATGCACGATACATTTTCTTTCTTCGGTAAGCATTTTCTAGTGTTTTATACTTTTGGAATTTTGGTTTTTGATGTTGATTATAAAATGACCTTTTTCATGTTTGAAATGTACTAACTCGATTTGTCCTCACAGCAGGTCAACTGGTGTGTGGTTGCAACATTACGGTCCCATTGAGTACATTTTCGGTGAGAGGGACATCAGTTGCACCACAGGGCAGTGTGGAGGGTGCCATGCACGATACATTTTCTTTCTTCGGTAAGCATTTTTTTGTGTTTTATACTTTTGGAATTTTGGTTTTTGATGTTGATTTTAAAATGACCTTTTTCATGTTTGAAATGTACTAACTGGATTTTTCCTCACAGCAGGTCAACTGGTGTGTGGTTGCAACATTACGGTCCCATTGAGTACATTTTCGGAGAGAGGGACATCAGTTGCACCACAGGGCAGGGTGGAGGGTGCCGTGCACGATACATTTTCTTTCTTCGGTAAGCATTTTTTTCTGTTTTATACTTTTGGAATTTTGGTTTTTGATGTTGATTATAAAATGACCTTTTTCATGTTTGAAATGTACTAACTCGATTTTTCCTTACAGCAGGTCAACTGGTGTGTGGTTGCAACATTACGGTCCCATTGAGTACATTTTCGGAGAGAGGGACATCAGTTGCACCACAGGGCAGTGTGGAGTGTGCGGAGCTCTATACATTTTCTTTCTTCGGTAAGCATTTTCTAGTGTTTTATACTTTTGGAATTTTGGTTTTTGATGTAGATTATAAAATGACCTTTTTCATGTTTGAAATGTACTAACTCGATTTTTCCTCACAGCAGGTCAACTGGTGTGTGGTTGCAACATTACGGTCCCATTGAGTACATTTTCGGAGAGAGGGACATCAGTTGCACCACAGGGCAGGGTGGAGGGTGCCATGCACGATACATTTTCTTTCTTCGGTAAGCATTTTCTAGTGTTTTATACTTGTGGAATTTTGGTTTTTGATGTTGATTATAAAATGACCTTTTTCATGTTTGAAATGTACTAACTCGATTTTTCCTCACAGCAGGTCAACTGGTGTGTGGTTGCAACATTACGGTCCCATTGTGTACATTTTCGGAGAGAGGGACATCAGTTGCACCACAGGGCAGGGTGGAGGGTGCCATGCACGACACATTTTCTTTCTTCGGTATGGATTTTCTAGTGTTTTATACTTTTGGAATTTTGGTTTTTGATGTTGATTATAAAATGACCTTTTTCATGTTTGAAATGTACTAACTCGATTTTTCCTCACAGCAGGTCAACTGGTGTGTGGTTGCAACATTGCGGTCCCATTGAGTACATTTTCGGAGAGAGGGACATCAGTTGCACCACAGGGCAGGGTGGAGGGTGCCATGCACGATACATTTTCTTTCTTCGGTAAGCATTTTTTTGTGTTTTATACTTTTGGAATTTTGGTTTTTGATGTTGATTATAAAATGACCTTTTTCATGTTTGAAATGTACTAACTCGATTTTTCCTCACAGCAGGTCAACTGGTGTGTGGTTGCAACATTACGGCCCCATTGAGTACATTTTCGGAGAGAGGGACATCAGTTGCACCACAGGGCAGGGTGGAGGGTGCCATGCACGATACATTTTCTTTCTTCGGTAAGCATTTTCTAGTGTTTTATACTTTTGGAATTTTGGTTTTTGATGTTGATTTTAAAATGACCTTTTTCATGTTTGAAATGTACTAACTCGATTTTTCCTCACAGCAGGTCAACTGGTGTGTGGTTGCAACATTGCGGTCCCATTGAGTACATTTTCGGAGAGAGGGACATCAGTTGCACCACAGGGCAGGGTGGAGGGTGCCATGCACGATACATTTTCTTTCTTCGGTAAGCATTTTTTTGTGTTTTATACTTTTGGAATTTTGGTTTTTGATGTTGATTATAAAATGACCTTTTTCATGTTTGAAATGTACTAACTCGATTTTTCCTCACAGCAGGTCAACTGGTGTGTGGTTGCAACATTACGGCCCCATTGAGTACATTTTCGGAGAGAGGGACATCAGTTGCACCACAGGGCAGGGTGGAGGGTGCCATGCACGATACATTTTCTTTCTTCGGTAAGCATTTTCTAGTGTTTTATACTTTTGGAATTTTGGTTTTTGATGTTGATTATAAAATGACCTTTTTCATGTTTGAAATGTACTAACTCGATTTGTCCTCACAGCAGGTCAACTGGTGTGTGGTTGCAACATTACGGTCCCATTGAGTACATTTTCGGTGAGAGGGACATCAGTTGCACCACAGGGCAGTGTGGAGGGTGCCATGCACGATACATTTTCTTTCTTCGGTAAGCATTTTTTGTGTTTTATACTTTTGGAATTTTGGTTTTTGATGTTGATTTTAAAATGACCTTTTTCATGTTTGAAATGTACTAACTGGATTTTTCCTCACAGCAGGTCAACTGGTGTGTGGTTGCAACATTACGGCCCCATTGAGTACATTTTCGGAGAGAGGGACATCAGTTGCACCACAGGGCAGGGTGGAGGGTGCCATGCACGATACATTTTCTTTGTTTGGTAAGCATTTTCTAGTGTTTTATACTTTTGGAATATTGGTTTTTGATGTTGAATTTAAAATGACCTTTTTCATGTTTGAAATGTACTAACTCGATTTTTCCTCACAGCAGGTCAACTGGTGTGTGGTTGCAACATTACGGTCCCATTGGGTACATTTTCGGAGAGAGGGACATCAGTTGCACCACAGGGCAGGGTGGAGGGTTCCATGCACGATACATTTTCTTTCTTCGGTAAGCATTTTTTTGTGTTTTATACTTTTGGAATTTTGGTTTTTGACGGTGATTATAAAATGACCTTTTTCATGTTTGAAATGTACTAATTCGATTTTTCCTCACAGCAGGTCAACTGGTGTGTGGTTGCAACATTACGGTCCCATTGAGTACATTTTCGGAGAGAGGGACATCAGTTGCACCACAGGGCAGGGTGGAGGGTGCCATGCACGATACATTTTCTTTCTTCGGTAAGCATTTTTTTGTGTTATATACTTTTGGAATTTTGGTTTTTGATGTTGATTATAAAATGACCTTTTTCATGTTTGAAATGTACTAACTCGATTTTTCCTCACAGCAGGTCAACTGGTTTGTGGTTGCAACATTACGGTCCCATTGAGTACATTTTCGGAGAGAGGGACATCAGTTGCACCACAGGGCAGGGTGGAGGGTGCCATGCACGATACATTTTCTTTCTTCGGTAAGCATTTTCTAGTGTTTTATACTTTTGGAATTTTGGTTTTTGATGATGATTATAAAATGACCTTTTTCATGTTTGAAAAGTACTAACTCGATTTTTCCTCACAGCAGGTCAACTGGTGTGTGGTTGCAACATTACGGTCCCATTGAGTACATTTTCGGAGAGAGGGACATCAGTTGCACCACAGGGCAGGGTGGAGGGTGCCATGCACGATACATTTTCTTTCTTCGGTAAGCATTTTCTAGTGTTTTATACTTTTGGAATTTTGGTTTTTGATGTTGATTATAAAATGACCTTTTTCATGTTTGAAATGTACTAACTCGATTTTTCCTCACAGCAGGTGAACTGGTGTGTGGTTGCAACATTACGGTCCCATTGAGTACATTTTCGGAGAGAGGGACATCAGTTGCACCACAGGGCAGGGTGGAGGGTGCCATGCACGATTCATTTTCTTTCTTCGGTAAGCATTTTTTTGTGTTTTATACTTTTGGAATTTTGGTTTTTGATGTTGATTATAAAATGACCTTTTTCATGTTTGAAATGTACTAACTCGATTTTTCCTCACAGCAGGTCAACTGGTGTGTGGTTGCAACATTACGGTCCCATTGAGTACATTTTCGGAGAGAGGGACATCAGTTGCACCACAGGGCAGGGTGGAGGGTGCCATGCACGATACATTTTCTTTCTTCGGTAAGCATTTTCTAGTGTTTTATACTTTTGGAATTGTGGTTTTTGATGTTGATTATAAAATGACCTTTTCATGTTTGAAGTGTACTAACTCGATTTTTCCTCACAGCAGGTCAACTGGTGTGTGGTTGCAACATTACGGTCCCATTGAGTACATTTTCGGAGAGAGGGACATCAGTTGCACCACAGGGCAGGGTGGAGGGTGCCATGCACGATACATTTTCTTTCTTCGGTAAGCATTTTTTTGTGTTTTATACTTTTGGAATTTTGGTTTTTGATGTTGATTATAAAATGACCTTTTTCATGTTTGAAATGTACTAACTCGATTTTTCCTCACAGCAGGTCAACTGGTGTGTGGTTGCAACATTACGGTCCCATTGAGTACATTTTCGGAGAGAGGGAGATCAGTTGCACCACAGGGCAGTGTGGAGGGTGCCATGCACGATACATTTTCTTTCTTCGGTAAGCATTTTCTAGTGTTTTGTACTTTTGGAATTTTAGTTTTTGATTCTGATTACAAAATGACCTTTTTCATGTTTGAAATGTACTAACTCGATTTTTCCTCACAGCAGGTCAACTGGTGTGTGGTTGCAACATTACGGTCAGATTGAGTACATTTTCGGAGAGAGGGACATCAGTTGCACCACAGGGCAGGGTGGAGGGTGCCATGCACGATACATTTTCTTTCTTCGGTAAGCATTTTTTTGTGTTTTATACTTTTGGAATTTTGGTTTTTGATGTTGATTATAAAATGACCTTTTTCATGTTTGAAATGTACTAACTCGATTTTTCCTCACAGCAGGTCAACTGGTGTGTGGTTGCAACATTACGGTCCCATTGAGTACATTTTCGGAGAGAGGGACATCAGTTGCACCACAGGGCAGGGTGAATGGTGCCATGCACGATACATTTCCTTTCTTCGGTAAGCATTTTCTAGTGTTTTATACTTTTGTAATTTTGGTTTTTGATGTTGATTATAAAATGACCTTTTCATGTTTGAAGTGTACTAACTCGATTTTTCCTCACAGCAGGTCAACTGGTGTGTGGTTGCAACATTACGGTCACATTGAGTACATTTTCGGAGAGAGGGGCATCAGTTGCACCACAGGGCAGGGTGGAGGGTGCCATGCACGATACATTTTCTTTCTTCGGTAAGCATTTTTTTGTGTTTTATACTTTTGGAATTTTGGTTTTTGATGTTGATTATAAAATGACCTTTTTCATGTTTGAAAAGTACTAACTCGATTTTTCCTCACAGCAGGTCAACTGGTGTGTGGTTGCAACATTACGGTCCCATTGAGTACATTTTCGGAGAGAGGGACATCAGTTGCACCACAGGGCAGGGTGGAGGGTGCCATGCACGATACATTTTCTTTCTTCGGTAAGCATTTTCTAGTGTTTTATACTTTTGGAATTTTGGTTTTTGATGTTGATTATAAAATGACCTTTTTCATGTTTGAAATGTACTAACTCGATTTTTCCTCACAGCAGGTGAACTGGTGTGTGGTTGCAACATTACGGTCCCATTGAGTACATTTTCGGAGAGAGGGACATCAGTTGCACCACAGGGCAGGGTGGAGGGTGCCATGCACGATAATTTTCTTTCTTCGGTAAGCATTTTTTTGTGTTTTATACTTTTGGAATTTTGGTTTTTGATGTTGATTATAAAATGACCTTTTTCATGTTTGAAATGTACTAACTCGATTTTTCCTCACAGCAGGTCAACTGGTGTGTGGTTGCAACATTACGGTCCCATTGAGTACATTTTCGGAGAGAGGGACATCAGTTGCACCACAGGGCAGGGTGGAGGGTGCCATGCACGATACATTTTCTTTCTTCGGTAAGCATTTTCTAGTGTTTTATACTTTTGGAATTTTGGTTTTTGATGTTGATTATAAAATGATCTTTTTCATGTTTGAAATGTACTAACTCGATTTTTCCTCACAGCAGGTCAACTGGTGTGTGGTTGCAACATTACGGTCCCATTGTGTACATTTTCGGAGAGAGGGACATCAGTTGCACCACAGGGCAGGGTGGAGGGTGCCATGCACGACAAATTTTCTTTCTTCGGTAAGGATTTTCTAGTGTTTTATACTTTTGGAATTTTGGTTTTTGATGTTGATTATAAAATGACCTTTTTCATGTTTGAAATGTACTAACTCGATTTTTCCTCACAGTAGGTCAACTGGTGTGTGGTTGCAACATTGCGGTCCCATTGAGTACATTTTCGGAGAGAGGGACATCAGTTGCACCACAGGGCAGTGTGGAGGGTGCCATGCACGATACATTTTCTTTCTTCGGTAAGCATTTTTTTATACTTTTGGAGATTTGGTTTTTGATGTTGATTATAAAATGACCTTTTTCATGTTTGAAATGTACTAACTCGATTTTTCCTCACAGCAGGTCAACTGGTGTGTGGTTGCAACATTACGGTCCCATTGAGTACATTTTCGGAGAGAGGGACATCAGTTGCACCACAGGGCAGGGTGGAGGGTGCCATGCACGATACATTTTCTTTCTTCGGTAAGCATTTTCTAGTGTTTTATACTTTTGGAATTTTGGTTTTTGATGTTGATTATAAAATGACCTTTTTCATGTTTGAAATGTACTAACTCGATTTTTCCTCACAGCAGGTCAACTGGTGTGTGGTTGCAACATTACGGTCCCATTGAGTACATTTTCGGAGAGAGGGACATCAGTTGCACCACAGGGTAGGGTGGAGGGTGCCATGCACGATACATTTTCTTTCTTCGGTAAGCATTTTTTTGTGTTTTATACTTTTGGAGTTTTGGTTTTTGATGTTGATTATAAAATGACGTTTTTCATGTTTGAAGTGTACTAACTCGATTTTTCCTCACAGCAGGTCAACTGGTGTGTGGTTGCAACATTACGGTCCCATTGAGTACATTTTCGGAGAGAGGGACATCAGTTGCACCACAGGGCAGGGTGGAGGGTGCCATGCACGATACATTTTCTTTCTTCGGTACGCATTTTTTTGTGTTTTATACTTTTGGAATTTTGGTTTTTGATGTTGATTATAGAATGACCTTTTTCTTGTTTGAAATGTACTAACTCGATTTTTCCTCACAGCAGGTCAACTTATGTGTGGTTGCAACATTACGGTCCCATTGAGTACATTTTCGGAGAGTGGGACATCAGTTGCACCACAGGGCAGGGTGGAGGGTGCCATGCACGATACATTTTCTTTCTTCGGTAAGCATTTTTTTTTGTTTTATACTTTTGGAATTTTGGTTTTTGATGTTGATTATAAAATGACCTTTTTCATGTTTGAAATGTACTAACTCGATTTTTCCTCACAGCAGGTCAACTGGTGTGTGGTTGCAACATTTTCTTTCTTCGGTAAGCATTTTTTTGTGTTTTATACTTTTGGAATTTTGGTTTTTGATGTTGATTATAAAATGACCTTTTTCATGTTTGAAATGTACTAACTCGATTTTTCCTCACAGCAGGTCAACTGGTGTGTGGTTGCAACATTACGGTCCCATTGAGTACATTTTCGGAGAGAGGGACATCATTTGCACCACAGGGCAGGGTGGAGGGTGCCATGCACGATACATTTTCTTTCTTCGGTAAGCATTTTCTAGTGTTTTATACTTTTGGAATTTTGGTTTTTGATGTTGATTATAAAATGACCTTTTTCATGTTTGAAATGTACTAACTCGATTTTTCCTCACAGCAGGACAACTGGTGTGTGGTTGCAACATTACGGTCCCATTGAGTACATTTTGGGAGAGAGGGACATCAGTTGCACCACAGGGCAGTGTGGAGGGTGCCATGCACGATACATTTTCTTTCTTCGGTAAGCATTTTTTTGTGTTTTATACTTTTCTTTCTTCGGTAAGCATTTTTTTGTGTTTTATACTTTTGGAATTTTGGTTTTTGATGTTGATTTTAAAATGACCTTTTTCATGTTTGAAATGAACTAACTCGATTTTTCCTCACAGCAGGTCAACTGGTGTGTGGTTGCAACATTACGGTTCCATTGAGTACATTTTCGGAGAGAGGGACATCAGTTGCACCACAGGGCAGTGTGGAGTGTGCGGAGCTCTATACATTTTCTTTCTTCGGTAAGCATTTTCTAGTGTTTTATACTTTTGGAATTTTGGTTTTTGATGTTGATTATAAGATGACCTTTTTCATGTTTGAAATGTACTAACTCGATTTTTCCTCACAGCAGGTCAACTGGTGTGTGGTTGCAACATTACGGTCCCATTGAGTACATTTTCGGAGAGAGGGACATCAGTTGCACCACAGGGCAGGGTGGAGGGTTCCATGCACGATACATTTTCTTTCTTCGGTAAGCATTTTTTTGTGTTTTATACTTTTGGAATTTTGGTTTTTGATGTTGATTATAAAATGACCTTTTTCATGTTTGAAATGTACTAATTCGATTTTTCCTCACAGCAGGTCAACTGGTGTGTGGTTGCAACATTACGGTCGCATTGAGTACATTTTCGGAGAGAGGGACATCAGTTGCACCACAGGGCAGGGTGGAGGGTGCCATGCACGATACATTTTCTTTCTTCGGTAAGCATTTTTTTGTGTTATATACTTTTGGAATTTTGGTTTTTATGTTGATTATAAAATGACCTTTTTCATGTTTGAAATGTACTAACTCGATTTTTCCTCACAGCAGGTCAACTGGTTTGTGGTTGCAACATTACGGTCCCATTGAGTACATTTTCGGAGAGAGGGACATCAGTTGCACCACAGGGCAGGGTGGAGGGTGCCATGCACGATACACTTTCTTTCTTCGGTAAGCATTTTCTAGTATTTTATACTTTTGGAATTTTGGTTTTTGATGTTGATTATAAAATGACCTTTTTCATGTTTGAAAAGTACTAACTCGATTTTTCCTCACAGCAGGTCAACTGGTGTGTGGTTGCAACATTACGGTCCCATTGAGTACATTTTCGGAGAGAGGGACATCAGTTGCACCACAGGGCAGGGTGGAGGGTGCCATGCACGATACATTTTCTTTCTTCGGTAAGCATTTTCTAGTGTTTTATACTTTTGGAATTTTGGTTTTTGATGTTGATTATAAAATGACCTTTTTCATGTTTGAAATGTACTAACTCGATTTTTCCTCACAGCAGGTGAACTGGTGTGTGGTTGCAACATTACGGTCCCATTGAGTACATTTTCGGAGAGAGGGACATCAGTTGCACCACAGGGCAGGGTGGAGGGTGCCATGCACGATACATTTTCTTTCTTCGGTAAGCATTTTTTTGTGTTTTATACTTTTGGAATTTTGGTTTTTGATGTTGATTATAAAATGACCTTTTTCATGTTTGAAATGTACTAACTCGATTTTTCCTCACAGCAGGTCAACTGGTGTGTGGTTGCAACATTACGGTCCCATTGAGTACATTTTCGGAGAGAGGGACATCAGTTGCACCACAGGGCAGGGTGGAGGGTGCCATGCACGATACATTTTCTTTCTTCGGTAAGCATTTTCTAGTGTTTTATACTTTTGGAATTTTGGTTTTTGATGTTGATTATAAAATGATCTTTTTCATGTTTGAAATGTACTAACTCGATTTTTCCTCACAGCAGGTCAACTGGTGTGTGGTTGCAACATTACGGTCCCATTGTGTACATTTTCGGAGAGAGGGACATCAGTTGCACCACAGGGCAGGGTGGAGGGTGCCATGCACGACAAATTTTCTTTCTTCGGTAAGGATTTTCTAGTGTTTTATACTTTTGGAATTTTGGTTTTTGATGTTGATTATAAAATGACCTTTTTCATGTTTGAAATGTACTAACTCGATTTTTCCTCACAGTAGGTCAACTGGTGTGTGGTTGCAACATTGCGGTCCCATTGAGTACATTTTCGGAGAGAGGGACATCAGTTGCACCACAGGGCAGTGTGGAGGGTGCCATGCACGATACATTTTCTTTCTTCGGTAAGCATTTTTTTGTGTTTTATACTTTTGGAGATTTGGTTTTTGATGTTGATTATAAAATGACCTTTTTCATGTTTGAAATGTACTAACTCGATTTTTCCTCACAGCAGGTCAACTGGTGTGTGGTTGCAACATTACGGTCCCATTGAGTACATTTTCGGAGAGAGGGACATCAGTTGCACCACAGGGCAGGGTGGAGGGTGCCATGCACGATACATTTTCTTTCTTCGGTAAGCATTTTCTAGTGTTTTATACTTTTGGAATTTTGGTTTTTGATGTTGATTATAAAATGACCTTTTTCATGTTTGAAATGTACTAACTCGATTTTTCCTCACAGCAGGTCAACTGGTGTGTGGTTGCAACATTACGGTCCCATTGAGTACATTTTCGGAGAGAGGGACATCAGTTGCACCACAGGGTAGGGTGGAGGGTGCCATGCACGATACATTTTCTTTCTTCGGTAAGCATTTTTTTGTGTTTTATACCTTTGGAGTTTTGGTTTTTGATGTTGATTATAAAATGACGTTTTTCATGTTTGAAGTGTACTAACTCGATTTTTCCTCACAGCAGGTCAACTGGTGTGTGGTTGCAACATTACGGTCCCATTGAGTACATTTTCGGAGAGAGGGACATCAGTTGCACCACAGGGCAGGGTGGAGGGTGCCATGCACGATACATTTTCTTTCTTCGGTACGCATTTTTTTGTGTTTTATACTTTTGGAATTTTGGTTTTTGATGTTGATTATAGAATGATCTTTTTCTTGTTTGAAATGTACTAACTCGATTTTTCCTCACAGCAGGTCAACTTATGTGTGGTTGCAACATTACGGTCCCATTGAGTACATTTTCGGAGAGTGGGACATCAGTTGCACCACAGGGCAGGGTGGAGGGTGCCATGCATGATACATTTTCTTTCTTCGGTAAGCATTTTTTTTTGTTTTATACTTTTGGAATTTTGGTTTTTGATGTTGATTATAAAATGACCTTTTTCATGTTTGAAATGTACTAACTCGATTTTTCCTCACAGCAGGTCAACTGGTGTGTGGTTGCAACATTTTCTTTCTTCGGTAAGCATTTTTTTGTGTTTTATACTTTTGGAATTTTGGTTTTTGATGTTGATTATAAAATGACCTTTTTCATGTTTGAAATGTACTAACTCGATTTTTCCTCACAGCAGGTCAACTGGTGTGTGGTTGCAACATTACGGTCCCATTGAGTACATTTTCGGAGAGAGGGACATCATTTGCACCACAGGGCAGGGTGGAGGGTGCCATGCACGATACATTTTCTTTCTTCGGTAAGCATTTTCTAGTGTTTTATACTTTTGGAATTTTGGTTTTTGATGTTGATTATAAAATGACCTTTTTCATGTTTGAAATGTACTAACTCGATTTTTCCTCACAGCAGGACAACTGGTGTGTGGTTGCAACATTACGGTCCCATTGAGTACATTTTGGGAGAGAGGGACATCAGTTGCACCACAGGGCAGTGTGGAGGGTGCCATGCACGATACATTTTCTTTCTTCGGTAAGCATTTTTTTGTGTTTTATACTTTTCTTTCTTCGGTAAGCATTTTTTTGTGTTTTATACTTTTGGAATTTTGGTTTTTGATGTTGATTTTAAAATGACCTTTTTCATGTTTGAAATGAACTAACTCGATTTTTCCTCACAGCAGGTCAACTGGTGTGTGGTTGCAACATTACGGTTCCATTGAGTACATTTTCGGAGAGAGGGACATCAGTTGCACCACAGGGCAGTGTGGAGTGTGCGGAGCTCTATACATTTTCTTTCTTCGGTAAGCATTTTCTAGTGTTTTATACTTTTGGAATTTTGGTTTTTGATGTTGATTATAAGATGACCTTTTTCATGTTTGAAATGTACTAACTCGATTTTTCCTCACAGCAGGTCAACTGGTGTGTGGTTGCAACATTACGGTCCCATTGAGTACATTTTCGGAGAGAGGGACATCAGTTGCACCACAGGGCAGGGTGGAGGGTGCCATGCACGATACATTTTCTTTCTTCGGTAAGCATTTTCTAGTGTTATATACTTTTGGAATTTTGGTTTTTGATGTTGATTATAAAATGACCTTTTTCATGTTTGAAATGTACTAACTCGATTTTTCCTCACAGCAGGTCAACTGGTGTGTGGTTGCAACATTACGGTCCCATTGAGTACATTTTCGGAGAGAGGGACATCAGTTGCACCACAGGGCAGTGTGGAGGGTGCCATGCACGATACATTTTCTTTCTTCGGTAAGCATTTTTTTGTGTTTTATACTTTTGGAATTTTGGTTTTTGATGTTGATTATGAAATGACCTTTTTCATGTTTGAAATGTACTAACTCGATTTTTCCTCACAGCAGGTCAACTGGTGTGTGGTTGCAACATTGCGGTCCCATTGAGTACATTTTCGGAGAGAGGGACATCAGTTGCACCACAGGGCAGGGTGGAGGGTGCCATGCACGATACATTTTCTTTCTTCGGTAAGCATTTTTTTGTGTTTTATACTTTTGGAATTTTGGTTTTTGATGTTGATTATAAAATGACCTTTTTCATGTTTGAAATGTACTAATTCGATTTTTCCTCACAGCAGGTCAACATGTGTGTGGTTGCAATATTACGGTCCCATTGAGTACATTTTCGGAGAGAGGGACATCAGTTGCACCATAGGGCAGGGTGGAGGGTGCCATGCACGATACATTTTCTTTCTTCGGTAAGCATTTTCTAGTGTTTTATACTTTTGGAATTTTGGTTTTTGATGTTGATTATGAAATGACCTTTTTCATGTTTGAAATGTACTGACTCGATTTTTCCTCACAGCAGGTCAACTGGTGTGTGGTTGCAACATTACGGTCCCATTGAGTACATTTTCGGAGAGAGGGACATCAGTTGCACCACGGGGCAGGGTGGAGGGTGCCATGCGCGATACATTTTCTTTCTTCGGTAAGCATTTTTTTGTGTTTTATACTTTTGGAATTTTGGTTTTTGATGTTGATTATAAAATGACCTTTTTCATGTTTGAAATGTACTAACTCGATTTTTCCTCACAGCAGGTCAACTAGTGTGTGGTTGCAACATTACGGTCCCATTGAGTACATTTTCGGAGAGAGGGACATCAGTTGCACCACAGGGCAGGGTGGAGGGTGCGATGCACGATACATTTTCTTTCTTCGGTAAGCATTTTTTTGTGTTTTATACTTTTGGAATTTTGGTTTTTGATGTTGATTATAAAATGACCTTTTTCATGTTTGAAATGTACTAACTCGATTTTTCCTCACAGCAGGTCAACTGGTTGTGGTTGCAACATTACGGTCCCATTGAGTACATTTTCGGAGAGAGGGACATCAGTTGCACCACAGGGCAGGGTGGAGGGTGCCATGCACGATACATTTTCTTTCTTCGGTAAGCATTTTTTTGTGTTTTATACTTTTGGAATTTTGGTTTTTGATGTTGATTATAAAATGACCTTTTTCATGTTTGAAATGTACTAACTCGATTTTTCCTCACAGCAGGACAACTTATGTGTGGTTGCAACATTACGGTCCCATTGAGTACATTTTCGGAGAGAGGGACATCAGTTGCACCACAGGGCAGGGTGGAGGGTGCCATGCACGATACATTTTCTTTCTTCGGTAAGCATTTTTTTGTGTTTTATACTTTTGGAATTTTGGTTTTTGATGTTGATTATAAAATGACCTTTTTCATGTTTGAAATGTACTAACTCGATTTTTCCTCACAGCAGGTCAACTGGTGTGTGGTTGCAACATTTTCTTTCTTCGGTAAGCATTTTTTTGTGTTTTATACTTTTGGAATTTTGGTTTTTGATGTTGATTATAAAATGACCTTTTTCATGTTTGAAATGTACTAACTCGATTTTTCCTCACAGCAGGTCAACTGGTGTGTGGTTGCAACATTACGGTCCCATTGAGTACATTTTCGGAGAGAGGGACATCAGTTGCACCACAGGGCAGGGTGGAGGGTGCCATGCACGATACACTTTCTTTCTTCGGTAAGCATTTTCTAGTATTTTATACTTTTGGAATTTTGGTTTTTGATGTTGATTATAAAATGACCTTTTTCATGTTTGAAAAGTACTAACTCGATTTTTCCTCACAGCAGGTCAACTGGTGTGTGGTTGCAACATTACGGTCCCATTGAGTACATTTTCGGAGAGAGGGACATCAGTTGCACCACAGGGCAGGGTGGAGGGTGCCATGCACGATACATTTTCTTTCTTCGGTAAGCATTTTCTAGTGTTTTATACTTTTGGAATTTTGGTTTTTGATGTTGATTATAAAATGACCTTTTTCATGTTTGAAATGTACTAACTCGATTTTTCCTCACAGCAGGTGAACTGGTGTGTGGTTGCAACATTACGGTCCCATTGAGTACATTTTCGGAGAGAGGGACATCAGTTGCACTACAGGGCAGGGTGGAGGGTGCCATGCACGATACATTTTCTTTCTTCGGTAAGCATTTTTTTGTGTTTTATACTTTTGGAATTTTGGTTTTTGATGTTGATTATAAAATGACCTTTTTCATGTTTGAAATGTACTAACTCGATTTTTCCTCACAGCAGGTCAACTGGTGTGTGGTTGCAACATTACGGTCCCATTGAGTACATTTTCGGAGAGAGGGACATCAGTTGCACCACAGGGCAGGGTGGAGGGTGCCATGCACGATACATTTTCTTTCTTCGGTAAGCATTTTCTAGTGTTTTATACTTTTGGAATTTTGGTTTTTGATGTTGATTATAAAATGATCTTTTTCATGTTTGAAATGTACTAACTCGATTTTTCCTCACAGCAGGTCAACTGGTGTGTGGTTGCAACATTACGGTCCCATTGTGTACATTTTCGGAGAGAGGGACATCAGTTGCACCACAGGGCAGGGTGGAGGGTGCCATGCACGACAAATTTTCTTTCTTCGGTAAGGATTTTCTAGTGTTTTATACTTTTGGAATTTTGGTTTTTGATGTTGATTATAAAATGACCTTTTTCATGTTTGAAATGTACTAACTCGATTTTTCCTCACAGTAGGTCAACTGGTGTGTGGTTGCAACATTGCGGTCCCATTGAGTACATTTTCGGAGAGAGGGACATCAGTTGCACCACAGGGCAGTGTGGAGGGTGCCATGCACGATACATTTTCTTTCTTCGGTAAGCATTTTTTTGTGTTTTATACTTTTGGAGATTTGGTTTTTGATGTTGATTATAAAATGACCTTTTTCATGTTTGAAATGTACTAACTCGATTTTTCCTCACAGCAGGTCAACTGGTGTGTGGTTGCAACATTACGGTCCCATTGAGTACATTTTCGGAGAGAGGGACATCAGTTGCACCACAGGGCAGGGTGGAGGGTGCCATGCACGATACATTTTCTTTCTTCGGTAAGCATTTTCTAGTGTTTTATACTTTTGGAATTTTGGTTTTTGATGTTGATTATAAAATGACCTTTTTCATGTTTGAAATGTACTAACTCGATTTTTCCTCACAGCAGGTCAACTGGTGTGTGGTTGCAACATTACGGTCCCATTGAGTACATTTTCGGAGAGAGGGACATCAGTTGCACCACAGGGTAGGGTGGAGGGTGCCATGCACGATACATTTTCTTTCTTCGGTAAGCATTTTTTTGTGTTTTATACTTTTGGAGTTTTGGTTTTTGATGTTGATTATAAAATGACGTTTTTCATGTTTGAAGTGTACTAACTCGATTTTTCCTCACAGCAGGTCAACTGGTGTGTGGTTGCAACATTACGGTCCCATTGAGTACATTTTCGGAGAGAGGGACATCAGTTGCACCACAGGGCAGGGTGGAGGGTGCCATGCACGATACATTTTCTTTCTTCGGTACGCATTTTTTTGTGTTTTATACTTTTGGAATTTTGGTTTTTGATGTTGATTATAGAATGATCTTTTTCTTGTTTGAAATGTACTAACTCGATTTTTCCTCACAGCAGGTCAACTTATGTGTGGTTGCAACATTACGGTCCCATTGAGTACATTTTCGGAGAGTGGGACATCAGTTGCACCACAGGGCAGGGTGGAGGGTGCCATGCATGATACATTTTCTTTCTTCGGTAAGCATTTTTTTTTGTTTTATACTTTTGGAATTTTGGTTTTTGATGTTGATTATAAAATGACCTTTTTCATGTTTGAAATGTACTAACTCGATTTTTCCTCACAGCAGGTCAACTGGTGTGTGGTTGCAACATTTTCTTTCTTCGGTAAGCATTTTTTTGTGTTTTATACTTTTGGAATTTTGGTTTTTGATGTTGATTATAAAATGACCTTTTTCATGTTTGAAATGTACTAACTCGATTTTTCCTCACAGCAGGTCAACTGGTGTGTGGTTGCAACATTACGGTCCCATTGAGTACATTTTCGGAGAGAGGGACATCATTTGCACCACAGGGCAGGGTGGAGGGTGCCATGCACGATACATTTTCTTTCTTCGGTAAGCATTTTCTAGTGTTTTATACTTTTGGAATTTTGGTTTTTGATGTTGATTATAAAATGACCTTTTTCATGTTTGAAATGTACTAACTCGATTTTTCCTCACAGCAGGACAACTGGTGTGTGGTTGCAACATTACGGTCCCATTGAGTACATTTTGGGAGAGAGGGACATCAGTTGCACCACAGGGCAGTGTGGAGGGTGCCATGCACGATACATTTTCTTTCTTCGGTAAGCATTTTTTTGTGTTTTATACTTTTCTTTCTTCGGTAAGCATTTTTTTGTGTTTTATACTTTTGGAATTTTGGTTTTTGATGTTGATTTTAAAATGACCTTTTTCATGTTTGAAATGAACTAACTCGATTTTTCCTCACAGCAGGTCAACTGGTGTGTGGTTGCAACATTACGGTTCCATTGAGTACATTTTCGGAGAGAGGGACATCAGTTGCACCACAGGGCAGTGTGGAGTGTGCGGAGCTCTATACATTTTCTTTCTTCGGTAAGCATTTTCTAGTGTTTTATACTTTTGGAATTTTGGTTTTTGATGTTGATTATAAGATGACCTTTTTCATGTTTGAAATGTACTAACTCGATTTTTCCTCACAGCAGGTCAACTGGTGTGTGGTTGCAACATTACGGTCCCATTGAGTACATTTTCGGAGAGAGGGACATCAGTTGCACCACAGGGCAGGGTGGAGGGTGCCATGCACGATACATTTTCTTTCTTCGGTAAGCATTTTCTAGTGTTATATACTTTTGGAATTTTGGTTTTTGATGTTGATTATAAAATGACCTTTTTCATGTTTGAAATGTACTAACTCGATTTTTCCTCACAGCAGGTCAACTGGTGTGTGGTTGCAACATTACGGTCCCATTGAGTACATTTTCGGAGAGAGGGACATCAGTTGCACCACAGGGCAGTGTGGAGGGTGCCATGCACGATACATTTTCTTTCTTCGGTAAGCATTTTTTTGTGTTTTATACTTTTGGAATTTTGGTTTTTGATGTTGATTATGAAATGACCTTTTTCATGTTTGAAATGTACTAACTCGATTTTTCCTCACAGCAGGTCAACTGGTGTGTGGTTGCAACATTGCGGTCCCATTGAGTACATTTTCGGAGAGAGGGACATCAGTTGCACCACAGGGCAGGGTGGAGGGTGCCATGCACGATACATTTTCTTTCTTCGGTAAGCATTTTTTTGTGTTTTATACTTTTGGAATTTTGGTTTTTGATGTTGATTATAAAATGACCTTTTTCATGTTTGAAATGTACTAATTCGATTTTTCCTCACAGCAGGTCAACATGTGTGTGGTTGCAATATTACGGTCCCATTGAGTACATTTTCGGAGAGAGGGACATCAGTTGCACCATAGGGCAGGGTGGAGGGTGCCATGCACGATACATTTTCTTTCTTCGGTAAGCATTTTCTAGTGTTTTATACTTTTGGAATTTTGGTTTTTGATGTTGATTATGAAATGACCTTTTTCATGTTTGAAATGTACTGACTCGATTTTTCCTCACAGCAGGTCAACTGGTGTGTGGTTGCAACATTACGGTCCCATTGAGTACATTTTCGGAGAGAGGGACATCAGTTGCACCACGGGGCAGGGTGGAGGGTGCCATGCGCGATACATTTTCTTTCTTCGGTAAGCATTTTTTTGTGTTTTATACTTTTGGAATTTTGGTTTTTGATGTTGATTATAAAATGACCTTTTTCATGTTTGAAATGTACTAACTCGATTTTTCCTCACAGCAGGTCAACTAGTGTGTGGTTGCAACATTACGGTCCCATTGAGTACATTTTCGGAGAGAGGGACATCAGTTGCACCACAGGGCAGGGTGGAGGGTGCCATGCACGATACATTTTCTTTCTTCGGTAAGCATTTTTTTGTGTTTTATACTTTTGGAATTTTGGTTTTTGATGTTGATTATAAAATGACCTTTTTCATGTTTGAAATGTACTAACTCGATTTTTCCTCACAGCAGGTCAACTGGTTGTGGTTGCAACATTACGGTCCCATTGAGTACATTTTCGGAGAGAGGGACATCAGTTGCACCACAGGGCAGGGTGGAGGGTGCCATGCACGATACATTTTCTTTCTTCGGTAAGCATTTTTTTGTGTTTTATACTTTTGGAATTTTGGTTTTTGATGTTGATTATAAAATGACCTTTTTCATGTTTGAAATGTACTAACTCGATTTTTCCTCACAGCAGGACAACTTATGTGTGGTTGCAACATTACGGTCCCATTGAGTACATTTTCGGAGAGAGGGACATCAGTTGCACCACAGGGCAGGGTGGAAGGTGCCATGCACGATACATTTTCTTTCTTCGGTAAGCATTTTTTTGTGTTTTATACTTTTGGAATTTTGGTTTTTGATGTTGATTATAAAATGACCTTTTTCATGTTTGAAATGTACTAACTCGATTTTTCCTCACAGCAGGTCAACTGGTGTGTGGTTGCAACATTTTCTTTCTTCGGTAAGCATTTTTTTGTGTTTTATACTTTTGGAATTTTGGTTTTTGATGTTGATTATAAAATGACCTTTTTCATGTTTGAAATGTACTAACTCGATTTTTCCTCACAGCAGGTCAACTGGTGTGTGGTTGCAACATTACGGTCCCATTGAGTACATTTTCGGAGAGAGGGACATCAGTTGCACCACAGGGCAGGGTGGAGGGTGCCATGCACGATACATTTTCTTTCTTCGGTAAGCATTTTTTTGTGTTTTATACTTTTGGAATTTTGGTTTTTGATGTTGATTATAAAATGACCTTTTTCATGTTTGAAATGTACTAACTCGATATTTCCTCACAGCAGGTCAACTGGTGTGTGGTTGCATCATTACGGTCCCATTGAGTACAATTTTGGAGAGAGGGACATCAGTTGCACCACAGGGCAGTGTGGAGGGTGCCATGCACGATACATTTTCTTTCTTCGGTAAGCATTTTTTTGTGTTTTATACTTTTGGAATTTTGGGTTTTGATGTTGATTTTAAAATGACCTTTTTCATGTTTGAAATGAACTAACTCGACTTTTCCTCACAGCAGGTCAACTGGTGTGTGGTTGCAACATTACGGTCCCATTGAGTACATTTTCGGAGAGAGGGACATCAGTTGCACCACAGGGCAGTGTGGAGGGTGCCATGCACGACACATTTTCTTTCTTCGGTAAGCATTTTTTTCTGTTTTATACTTTTGGAATTTTGGTTTTGATGTTGATTATAAAATGACCTTTTTCATGTTTGAAATGTACTAACTCGATTTTTCCTCACAGCAGGTCAACTGGTGTGTGGTTGCAACATTACGGTTCCATTGAGTACAGTTTCGGAGAGAGGGACATCAGTTGCACCACAGGGCAGTGTGGAGTGTGCGGAGCTCTGTACATTTTCTTTCTTCGGTAAGCATTTTCTAGTGTTTTATACTTTTGGAATTTTGGTTTTTGATGTTGATTATAAAATGACCTTTTTCATGTTTGAAATGTACTAACTCGATTTCTCTCACAGCAGGTCAACTGGTGTGTGGTTGCAATATTACGGTCCCATTGAGTACATTTTCGGAGAGAGGGACATCAGTTGCACCACAGGGCAGGGTGGAGGGTGCCATGCACGATACATTTTCTTTCTTTGGTAAGCATTTTCTAGTGTTTTATACTTTTGGAATTTTGGTTTTTGATGTTGATTATAAAATGACCTTTTTAATGTTTGAAATGTACTAACTCGATTTTTCCTCACAGCAGGTCAACTGGTGTGTGGTTGCAACATTACGGTCCCATTGAGTACATTTTCGGAGAGAGGGACATCAGTTGCACCACAGGGCAGGGTGGACGGTGCCATGCACGATACATTTTCTTTCTTCGGTAAGCATTTTTTTGTGTTTTATACTTTTGGAATTTTGGTTTTTGATGTTGATTATAAAATGACCTTTTTCATGTTTGAAATGTACTAACTTGATTTTTCCTCACAGCAGGTAAACTGGTTGTGGTTGCAACATTACGGTCCCATTGAGTACATTTTCGGAGAGAGGGACATCAGTTGCACCACAGGGCAGGGTGGAGGGTGACATGCACGATACATTTTCTTTCTTCGGTAAGCATTTTTTTGTGTTTTATTATTTTGGAATTTTGGTTTTTGATGTTGATTATAAAATGACCTTTTTCATGTTTGAAATGTACTAACTCGATTTTTCGTCACAGCAGGTCAACTGGTGTGTGGTTGCAACATTACGGTCCCATTGAGTACATTTTCGGAGAGTGGGACATCAGTTGCACCACAGGGCAGGGTAGAGGGTGCCATGCACGATACATTTTCTTTCTTCGGTAAGCATTTTTTTGTGTTTTATACTTTTGGAATTTTGTTTTTTGATGTTGATTATAAAATGACCTTTTTCATGTTTGAAATGTACTAACTCGATTTTTCCTCACAGCAGGTCAACTGGTGTGTGGTTGCAACATTACGGTCCCATTGAGTACATTTTCGGAGAGAGGGACATCAGTTGCACCACAGGGCAGGGTGGAGGGTGCCATGCACGATACATTTTCTTTCTTCGGTACGCATTTTTTTGTGTTTTATACTTTTGGAATTTTGGTTTTTGATGTTGATTATAGAATGACCTTTTTCTTGTTTGAAATGTACTAACTCGATTTTTCCTCACAGCAGGTCAACTGATGTGTGGTTGCAACATTACGGTCCCATTGAGTACATTTTCGGAGAGAGGGACATCAGTTGCACCACAGGACAGGGTGGAGGGTGCCATGCACGATACATTTTCTTTCTTCGGTAAGCATTTTTTTGTGTTTTATACTTTTGGAATTTTGGTTTCTGATGTTGACTATAAAATGACCTTTTTCATGTTTGAAAAGTACTAACTCGATTTTTCCTCACAGCAGGTCAACTGGTGTGTGGTTGCAACATTACGGTCCCATTGAGTACATTTTCGGAGAGAGGGACATCAGTTGCACCACAGGGCAGGGTGGAGGGTGCCATGCACGATACATTTTCTTTCTTCGGTAAGCATTTTTTTGTGTTTTATACTTTTGGAATTTTGGTTTTTGATGTTGATTATAAAATGACCTTTTTCATGTTTGAAATGTACTAACTCGATTTTTCCTCACAGCAGGTCAACGGGTTGTGGTTGCAACATTACGGTCCCATTGAGTACATTTTCGGAGAGTGGGACATCAGTTGCACCACAGGGCAGGGTGGAGGGTGCCATGCACGATACATTTTCTTTCTTCGGTAAGCATTTTTTTGTGTTTTATACTTTTGGAATTTTGGTTTTTGGTGTTGATTATAAAATGACCTTTTTCATGTTTGAAATGTACTAACTCGATTTTTCCTCACAGCAGGTCAACTGGTGTGTGGTTGCAACATTTTCTTTCTTCGGTAAGCATTTTTTTGTGTTTTATAGTTTTGGAATTTTGGTTTTTGATGTTGATCATAAAATGACCTTTTTCATGTCTGAAATGTACTAACTCGATTTTTCCTCACAGCAGGTCAACTGGTGTGTGGTTGCAACATTACGGTCCCATTGAGTACATTTTCGGAGAGAGGGACATCAGTTGCACCACAGGGCAGGGTGGAGGGTGCCATGCACTATACATTTTCTTTCTTCGGTAAGCATTTTTTTGTGTTTTTTCACTTTTGGAATTTAGGTTTTTGATGTTGATTATAAAATGACCTTTTTCATGTTTGAAATGTACTAACTCGATTTTTCCTCACAGCAGGTCAACTGGTGTGTGGTTGCAACATTACGGTCCCATTGAGTACATTTTCGGAGAGAGGGACATCATTTGCACCACAGGGCAGGGTGGAGGGTGCCATGCACGATACATTTTCTTTCTTCGGTAAGCATTTTCTAGTGTTTTATACTTTTGGAATTTTTGGTTTTTGATGTTGATTGTAAAATGACCTTTTTCATGTTTGAAATGTACTAACTCGATTTTTCCTCACAGCAGGACAACTGGTGTGTGGTTGCAACATTACGGTCCCATTGAGTACATTTTGGGAGAGAGGGACATCAGTTGCACCACAGGGCAGTGTGGAGGGTGCCATGCACGATACATTTTCTTTCTTCGGTAAGCATTTTCTAGTGTTTTATACTTTTGGAATTTTGGTTTTTGATGTTGATTATATAATGACCTTTTTCATGTTTGAAATGTACTAACTCGATTTTTCCTCACAGCAGGTCAACTGGTGTGTGGTTGCAACATTACGGTCCCATTGAGTACATTTTCGGAGAGAGGGACATCAGTTGCACCATAGGGCAGGGTGGAGGGTGCCATGCACGATACATTTTATTTCTTCGGTAAGCATTTTCTAGTGTTTTATACTTGTGGAATTTTGGTTTTTGATGTTGATTATGAAATGACCTTTTTCATGTTTGAAATATACTAACTCGATTTTTCCTCACAGCAGGTCAACTGGTGTGTGGTTGCAACATTACGGTCCCATTGAGTACATTTTTGGAGAGAGGGACATCAGTTGCACCACAGGGCAGGGTGGAGGGTGCCATGCACAATACATTTTCTTTCTTCGGTAAGCATTTTTTTGTGTTTTATACTTTTGGAATTTTGGTTTTTGATGTTGATTATAAAATGACCTTTTTCATGTTTGAAATGTACTAACTCGATTTTTCCTCACAGCAGGTCAACTGGTGTGTGGTTGCAACATTACGGTCCCATTGAGTACATTTTCGGAGAGAGGGACATCAGTTGCACCACAGGGCAGGGTGGAGGGTGCCATGCACGATACATTTTCTTTCTTCGGTAAGCATTTTTTTGTGTTTTATACTTTTGGAATTTTGGTTTTTGATGTTGATTATAAAATGACCTTTTTCATGTTTGAAATGTACTAACTCGATTTTTCCTCACAGCAAGTCAACTGGTGTGTGGTTGCAACATTACGGTCCCATTGAGTACATTTTCGGAGAGAGGGACATCAGTTGCACCACAGGGCAGGGTGGAGGGTGCCATGCACGATACATTTTCTTTCTTCGGTAAGAATTTTTTTGTGTTTTATACTTTTGGAATTTTGGTTTTTGATGTTGATTATAAAATGACCTTTTTCATGTTTGAAATGTACTAACTCGATTTTTCCTCACAGCAGGTCAACTGGTGTGTGGTTGCAACATTTTCTTTCTTCGGTAAGCATTTTTTTGTGTTTTATACTTTTGGAATTTTGGTTTTTGATGTTGATTATAAAATGACCTTTTTCATGTCTGAAATGTACTAACTCGATTTTTCCTCACAGCAGGTCAACTGGTGTGTGGTTGCAACATTACGGTCCCATTGAGTACATTTTCGGAGAGAGGGACATCAGTTGCACCACAGGGCAGGGTGGAGGGTGCCATGCACGATACATTTTCTTTCTTCGGTAAGCATTTTTTTGTGTTTTATACTTTTGGAATTTTGGTTTTTGATGTTGATTATAAAATGACCTTTTTCATGTTTGAAATGTACTAACTCGATTTTTCCTCACAGCAGGTCAACTGGTGTGTGGTTGCAACATTACAGTCCCATTGAGTACATTTTCGGAGAGAGGGACATCATTTGCACCACAGGGCAGGGTGGAGGGTGCCATGCACGATACATTTTCTTTCTTCGGTAAGCATTTTCTAGTGTTTTATACTTTTGGAATTTTGGTTTTTGATGTTGATTATAAAATGACCTTTTTCATGTTTGAAATGTACTAACTCGATTTTTCCTCACAGCAGGTCAACTGGTGTGTGGTTGCAACATTACGGTCCCATTGAGTACATTTTCGGAGAGAGGGACATCAGTTGCACCACAGGGCAGTGTGGAGGGTGCCATGCACGATACATTTTCTTTCTTCGGTAAGCATTTTCTAGTGTTTTATACTTTTGGAATTTTGGTTTTTGATGTTGATTATAAAATGACCTTTTTCATGTTTGAAATGTACTAACTCGATTTTTCCTCACAGCAGGTCAACTGGTGTGTGGTTGCAACATTACGGTCCCATTGAGTACATTTTCGGAGAGAGGGACATCAGTTGCACCACAGGGCAGGGTGGAGGGTGCCATGTACGATACATTTTCTTTCTTCGGTAAGCATTTTCTAGTGTTTTATACTTTTGGAATTTTGGTTTTTGATGTTGATTATAAAATGACCTTTTTCATGTTTGAAATGTACTAACTCGATTTTTCCTCACAGCAGGTCAACTGGTGTGTGGTTGCAACATTTTCTTTCTTCGGTAAGCATTTTTTTGTGTTTTATACTTTTGGAATTTTGGTTTTTGATGTTGATCATAAAATGACCTTTTTCATGTCTGAAATGTACTAACTCGATTTTTCCTCACAGCAGGTCAACTGGTGTGTGGTTGCAACATTACGGTCCCATTGAGTACATTTTCGGAGAGAGGGACATCAGTTGCACCACAGGGCAGGGTGGAGGGTGCCATGCACGATACATTTTCTTTCTTCGGTAAGCATTTTTTTGTGTTTTATACTTTTGGAATTTTGGTTTTTGATGTTGATTATAAAATGACCTTTTTCATGTTTGAAATGTACTAACTCGATTTTTCCTCACAGCAGGTCAACTGGTGTGTGGTTGCAACATTACGGTCCCATTGAGTACATTTTCGGAGAGAGTGACATCATTTGCACCACAGGGCAGGGTGGAGGGTGCCATGCACGATACATTTTCTTTCTTCGGTAAGCATTTTCTAGTGTTTTATACTTTCGGAATTTTGGTTTTCGATGTTGATTGTAAAATGACCTTTTTCATGTTTGAAATGTACTAACTCGATTTTTCCTCACAGCAGGACAACTGGTGTGTGGTTGCAACATTACGGTCCCATTGAGTACATTTTGGGAGAGAGGGACATCAGTTGCACCACAGGGCAGTGTGGAGGGTGCCATGCACGATACATTTTCTTTCTTCGGTAAGCATTTTCTAGTGTTTTATACTTTTGGAATTTTGGTTTTTGATGTTGATTATATAATGACCTTTTTCATGTTTGAAATGTACTAACTCGATTTTTCCTCACAGCAGGTGTACTGGTGTGTGGTTGCAACATTACGGTCCCATTGAGTACATTTTCGGAGAGAGGGACATCAGTTGCACCATAGGGCAGGGTGGAGGGTGCCATGCACGATACATTTTATTTCTTCGGTAAGCATTTTCTAGTGTTTTATACTTGTGGAATTTTGGTTTTTGATGTTGATTATGAAATGACCTTTTTCATGTTTGAAATATACTAACTCGATTTTTCCTCACAGCAGGTCAACTGGTGTGTGGTTGCAATATTACGGTCCCATTGAGTACATTTTTGGAGAGAGGGACATCAGTTGCACCACAGGGCAGGGTGGAGGGTGCCATGCACGATACATTTTCTTTCTTCGGTAAGCATTTTTTTGTGTTTTATACTTTTGGAATTTTGGTTTTTGATATTGATTATAAAATGACCTTTTCCATGTTTGAAATGTACTAACTCGATTTTTCCTCACAGCAGGTCAACTGGTGTGTGGTTGCAACATTACGGTCCCATTGAGTACATTTTCGGAGAGAGGGACATCAGTTGCACCACAGGGCAGGGTGGAGGGTGCCATGCACGATACATTTTCTTTCTTCGGTAAGCATTTTTTTGTGTTTTATACTTTTGGAATTTTGGTTTTTGATGTTGATTATAAAATGACCTTTTTCATGTTTGAAATGTACTAACTCGATTTTTCCTCACAGCAGGTCAACTGGTGTGTGGTTGCAACATTTTCTTTCTTCGGTAAGCATTTTTTTGTGTTTTATACTTTTGGAATTTTGGTTTTTGATGTTGATTATAAAATGACCTTTTTCATGTCTGAAATGTACTAACTCGATTTTTCCTCACAGCAGGTCAACTGGTGTGTGGTTGCAACATTACGGTCCCATTGAGTACATTTTCGGAGAGAGGGACATCAGTTGCACCACAGGGCAGGGTGGAGGGTGCCATGCACGATACATTTTCTTTCTTCGGTAAGCATTTTTTTGTGTTTTATACTTTTGGAATTTTGGTTTTTGATGTTGATTATAAAATGACCTTTTTCATGTTTGAAATGTACTAACTCGATTTTTCCTCACAGCAGGTCAACTGGTGTGTGGTTGCAACATTACAGTCCCATTGAGTACATTTTCGGAGAGAGGGACATCATTTGCACCACAGGGCAGGGTGGAGGGTGCCATGCACGATACATTTTCTTTCTTCGGTAAGCATTTTCTAGTGTTTTATACTTTTGGAATTTTGGTTTTTGATGTTGATTATAAAATGACCTTTTTCATGTTTGAAATGTACTAACTCGATTTTTCCTCACAGCAGGTCAACTGGTGTGTGGTTGCAACATTACGGTCCCATTGAGTACATTTTCGGAGAGAGGGACATCAGTTGCACCACAGGGCAGTGTGGAGGGTGCCATGCACGATACATTTTCTTTCTTCGGTAAGCATTTTCTAGTGTTTTATACTTTTGGAATTTTGGTTTTTGATGTTGATTATAAAATGACCTTTTTCATGTTTGAAATGTACTAACTCGATTTTTCCTCACAGCAGGTCAACTGGTGTGTGGTTGCAACATTACGGTCCCATTGAGTACATTTTCGGAGAGAGGGACATCAGTTGCACCACAGGGCAGGGTGGAGGGTGCCATGTATGATACATTTTCTTTCTTCGGTAAGCATTTTCTAGTGTTTTATACTTTTGGAATTTTGGTTTTTGATGTTGATTATAAAATGACCTTTTTCATGTTTGAAATGTACTAACTCGATTTTTCCTCACAGCAGGTCAACTGGTGTGTGGTTGCAACATTTTCTTTCTTCGGTAAGCATTTTTTTGTGTTTTATACTTTTGGAATTTTGGTTTTTGATGTTGATCATAAAATGACCTTTTTCATGTCTGAAATGTACTAACTCGATTTTTCCTCACAGCAGGTCAACTGGTGTGTGGTTGCAACATTACGGTCCCATTGAGTACATTTTCGGAGAGAGGGACATCAGTTGCACCACAGGGCAGGGTGGAGGGTGCCATGCACGATACATTTTCTTTCTTCGGTAAGCATTTTTTTGTGTTTTATACTTTTGGAATTTTGGTTTTTGATGTTGATTATAAAATGACCTTTTTCATGTTTGAAATGTACTAACTCGATTTTTCCTCACAGCAGGTCAACTGGTGTGTGGTTGCAACATTACGGTCCCATTGAGTACATTTTCGGAGAGAGTGACATCATTTGCACCACAGGGCAGGGTGGAGGGTGCCATGCACGATACATTTTCTTTCTTCGGTAAGCATTTTCTAGTGTTTTATACTTTCGGAATTTTGGTTTTCGATGTTGATTGTAAAATGACCTTTTTCATGTTTGAAATGTACTAACTCGATTTTTCCTCACAGCAGGACAACTGGTGTGTGGTTGCAACATTACGGTCCCATTGAGTACATTTTGGGAGAGAGGGACATCAGTTGCACCACAGGGCAGTGTGGAGGGTGCCATGCACGATACATTTTCTTTCTTCGGTAAGCATTTTCTAGTGTTTTATACTTTTGGAATTTTGGTTTTTGATGTTGATTATATAATGACCTTTTTCATGTTTGAAATGTACTAACTCGATTTTTCCTCACAGCAGGTGTACTGGTGTGTGGTTGCAACATTACGGTCCCATTGAGTACATTTTCGGAGAGAGGGACATCAGTTGCACCATAGGGCAGGGTGGAGGGTGCCATGCACGATACATTTTATTTCTTCGGTAAGCATTTTCTAGTGTTTTATACTTGTGGAATTTTGGTTTTTGATGTTGATTATGAAATGACCTTTTTCATGTTTGAAATATACTAACTCGATTTTTCCTCACAGCAGGTCAACTGGTGTGTGGTTGCAATATTACGGTCCCATTGAGTACATTTTTGGAGAGAGGGACATCAGTTGCACCACAGGGCAGGGTGGAGGGTGCCATGCACGATACATTTTCTTTCTTCGGTAAGCATTTTTTTGTGTTTTATACTTTTGGAATTTTGGTTTTTGATATTGATTATAAAATGACCTTTTCCATGTTTGAAATGTACTAACTCGATTTTTCCTCACAGCAGGTCAACTGGTGTGTGGTTGCAACATTACGGTCCCATTGAGTACATTTTCGGAGAGAGGGACATCAGTTGCACCACAGGGCAGGGTGGAGGGTGCCATGCACGATACATTTTCTTTCTTCGGTAAGCATTTTTTTGTGTTTTATACTTTTGGAATTTTGGTTTTTGATGTTGATTATAAAATGACCTTTTTCATGTTTGAAATGTACTAACTCGATTTTTCCTCACAGCAGGTCAACTGGTGTGTGGTTGCAACATTACGGTCCCATTGAGTACATTTTCGGAGAGAGGGACATCAGTTGCACCACAGGGCAGGGTGGAGGGTGCCATGCACGATACATTTTCTTTCTTCGGTAAGCATTTTTTTGTGTTTTATACTTTTGGAATTTTGGTTTTTGATGTTGATTATAAAATGACCTTTTTCATGTTTGAAATGTACTAACTCGATTTTTCCTCACAGCAGGTCAACTGGTGTGTGGTAGCAACATTTTCTTTCTTCGGTAAGCATTTTTTTGTGTTTTATACTTTTGGAATTTTGGTTTTTGATGTTGATTATAAAATGACCTTTTTCATGTCTGAAATGTACTAACTCGAATTTTCCTCACAGCAGGTCAACTGGTGTGTGGTTGCAACATTACGGTCCTATTGAGTACATTTTCGGAGAGAGGGACATCAGTTGCACCACAGGGCTGGGTGGAGGGTGCCATGCACGATACATTTTCTTTCTTCGGTAAGCATTTTTTTGTGTTTTATACTTTTGGAATTTTGGTTTTTGATGTTGATTATAAAATGACCTTTTTCATGTTTGAAATGTACTAACTCGATTTTTCCTCACAGCAGGTCAACTGGTGTGTGGTTGCAACATTACAGTCCCATTGAGTACATTTTCGGAGAGAGGGACATCATTTGCACCACAGGGCAGGGTGGAGGGTGCCATGCACGATACATTATCTTTCTTCGGTAAGCATTTTCTAGTGTTTTATACTTTTGGAATTTTGGTTTTTGATGTTGATTATAAAATGACCTTTTTCATGTTTGAAGTGTACTAACTCGATTTTTCCTCACAGCAGGTCAACTGGTGCGTGGTTGCAACATTACGGTCCCATTGAGTACATTTTCGGAGAGAGGGACATCAGTTGCACCACAGGGCAGTGTGGAGGGTGCCATGCACGATACATTTTCTTTCTTCGGTAAGCATTTTCTAGTGTTTTATACTTTTGGAATTTTGGTTTTTGATTCTGATTATAAAATGACCTTTTTCATGTTTGAAATGTACTAACTCGATTTTTCCTCACAGCAGGTCAACTGGTGTGTGGTTGCAACATTACGGTCCCATTGAGTACATTTTCGGAGAGAGGGACATCAGTTGCACCACAGGGCAGGGTGGAGGGTGCCATGCACGATACATTTTCTTTCTTCGGTAAGCATTTTCTAGTGTTTTATACTTTTGGAATTTTGGTTTTTGATGTTGATTATAAAATGACCTTTTTCATGTTTGAAATGTACTAACTCGATTTTTCCTCACAGCAGGTCAACCTGTGTGTGGTTGCAACATTACGGTCCCATTGAGTACATTTTCGGAGAGAGGGACATCAGTTGCACCACAGGGCAGGGTGGAGGGTGCCATGCACGATACATTTTCTTTCTTCGGTAAGCATTTTTTTGTGTTTTATACTTTTGGAATTTTGGTTTTTGATGTAGATTATAAAATGACCTTTTTCATGTTTGAAATGTACTAACTCGATTTTTCCTCACAGCAGGTCAACTGGTGTGTGGTTGCAATATTACGGTCCCATTGAGTACATTTTCGGAGAGAGTGACATCATTTGCACCACAGGGCAGGGTGGAGGGTGCCATGCACGATACATTTTCTTTCTTCGGTAAGCATTTTCTAGTGTTTTATACTTTTGGAATTTTGGTTTTCGATGTTGATTGTAAAATGACCTTTTTCATGTTTGAAATGTACTAACTCGATTTTTCCTCACAGCAGGACAACTGGTGTGTGGTTGCAACATTACGGTCCCATTGAGTACATTTTGGGAGAGAGGGACATCAGTTGCACCACAGGGCAGTGTGGAGGGTGCCATGCACGATACATTTTCTTTCTTCGGTAAGCATTTTCTAGTGTTTTATACTTTTGGAATTTTGGTTTTTGATGTTGATTATATAATGACCTTTTTCATGTTTGAAATGTACTAACTCGATTTTTCCTCACAGCAGGTGTACTGGTGTGTGGTTGCAACATTACGGTCCCATTGAGTACATTTTCGGAGAGAGGGACATCAGTTGCACCATAGGGCAGGGTGGAGGGTGCCATGCACGATACATTTTATTTCTTCGGTAAGCATTTTCTAGTGTTTTATACTTGTGGAATTTTGGTTTTTGATGTTGATTATGAAATGACCTTTTTCATGTTTGAAATATACTAACTCGATTTTTCCTCACAGCAGGTCAACTGGTGTGTGGTTGCAATATTACGGTCCCATTGAGTACATTTTTGGAGAGAGGGACATCAGTTGCACCACAGGGCAGGGTGGAGGGTGCCATGCACGATACATTTTCTTTCTTCGGTAAGCATTTTTTTGTGTTTTATACTTTTGGAATTTTGGTTTTTGATGTTGATTATAAAATGACCTTTTCCATGTTTGAAATGTACTAACTCGATTTTTCCTCACAGCAGGTCAACTGGTGTGTGGTTGCAACATTACGGTCCCATTGAGTACATTTTCGGAGAGAGGGACATCAGTTGCACCACAGGGCAGGGTGGAGGGTGCCATGCACGATACATTTTCTTTCTTCGGTAAGCATTTTTTTGTGTTTTATACTTTTGGAATTTTGGTTTTTGATGTTGATTATAAAATGACCTTTTTCATGTTTGAAATGTACTAACTCGATTTTTCCTCACAGCAGGTCAACTGGTGTGTGGTTGCAACATTACGGTCCCATTGAGTACATTTTCGGAGAGAGGGACATCAGTTGCACCACAGGGCAGGGTGGAGGGTGCCATGCACGATACATTTTCTTTCTTCGGTAAGCATTTTTTTGTGTTTTATACTTTTGGAATTTTGGTTTTTGATGTTGATTATAAAATGACCTTTTTCATGTTTGAAATGTACTAACTCGATTTTTCCTCACAGCAGGTCAACTGGTGTGTGGTAGCAACATTTTCTTTCTTCGGTAAGCATTTTTTTGTGTTTTATACTTTTGGAATTTTGGTTTTTGATGTTGATTATAAAATGACCTTTTTCATGTCTGAAATGTACTAACTCGAATTTTCCTCACAGCAGGTCAACTGGTGTGTGGTTGCAACATTACGGTCCCATTGAGTACATTTTCGGAGAGAGGGACATCAGTTGCACCACAGGGCAGGGTGGAGGGTGCCATGCACGATACATTTTCTTTCCTCGGTAAGCATTTTTTTGTGTTTTATACTTTTGGAATTTTGGTTTTTGATGTTGATTATAAAATGACCTTTTTCATGTTTGAAATGTACTAACTCGATTTTTCCTCACAGCAGGTCAACTGGTGTGTGGTTGCAACATTACAGTCCCATTGAGTACATTTTCGGAGAGAGGGACATCATTTGCACCACAGGGCAGGGTGGAGGGTGCCATGCACGATACATTTTCTTTCTTCGGTAAGCATTTTCTAGTGTTTTATACTTTTGGAATTTTGGTTTTTGATGTTGATTATAAAATGACCTTTTTCATGTTTGAAATGTACTAACTCGATTTTTCCTCACAGCAGGTCAACTGGTGCGTGGTTGCAACATTACGGTCCCATTGAGTACATTTTCGGAGAGAGGGACATCAGTTGCACCACAGGGCAGTGTGGAGGGTGCCATGCACGATACATTTTCTTTCTTCGGTAAGCATTTTCTAGTGTTTTATACTTTTGGAATTTTGGTTTTTGATGTTGATTATAAAATGACCTTTTTCATGTTTGAAATGTACTAACTCGATTTTTCCTCACAGCAGGTCAACTGGTGTGTGGTTGCAACATTACGGTCCCATTGAGTACATTTTCGGAGAGAGGGACATCAGTTGCACCACAGGGCAGGGTGGAGGGTGCCATGCACGATACATTTTCTTTCTTCGGTAAGCATTTTTTTGTGTTTTATACTTTTGGAATTTTGGTTTTTGATGTTGATTATAAAATGACCTTTTTCATGTTTGAAATGTACTAACTCGATTTTTCCTCACAGCAGGTCAACCTGTGTGTGGTTGCAACATTACGGTCCCATTGAGTACATTTTCGGAGAGAGGGACGGACATCAGTTGCACCACAGGGCAGGGTGGAGGGTGCCATGCACGATACATTTTCTTTCTTCGGTAAGCATTTTTTTGTGTTTTATACTTTTGGAATTTTGGTTTTTGATGTTGATTATAAAATGACCTTTTTCATGTTTGAAATGTACTAACTCGATTTTTCCTCACAGCAGGTCAACTGGTGTGTGGTTGCAATATTACGGTCCCATTGAGTACATTTTCGGAGAGAGGGACATCAGTTGCACCATAGGGCAGGGTGGAGGGTGCCATGCACGATACATTTTCTTTCTTCGGTAAGCATTTTCTAGTGTTTTATACTTTTGGAATTTTGGTTTTTGATGTTGATTATGAAATGACCTTTTTCATGTTTGAAATGTACTAACTCGATTTTTCCTCACAGCAGGTCAACTGGTGTGTGGTTGCAACATTACGGTCCCATTGAGTACATTTTCGGAGAGAGGGACATCAGTTGCACCACAGGGCAGGGTGGAGGGTGCCATGCACGATACATTTTCTTTCTTCGGTAAGCATTTTTTTGTGTTTTATACTTTTGGAATTTTGGTTTTTGATGTTGATTATAAAATGACCTTTTTCATGTTTGAAATGTACTAACTCGATTTTTCCTCACAGCAGGTCAACTGGTGTGTGGTTGCAACATTACGGTCCCATTGAGTACATTTTCGGAGAGAGGGACATCAGTTGCACCACAGGGCAGGGTGGAGGGTGCCATGCACGATACATTTTCTTTCTTCGGTAAGCATTTTTTTGTGTTTTGTACTTTTGGAATTTTGGTTTTTGATGTTGATTATAAAATGACCTTTTTCATGTTTGAAATGTACTAACTCGATTTTTCCTCACAGCAGGTCAACTGGTGTGTGGTTGCAACATTACGGTCCTATTGAGTACATTTTCGGAGAGTGGGACATCAGTTGCACCACAGGGCAGGGTGGAGGGTGCCATGCGCGATACATTTTCTTTCTTCGGTACGCATTTTTTTGTGTTTTATACTTTTGGAATTTTGGTTTTTGATGTTGATTATAAAATGACCTTTTTCATGTTTGAAATGTACTAACTCGATTTTTCCTCACAGCAGGTCAACTGGTGTGTGGTTGCAACATTACGGTCCCATTGAGTACTTTTTCAGAGAGAGGGACATCAGTTGCACCACAGGGCAGGGTGGAGGGTGCCATGCACGATACATTTTCTTTCTTCGGTAAGCATTTTTTTGTGTTTTATACTTTTGGAATTTTGGTTTTTGATGTTGATTATAAAATGACCTTTTTCATGTTTGAAATGTACTAACTCGATTTTTCCTCACAGCAGGTCAACTGGTGTGTGGTTGCAACATTACGGTCCCATTGAGTACATTTTCGGAGAGAGGGACATCAGTTGCACCACAGGGCAGGGTGGAGGGTGCCATGCACGATACATTTTCTTTCTTCGGTAAGTATTTTTTTGTGTTTTATACTTTTGGAATTTTGGTTTTTGATGTTGATTATAAAATGACCTTTTTCATGTTTGAAATGTACTAACTCGATTTTTCCTCACAGCAGGTCAACTGGTGTGTGGTTGCAACATTACGGTCCCATTGAGTACATTTTCGGAGAGAGGGACATCAGTTGCACCACAGGGCAGGGTGGAGGGTGCCATGCACGATACATTTTCTTTCTTTGGTACGCATTTTTTTGCGTTTTATACTTTTGGAATTTTGGTTTTTGATGTTGATTATAGAATGACCCTTTTCTTGTTTGAAATGTACTAACTCGATTTTTCCTCACAGCAGGTCAACTGGTGTGTGGTTGCAACATTACGGTCCCATTGAGTACATTTTCAGAGAGAGGGACATCAGTTGCACCACAGGGCAGGGTGGAGGGTGCCATGCACGATACATTTTCTTTCTTCGGTAAGCATTTTTTTGTGTTTTATACTTTTGGAATTTTGGTTTTTGATGTTGATTATAAAATGACCTTTTTCATGTTTGAAATGTACTAACTCGATTTTTCCTCACAGCAGGTCAACTGGTGTGTGGTTGCAACATTACGGTCCCATTGAGTACATTTTCGGAGAGTGGGACATCAGTTGCACCACAGGGCAGGGTGGAGGGTGCCATGCGCGATACATTTTCTTTCTTCGGTAAGCATTTTTTTGTGTTTTATACTTTTGGAATTTTGGTTTTTGATGTTGATTATAAAATGACCTTTTTCATGTTTGAAATGTACTAACTCGATTTTTCCTCACAGCAGGTCAACTGGTGTGTGGTTGCAACATTACGGTCCCATTGAGTACTTTTTCAGAGAGAGGGACATCAGTTGCACCACAGGGCAGGGTGGAGGGTGCCATGCACGATACATTTTCTTTCTTCGGTAAGCATTTTTTTGTGTTTTATACTTTTGGAATTTTGGTTTTTGATGTTGATTATAAAATGACCTTTTTCATGTTTGAAATGTACTAACTCGATTTTTCCTCACAGCAGGTCAACTGGTGTGTGGTTGCAACATTACGGTCCCATTGAGTACATTTTCGGAGAGAGGGACATCAGTTGCACCACAGGGCAGGGTGGAGGGTGCCATGCACGATACATTTTCTTTCTTCGGTAAGTATTTTTTTGTGTTTTATACTTTTGGAATTTTGGTTTTTGATGTTGATTATAAAATGACCTTTTTCATGTTTGAAATGTACTAACTCGATTTTTCCTCACAGCAGGTCAACTGGTATGTGGTTGCAACATTACGGTCCCATTGAGTACATTTTCGGAGAGAGGGACATCA